>NC_033800.1:100437812-100460409 GCF_001876935.1 Asparagus officinalis
GGGGAGTTTGAGAGGGAAGAAAGAGACGAGCAGGAGAGAGAGAGAGAGAGAGAGATGAGAGAAGAGGGAGAGTGAGAGGTAGAGCGGGTGAAGAGAGAGAGAGGGTGGCTGCTTGAAAGAAAACGAGAGAGGGGGAGAGAGATATATAATTATATGATTAGGGTTAGGGTTTAGGGAAAATCAATATAAATAAGTAATAACAATAATAACAATAATAATAACAATAATAAAAAAATCAAATATTAATTTAAAGAGTTTTTATCATAACAATTAAATTTATAATTAACAAAACTATTAAAACTGGATTTTTAAATCATAGAAAATCGAGAAAATATAAATACTCTTTTAAAAATAATAATTTAATAATTTAATATACTAAAAATATTATTTAAACTAGTACAAAAAATTCATGGTCATTAGAGATTTCCTCAAAATTTATTGTCATAACTTTTTCTCCTTTTTCGACTCCGATCCAATGCTCTTGAGGCTTTCTGTTTACTTGATCTTTAGCCCTTGATCTACACGTAGGGTTCATATGACCCCTTTAATTTTCTTCCTATTTCTTTTCGGTTACTAATTTTATTTTGATTTAAATTGTGAAATTTCTCTATAGGTTATCTTTTATGCATCACAAATTTTCCTTTCAAGCATTCATGTACTCAAAGGTGAGCTTTTTTTTACTTTCAAATTCTTTTTTTCAAATGTTTATAATGAAAATTAATTTCTTAAAAGAAGAATTAAAAGGCTGTGCCTCACAACACATGAGGTTTTCCTCTTCAAATTCACTGATAGGGGTTTAAATAATAACCAAAGTTGCAAACGCACAACTATCAAGTTATAATGTAGAAAAATGTAGATCCCAAGAGAAAGGTGTTGTAGGAGATATTCAAAATTGGTTCTTAAGTAATGTGTGTGACAATTTTGAGTGATAGAAGTAGTTGTAGGGAGATATGGAGAGTGGTTGTGACTACATGCAAATAAAAAAAATAGATTAAGAGGAGAAAAAGAAAAATGAAGAATAGAGGAAAATAAAATCAAGAAACAAATAAAGAAAATTTAAGAATAAAAAGAGAAAAATAAATCAAGAAAGTAAAAAAGACGGAGGGTTCAATTAGAGATAAGAGGAATCTAGAATTAAATCCGCTAGTCAATTTTACTTAGAAATTATGAATTATTCTATTTTTATCACATTTTTGCTTAAGATTTATTAAGTATAGACTATCAAACCACTTAAAGAAACTATAACGTATCAAATTATCATCTAAGTAAAATTAAAATTCATGAAAACAATAACAACTAGATATTAATTCTAGAATTCATAAGCATAACCTATCAAATCACTCAAGATAAGTATAAATTATCAAATTCTTCTTTAACCAATTAGTTCTCTAGATGGTTACACTAAACATGATCATTTTAAGCACAAGAGAATAATTTATAAATTACAAAAGAAATCAAACTAGTTTCATACAATTTTAGAATTCCTATAAGGATTAGTTCCACTTCTTAGAAAATAAAAAAACAAAGAAATATAATCTAGACTAGAGAGAATAAAAGAAATAGAATGAAAATAAGAACTAATTACAAAGAGAAAAATAAGAATAAAGATTAAAGATTTAAACTATGAATAAAAAGAAAAGAACATAAAAAGAAATTTAAACTATTCAAGAATATAAATCCATATATACTACAAAATAAAAAAGTAAGAAAATAATACAAAAATAAAGACATGAAAGTAAATCTACACTATAATACATTAAAATAAATCTAAAACAAGAGGGTTCTAACCCTTGAATATCTGCAAGAGGGTTCTAACCCTTGAATATTTGAATATCTACACTTTCAGACAGTTCCTCGCGCATCATCTAAATAAAAGGCGGGAGGCAGGATCAATCTTTCAAGGAATGGATGGGCATAGGATTTCTAGTGAACGCAGGCCCCTGACTGAATCAATGACCGCATGAGCCGAGAGAAAGATTCGAATGCCACTCCATTTGTACTCTTCTCTAAATCTTTGAACGAAATGGTTGAGCTATAAGGGATATTACAAGAAAATAAAAGATAAAAAGAAAATTTACAAACTATTCTCTTTTTATCACATTTTACCTAAGATTTATTAAGCAAAGACTATCAAACCACTTAAAAAAGAATAACCAATCAAATTATTATCCAAGTAAAATTAACATTCATGAAAATAATAATAACTAGATATTAATTCTAAATTCATAAGCATAACATATCAAACCACTGAAGATAAGCCTAGATTGTCAAATTCTTTTTCTACCAATTAGTTCTCTGGCTGATTACCCTGGAAATGATCATTTTAAGCACAAGTGAATAATTCATAAATTACAAAAGAAGTCAAACTAGTTTCATACGGTTCTAGAATTCCTACAATAATTAGTTTCATATCTTAGAAAATAAAAAATAAAGAAATAAAATCTAGACTAAAGAGAATAAAGGAAAGAGAATTAAAATAAGAACTAACTACAAAGAGAAAAATAAGAACAAAGATTAAAGATCAAAACTATGAACAAAAAGAAAAGAACATAAAAGGAAATCTAAACTATGCAAGATTGTAATTCTATACTACAAAATAAAAAGGTAAGAAAATAATACAAAAATAAAGGCATGAAAGTAAATCTACTCTACAATATATCAAAATAAATATAAAACAAGAGGGTTCTAGTCCCTTAAATATCTAAAATAAAAAAATTTATTACAAGTAAATAAAAGATAAAAGGAAAATTTTACTTTATGAGAGGGTTGTAGTCTCTTGAAAGCAAACATTCATCTTCATCTTCATCTTCATCATCAAATAAAGAGAAAAAAAGACGAATATGAAAATGTGAAAATCGTTTTATTAATTACAATAAAGTTATAAATTTTGAAAGGCATTTTCCATTAAGCGCAACTTTCCTCTCCAAATGAAGTTTTTACAAGATTTTTCATACTCAAACCCTTCATATTCTACCCCTTTTTATAGCCTATAGAAAGCAACAAGAACCATTGAATTTTATCTGGACTCCAAGAATTAAATATTAGCTGCAAATTAAGTTTTTTACAAACCAATTGGTTGGTCAATGGATTGACCAATCGGCTGACCAACCGATTGGAATTTTAAAATTCTGAACATATAGATAGCTTTGTCTCATCGAGATAGGTAATTTTTGTATTATGTTAAATTCCGCCTTTTGGATTGGGAGATATCGTCATTTCTTTGTAGCTAATCATCTTGAGTATTATTTCAACTTAATTTATTTTTATATTGGATCCTCACTTTTTCGGCTTCTGTAGATCGCTTGGCTTGATTCCAAGCTTCAATAAAATGTTAAAATGAGGAAATTTGAGTTCTCTTTCAACTCTTATTCATTAATTCTTCATTAACCAGTAAATTAAGATAAAACATGTATTAGTGACATAATTATTTAAATAAGATAGATAATGAGGGTTAAATATGATTATTAAATACCACCACATCTAAACTTTTGCTAGTCCTCTAGCAAAAAAGAAAATAAAAAAGAAAGAAAGAAAAATTCTAACTCACGCGCGGTTGTATTTAGCGCATAAAACAAGTCTTTAAACTCCTATGTTACCCTAAAAGACGAGTTAGTATCGTGAGGGTTTACAGTGAATATACCAATAAAATTTGGTCAAGTTATCAATTTGAAGAAGTCAATGTATAATTAATTCACATGATATCGTTTAAAATCTAATTAGAGCTAGTTTTTACTCAAGAAAATATTTTTATGTATAAGTCTAATGTAAATCTCTTAGAAAATCTTTTCGTCATAGTTATACAAAACCAAGCCTAACTTAGAAATTTAATTAAAATTTTTAAAAAGAACATGCTAACTCTTTATTTTTAAATAATTTTTAAATCTTTTGATCAATTTATTTTTCAAAAATAATTTAAAATATAACTAAGTATATATATATAAGAATTCGCCTTGATATATATGTATATATTTTTTTATTTTTATTTTTTAACTTTTAATTCCTTAGTGATTTTTTTCTACTTCATCGGGCTTTCTGAGTGGCCATTTAATAAGTTTTGGGTCAATGAATCCTAACCCAATTGGGTTTAGGTTATTAAGCATGAAAATGCTCCTTTGGCTTAATTACTCTGTCAACTTAGACTTTATAAGATAGAACCACCTTGAAATTCAAGAAAATTTTTATTGGTGTCCATTTTTCGCACTCTTCTTTTGTAAAGTTAGTTTTATTAATGTGTGTGTGTGTGTGTGTGTGTGTGTGTGTGTGTGTCTTAAAAGTATTTAGATCAAAATAACTTGAAAAAATAGTTTCTACTCTAAGATAAGAATGCAAAAATTTTATTACTTTAATTAAAATCTAAGTTAAAACTTTAATAAATTATACTACTTTAAAAATTATATCTTAATAGATTTATTTAGAGTTATCATAAAAGGTTAACTTGAGCATAAAACTAACTAGGAATTAGAAAATTTAAAATTTATCAAATAGATCTATTATTAATTAACTCTATTAAGTTAGTAAGTGACAATATTTTTATGTAAAGGAAAAAATGACATAAGAAAGAGAAAAAATAGTAAAATAAAGAGGAAAATAACTAGTCCCCACCCCCACACCTAAATTTTGCATTCTCCTCAATGTAAAATCTATGATGTATAAAGTAAACAAAATAAGAAATGAAGCACTTACATTTGTTCAGTTGATTTAGAACAAAGAGAAAAACTGCACTTACCTTTGAGGAGGATGAAGTCAAAATTTTATTCTTCCTTTTTTTTATCATCATTTTCAGAAAAAAAATTCATGTCTTTTTTCATTTTTCATATCTTTTTTCTCATTTCTTTTAAAGAGCAAGAAACTCTCAAATGAGAGAAGAATAATTTTTTATTATTATGAGACAAAACATAAAGATGTAGAATAAAGGATTAAACATAAAAAGCTCATGTTATACATCAAATCCTATCTTATTGCTGAAAATTCTACCTCAAATTTTAAAAAAATCTAGAGTGATAAACTCAAAAATGTGCTTAAACTCTATATACTACGTAGTTTTCAATAATTTCTACATCAATTGATGGTAGATATCAATGATGTCATGCATTTTGAATTTCTGATCCTCAAATACTAGCTTGGATTCCTTATTAATGAAAGTTTGTCCTAGCACAACCAATTCTTCTTTAAAAATTTCCTCTAACCCAAGATTCATGGCTGAGGTATGAAAATTCAGTTGTTGTTTGTTTTTAAGGTACTTAAGCTAATCAGTAAAAAGTTCTTTAGAACTAAGATCAGAGAAACAAGTATCTAACATAGTTCCTTTATTAGGGTCAACAAACAAACAAATAAATGTGAGAGAAAGAGCTTTGTTTGGATTTATTATTTGTTAGTAGTTATTTAAATGGTGGGAGAACTTTATTAGGGTTGACAAATTTTTGTTTTATTTTTATTAGCTCCTAATTGTCTCTAATGTGAAAAGCCTAACCCAAAGGTGGAATTAAAAATATAAGAAAGAGAACTTGCCTTTATAAGTAAATCTTCTCTATAATCTTTAACTTTCTCCTTCAAAGTTGTTCATTGACATTTGAACACACAAATTAAAGAACCAAAATAGAGAAATTCTAATTACAAACACCTTCTCCGGCAACAACGTCAAAAACTTAATAGGGTTTAAATAATAACCAAAGTTACAAGCACACAACTATTAAGTTAATTATAGTATAGAAAAATATCAATATCACGAGGAATGTGTCATAGAAGATAATTAAAATTGGTTCTTAAGTTGTGTGCGAGATAATTATGGAGTGTGACTGTATGCAAATAAAAAAAAAATAAAGAGAGGAGAAAGAAAGATGACGAAATAGAGAAAAATAAAATCAAGAAATAAGTAAAGAATAATCGAGAATAAAGAGAAAATCAAGAATGTAAAAGATGGAGGATTTAATTAGAGATATGATGAACATAGAATTAAATCCACTAGTTAATTTTACTTAGAAATTAAGAACTATTCTCTTTTTATCATATTTTATTTAAGATTTATTAAGTATAGACTATCAAGCCACTTGAGGAAAGTATAATCTATCAAATTATCATCCAAGTAAAATTAACATTCATGAAAAAATAACAACTAGATATTAATTCTAGAATTCATAAGCATAACATATCAAACCACTCAAAATAAGCATAGATTATCAAATTCTCCGTCTACCAATTAGTTCTCTAGTTGATTACCCTAAATATTATTATTTTAAGCACAAGAAAATTATTCATAAATTATAAAAGAAATCAAGCTAGTTTTATACCGTTCTAGAATTCCTTTAAAAATTAGTTCAACATCTTAGAAAATAAAAAATAAAGAAATAAAATCTAGACTAGAGAGAATAAAAGAAAGGGAATGATAATAAGAACTAACTACAAAGAGAAAAATAATAATAATGATTAAAGATCTAAACTATGAACAAAAGGAAAAGAACATAAAAGAAAATCTAAACTATACAAGAATATAAATCTATAATATAAAATAAAAAGGAAAGAAAATAATACAAAAATAAAGACATGAAAGTAAATCTATACTACAATGCATCAAAATAAATCTGAAACAAAAGGGTTCTAGCCCCATGAATATCTAAAATAAAGAAGAAAATATTACAAGAAAATAAAAGAGAAAACTTTCATCTTCATCTTCATCTTCATCATCAAATAGTAAGAAGAAAAGAAAAATATAAAGAGGCAAAAAATAAATTCTAATTGCAACAAAGTTATAATTTTTAGAAAATCTTCTCAATTAAGAGTAACTCCCCTCTCCAAATAGATTTTTTATAAACTTTTTCACACTAAAATCTCTCGCCTTCTATCTTTATAGCCTACAACAAGTAACAAGAAGCATTGGATTTTACTTGGGCTTCAAGGATTAAATCGTAGCCAAAAAAATAAGTTTGTTACAAACCAATTGGTCGGTCAATCGATTGGCTAATCGGTTGACCAAGTGATTAGAATTTTAAATTTTTGAAAATGCAGATAGCTCCATCTCGTCGAGATAGATAATTTTTGTATATTATATGTTAAATTCCGCCTTTCAGATTAGGAGATATTATCGTTTCATTGTGGCTAATCATCCTAAGCATGATTTCAACTTGATTTCTTTTTATATTGGATCATTACTTTTTCGGCTTATGTAAATCACTTTGCTTGATCCCGGGCTTCAATAAATTGTTTAAAAAATAAGGAAATTTGACTTCTCTTTTAGCTCTTATTCATTAATTCTTCATTAACCTGCAAATTAAGATAGAATATTTTATTAGTGACATGTTTATTTAAATAAGATAGATAATGAGGGTATAAAAATGTAATAAATATGTGATTATCATTCACCATAAAATGTATGGCAATATTTGAAACCCTAAAATTACTCCCTTTTAGACTTCTTTTTTTAGTTTCACATTAGTAGTTTTCATAACCTATTTCATTTAATCTAAATCCAAAGTTCAAGCTCGCCCCAGGCTGCAGCCTTCGTCTTTCAGCCTCAATGAGCAATTGGCTCTCTCTCAAGGCCTCTCTGGCTATCGCCTGAAGAGCAATTGGCTCTCGAGTTCTCTTTACAATCTCATCCTTTGTCTCTGAACCTGACATGTTATTAATCTACATATGTGATTTTTTGTTGATTATATCTTAATGCATGATGATCTATTTTTAGATACCCAGCTAGAAATTGCGGTGTTGCGAATTCAACAAGGGACTTAATATTGAGTTGCATTTATGGTTGTTGTTAATAGTCTATACAGTTTTACATGTATAGATGTAAGTTGGACCAAATTGGAAGAGAGAAACCTGAATAGAATTTCTATACCAGAAAATACTTATTTTGTTGTCTTGATGTATGTTCAGCTTCTACTGCATGCTACTATATAGCAAGGCTAAAATACCAATATGGTCTCTGTACTATATTAAAAAAGGTTTGTTTTAGGAAAACTATAGTAGCAACTATTATCACATTAATTGATGCACATCCGGGAATGTAAAATAATAATTGTATTAATACAAACATGCTCCTTACTAATTCTCCAAGTATGGATTTGAAAATAGCTTAGGTGTATAATAATTGTATTAATAGCAGCCTTTGTTCTGTAGCTGGACTACTTTGTCCTGAATACCATCACCAAAGTTTATATTATAAAAGCAACTCTAAAAGATTTATGTAAAGATCTTGACCACGAGATTGCTGGTGGGCGTGTTGATCTTGACAAATTAATGACTGCAAACAACATCGAAATCAAGATATAGGTAACTCTGACACTCAAAAAATCATCAAAACCTGGAAGTAAAAACATGCATAGATTTATACTAACACACTCTACTTTGAACATATAAGTTTAGTGCTTGATGTTCGATACATGCTTATATGATGGTAAACTTTGTGCTTAACAAGATGAAGTTTTTAGAAGTTAGTTCTTCTTATCATTATTATTTTGGATATAAATGAGTATCTATGGTAGGAAAGATGTTTATAATTTTATCACAAATCATCTTCAAGTAAAGGGAATAGGGAAAAATTCTTAAGGACTCTAAAAGTTAAGTCTGGACAGCATTTAACATACATTCTTGATTCTTGGTACTACCAACTATCATGGAGCATTTAATGTCAATGCCTCATGCAACGTAGTTACTGAAGCATTAATTCTAGACACTATATTACCTTTTGTAATTATAGATGTTTCACAATTAGCATAATTTTTCATCAATCATCTATCACCATCCCAAGTAATAGATTACATATGTTTGTTTTTTTCTTTTATAGGAAAGAAGAATAAGAGTGAGTGTGAAGTTTTGGAAGTTTCTAGAAATTGCACCTAACATGGGCAAGGTAAGAAAGTATATAATAAAAAATAATCATATAATTTATCAAGTAGATATCATTATCTTAAATTCATACATATAATTGGTACTTTTTAAGCTCACTAGTTGAGATGCACGTGTAATACACGTGGTTAAATATCATGATTACTTAAATTGATAAAAATAGAATAAAAATAAAAAATAAAATTTTTATAGGATTGATTGTCAACTCAATAATCTATCTCTCAAATGAAATATTGTTATTGTTTTTTTTAACCCAGACTATGGTTACGTGATCTACTATTTGTGAGTTATAAATACATTAATCTAGGATAACATCTCTGTTTATTAGTATCTTGAAATTCTTCAAAAGATGGGTGATCATTCAATTCCTAAAGGAATTTTGTATATGAATTTACTTACAATATGTCCATTAAACTTTTAGTTATGGTTTGACTCATATTCACATTAACTTGTAGTTGTAATTTTACTCAAATTTCTATTATCTAATATTCTTATTCAATTTTATAGCTCATTCTCTGTACCATAGAAGTAAAATTGAAAGTACAAATAATTATTTTCTTGCGAAGTTAGAGCAGGAAGATTATAATATATTTTCGTCATGTGCTCTAAACATAAATTTTTATTTTTTTTCTTTGATGCAAGGTCTTTATCAAATCTTGTCCCAAACGATGTGCATGAAAAATACTATTATAACTCACTTGCCTAGGCCAATTGTATTGTATATATGACATATAACTCATCTAGAATATCCGCATCTGCTAAGTGGATTTTGTTATTATGAAAGTTAGAGGCTCATATTCAAACTTTTTAGCTCTGTAAAAGACACAAGAATTTGGAGAGCACAACTTATATATCGTAAAGAACATACGGGTTAATGAAGAACTTTTCCTAATAACAATATTATTACAACGATATCACTATTCAGTATTAAATCAATTTTATTATATAAGATTACATAACCCATTTTAATAAATTGTAAAGTATATATATGGAAGCCTCAATGCTTATAATAGTAGTTGGGCTCTAAACAATAGGTTAACTTTACATTGTAGTTTGCTAATGGTAGTACTATTAGTAATGCCATTACCTTTCCTCTTTATCTTATTATTCACGTTTTTTTGATGTAAGTTCTTTTTTTCTAATCACTCAATTGACTATATTTAGTTTTTATAATATCAAAATTTAGAATATCTCTTTTGTTTAAAAAGTGTTGACATGATTTTCTTAAAAAATATATACACATAGTAGTAATAGTATATATACTTCAGTTCAACTCAAACATTAGTTTGAAGCTATTTAGAGTAAGGTACTTTCTATGTTAGAATAGTGATATAGTGATTACACAATGCAAAAGTCAAAAAAAATTCTACAAAGGAAAAGTATTTAAAATGTCAAATTAACAACTAATTTATAAAATATATATGGGCAGTACAAATAGCTATAGAAAGTAAGGTATATATCTTCATGAATATTTCATAGTGAGTGACCAACTATAATCATCCTAATTTAAGCATAAATAATTATTATTTTAGTTAGTAATTTGATACGCGTAACTATGGCATAAATCTCAAGCCAAAAATAGGAACTGAGATTGTATTATCTAGTAGGTAAATAAATAAATGTTATTAGAGCTCCTCTTAATATTAATCTTAAAAGTAATAATTTAAATTATTAAGAGCCAAAGATTAGTTCATGTGAGAAAGTAAAGTAATCTATAATCCATATACCTAGACAGTCAATCAATCAAACGTATTAAAATTATGATGATCACAGTCAAAATTATATGGTGAGTTCATATTAACTATAATTTATAAAATATAGTACATTAAAGACAAAATCCTTTTAACCACTATATAGATTGTCTAAAAATTTTTGTATATATAAACTATACTGCCTAGGAATAGTGATGTGCGCACTTAACTATGACGTAATAATCTTAAGAATGACTTACACTTCAATATTATCATTAATTGACGTATCTATGCATTATACTAAAAATACACTGAAAATTTAGAAAACTACAAGAGAAACAACCTCAAAAGTTTTAAAAATTACAAAAAAACACCCTAAAGTTTTCTAATTTACAAATACACAAAACTATTAAACATTACATTGAAATCAAGGAATTACAAAAAATCATTGAAATTTTCAAACTTTGGAGGGGTAATTTGCAATGTACTAAACTTTAAGGGTGTATTTTTTTTTATAAAATTCATAACTTAATAGATTTTTAATTAGTTATGTTCTTTTCAAAAAAATTATGGGTAACATTGACCATGAAAAGTTTTTCCTAAACCTATAATTTTAAAGGGAGTATGATATTTTTTTATAAATTTTTAATTTTTAGGAGTTGTTAGTAAATTTTTATGTTCATTTTAGAGTCTATAGGATAGAAATTCTCATGGTGTTTTTTTTTATAAATTATGAATTTAGGGGCATTTGTAATTTTTTAAACTTATACACCTTTTCTACAGATTGTAAATTATTTATAGACGATTTATAATTCCTATGTTTTCAATTTACTAATGAGTTTGAAATTCTCATGGTGTTTTTATAAAATTTGAATTTTGAGAGTTTATTTGTAATTTTTGAAACTTTAATGGTATTTTTTAAATTATAAATTATATAGGGGATATTTGTAATTTTTATATTTTTAATGTACTGTTAAGTTGAAAATTATTATGGCCGGAAACACATATCTCCAAGGGTCATGATAAATATAGACATAAGGAAAGCATTTGATACCATAAGTTGGAAATTCATTGAAGCTATGTTAAAGGGCTTGGGTTTCCCCAAAGTAATGACAGAAAGGATCATAACTTGTATATCTTCTCCTAAGTATTCTATATCTTTCAATGGATCACTACATGGCTATTTCAAAGGAGAAAGAGGCCTTAGGCAAGGAGATCCCCTCTCCCTTTACCTATTCATATTGGGTATGGAATATCTTTCAAGGAATCTGGATATGCTAAAACTGGACAGGGATTTCAATTTCCACCCAAAGTGTGGAAAGCTTAAGATTACACATTTGATATTTGCTGATGACCTCCTGTTATTCTGCAAAGGCAACCTAAAATCAATTCAGAAGCTCCATCAGTGCATTACTCATTTCAGTGAGGTCTCTGGCCTTGATGCTAATTCTACCAAAAGTGCAGTGTTCTATGGGGGGGTTTCTGAACCAATCAAAGAAGAAATAAGAACAAACTAAAGAAGATATTAAAAAATATCTGAATTTTTCAGAGGGATCTCTCCCAATCAGATATCTGGGAGTACCATTGGTATGCAGGAGACTCTCACTGTAGGAGTGTAATCCCTTATTCACCAGGATCTCAAACCAATTCCAGAAATGGCTGAATGTTAGGAATCTGTCATATGTAGGAAGAATCCAGATTATCAAAAGCATAATTCTTGGCATTCCAATATATTGGACCTCATGCTATATTCTACCAGTCAAGGTGCTACAAAAAGTGGATGAACTATGCAGAGATTTTCTATGGGAAAAAAAAGATCAAGTCCGCAAGATTCCATTGATATCATGGAGTAAAACATGTGCAAGTAAGATACAAGGAGGCCTGGGGATTTTCTCTTCAATTATCTGGAACTATTCATCAGCTATGAAGATGCTATGGGACATTCACTCAAAAAAAGAATGCTTGTGGATTAAATGGATTCATGAGACATACTTAAAACACACTGATATCTGGCAAGTGGAAATAAAGAATGGTGACTCTTGGATGTGGAAACAACTCTTAAAAGCTAGAAATAAAGCTCTACAACAATATGGAGGAATAGAGAACCTTCATGAGCTCATCAAGGATAGCTGCTGCAATAATGGTAAAGTAAAGCTATCGAAAATGTATCAAGCTCTATCCCCTGCAGTTGACAAAGTGCCATGGTGAAAAACAATTTGGGAGGGTTTTAATCATCCTAAGCATTCCTTCATTTCATGGTTGGCGGTACATGACAGGCTTTTGACACAGGATAAGCTTCAAAGAAGAGGAATCATTCAAGATAACAATTGTATTCTATGCTCTGGTGCTGAAGAAGAAAACAGGAACCATTTATTTTTTGAATGCACCTACTCAAGAGTAATCTGGGTCAACATCATGGACTGGTTACAGTTTAAATGGAAGAGCTGCAATTGGAATCTTCTTCTAAATTAGTACAACTCAAGTGTCCGAGATAAAGTCTTCAAGCATAGAGTTAAAAGAATGGCCCTGTCTTCATCTATATATCATATATGGATGGAACGCAATGCAAGAATATTCAAGCAAAAATGCAAGGGGATTGAGCAACTCACCAGAATTATCAAGGTGGACATGCTAACAATAGTTCTAAATAGTAATATACATTTAGAAGATGAGAAATGGATAATTTCCCTGTAACTGTATATATTATGTAGGGAACAGACGGATACTCAATTTTGAGTTCTGATGATGTACACAAAATTCTCCATATGGTCAAATGAATAAAATTTTTCATTTACCAAAAAAAAAAAGTTGAAAATTATCAAGATTTTTTTAAATTTTATAATTTTAAGAGTTTTATTTGTAATTTGTAAAAAGTTCAGAATGTTTATTGCAAATTCCATAAATTTTGTGGTTTTTTGTGTTATTTGTTGGTTTTTAATGTGTTTATATGTTTGAAATATTCAATGTTTTTTATAAATTTTGAACTTTTAGGGGTGTTTTTGTAATTTTTAAAATTTACAAGATATATTCTCCAAAGTTAAAAATGTTTTGTTGCTAGCTAGCATATGCTTTTCGGATTTCTTACTAAATTATAATAAGTAAATTTTATAATTTTTAAGATGTTTTAATAAAATTTTAAATTTGTGGGGGTGTTTTTATAATTTAAAAAACTTGGAGGATATTTTTTTACAAAGTTTAAAAACTTTTAGATGCTGGCTAGCATGTGTTTTTTAGATTTCTCTGCGAATTGAAATAAGTAAAGAATTTGAATTATATCAAACGTAACTCATTTATCCTATAACATGTTAAATCTCATTATGAATAGGATAAATCATTTAATTACCAACTCAAAGAAGATAGAATAATTAGAATAACAATATAATATTAAAAAAAGTTAAGGATAATATTGACCATGAAAAGATTTTCTCGAACTCGTACTTTTAAAGGGAGTATGATTTGCTAAACCTTGTGACAAACATATATGATGAGTTTTTTTTTAAAATAATAATTGGACTATCATCTATCTGTAATAGCAAACAAGCATCAAATGTGCTGCATTTGGCAGTTCTGCACATCAAAGAGCTTCCGCCCGGTTCAAGTTCGTGCTATTTAATTAGCTACTTATGTAAAGAGATACTTAACTACTTATGTAAAGATACTTAACTACTTATGTAGAGAGCTAAATTGAAATCAGCATAGTTTGAGAAAATTCACTGTTCAACATGATATAAACTTTTTAAATAAATCAAATTAAGTAGGGCAAAATTGTCTTTTCAATTCTTATTTAACAGAAATCTTAACATGGAGTCAAAATAGGACTAACTTTATATCTAATATGGGATACAAAGACTAAGTTGAGAATAAATAAAGTGGGGGATCTAATTTGAGTATGGAGCTGTTAGAATTGACTTTAGAAGTTGTTATTAAATTTTAAGGGAGAAATTTTTTGAAAGAAATCTATTCTATTTTCATAGTAGAGGTTTTCTATAAATCATTCTCATCATAATTCTTTAATTCTTTTTATGTTTGGTTAATAAGCAAGTCGTCAATATCAGTTTCATTTGATTACATTAAATGCCAAACACCTTATGGAGAAGTCAGTAAATTCTAAATTCATTGCAAAAATGAGAATTTTTATGCAAAAAGTGGTAACACGAGAACATCCTCAATGGTGTAAAGAAGGATAAAATAGGTGTTAGGACTCATGTTTATGAACCTACTATCTAATCTTGTTTTGATGATTTAACAAACAACTTATAACTATGTATTTCCAGTGTTTCTGTGTTTATCATATATCCAGGTTGATGATATCTGAAATGAAGTCAATATATATCTAGCCAATATATATTATGTGTTAATACTTTAAGCTCAATATCACACGCACACAAAATTCTTGATTTTGAGTATTTTTGACAAAATATTGAGTTATTAGTTTATAGACTTAATTTTCTCTTTATACATATTTTATTAAGTCTATAAAACCATTTGAAAAGATTTCAAAACATCGTTTAACTCAAAAGTGAAAAATTAAGAAGTTTATATACACAAACATTTACAAGTTTTGCAAAATATAAAGATTTTACAAATGATAAATGATATTTGAAAATTTTCTTTTCAAACATGTTTATATTCATGTTTATAAACATTTTTCAAAGTCTTACATTTTTTTGAATTTATTTGCTATTTTTTAAGGGGTATGAAAATCAGATTTTTCTGCTCAAAACAGGCTTTGTGCATGTTTTGAGTCGATTCACTACAGTGTTGAGTCGACTCATGAAGTGTGCACAGTTAGCAGTTTTATCTACTGAATCGACTGATAAACCTATGAATCGACTCATGTAGACATGAGTCGACTCATGCCTGTCATAAGTCGACTCATATTATGATTGTTGTACAATAACGACTATTTTCCAGATTTTATGTTTTTTATTGTTTTTGTTGTTTTCTGATGGTTTCTTGGGCTAGTTTCTTCTACCCTATATATATCCCATTACATTTAACACTCCTTACAACTAAAAAAGTTTTGATCAAGTTTTACAAAGGTTTAAAGTTTGTTTAAGTGTTGTTTTATAAGTTTTTGTGAAGAAACTTTCACAAGAGAAAGAGGAGATTGATTCTATCGGTTTGAGCTTCATTTTCATCCATCTCTCTTTTTTGAATTTTAGATAAGATTCTTCTAAACTCAATTTCTAGTCTTATACAATTATTTGTTATTTATTCATTTTATTAAGCTAGAATTTACATTGAGTTTAGTTTTGATTATTGTTCTTTATTCACACACATCTGTATTGAGCTTTTAGTATTTTCATACACTATATTATTGGTTTGTGGTGAGTGGTACATTCAGTGTGAGTTTCAATGAGTTCTCATCTTATTAGAGAATAATTCTTTGTATTTGAGAACATTTGTCAGGATCACGTTGTAATACACAAGTATACCGAGAGGAGTGTGTGGTGAGAGACGAGGCCGATTCTAAGAGGAGTGGCGTTGGTAGTAAAGCCTAGAGAGATGTTGTAAATCTGAGTACTTGAGGAAGGCGACATGGGCTAGGCCAACACTTAGAGGGTGTAGTGTGTGTTTACATTGTGAGTGATTGTAAAAGTTTTCGGTGAGCTAGGAAACCAAGTGTGTTGTATCTTTATTAAAAAATAGTGGAGATCTCCTTGAGGTGAGGAGCGGAGACATAGGTCAAGGGTTGACCGAACTCCGTGATCAACTTGTTTGTTTGCGTTTGTCATTGGCATTATTTTATATTTGTGCTTATTGTTTATCTCGCCTATTGCATCTTATTTCACCCTTGATTATTTATACTTGCTTATAACTTATTGAATAGCTATCTTGCAAGAATAATAATTTGATAAAGTTTAACTTGACATTAAAATCATATTAGATTAGCACATTACCCTATTCATCCCCCTCTAGGGTAATTTTATTTGGTATCAGAGCTTGGTGCTCTTGATTTGTAGCTTAACCACCTAGAGTCAAAAATCTAAGTTTTCATATATTCCTAATCTTGTTTTTGTTAGACCCTAGAGGGGGGGTGATTAGGGTCTTATGCTAATCTAATCCGATTAAATGCTAATTAAACTAATTAACAAATATATTCTTGCAAGATAGATATACAAAGAGTTATGTGCAAGAATATGCAATATACACAAGGTGATATATCCTATATGATAGAAAAATATGCAAGGATATATAAACAATAAGATATATCCTAACAAAGAGATATAGACAATGTATGTGCAAGGATATATAAACTCAAGGGTAAACAATCTAAACTAGATAGTGGGCAATATAATCAACAAGCAATATACAAAGGCGATATAAGATAAGAACATAAAAGTAAGTGCGCCAATGCAATCACAAACAAACAATATGATTACGGAGTTCGGTCCCCACGACCTACGTCTCCGCTCCTCACCTCGAGGAGATCTCCACTATCACAACCGGGTTTTCTACGTTCACCCGAATAACGTTTACACCACACAATACAATCACTATGCAATCACACCTCACACACTAAGTGTTGGTCCTAGCCCGTGTCCTCCTCCTCAAGTGCTCGGTTACAACCTCTCCCTAGGCACGTCAACCGACGCCACTCCTCTTGGATTCGACCCCGTCTCTCACCACACACTTCTCTCGGTGTACAAGTGTATTACAAGTGAATCCTCACAATTAAGCACAATATAAATCAATTGATTGTTCTCTAAACAAGGTGAGAACTCAATTAAGCTCACTCTCAATGTCACAAACCCACAACCCTAAATTATACTATGAATGTAAATACAATAAGCTCAATAGGTTGTGTGTGAACAAAGAGATAATAAAATCAACTAAACTCAATATGAACACTAGCTTAATAAAAAGATAATCAAACAATATAAAATATGAAGCTAAAAACCCTTGTTAAAACTCTTTTAAACTTGGTTGAAAACTCTCTTAGATATTTTAAAACTGAGGTATAAGGGGGTATTTATAGCCTCCCAATACCTCAAACAAAAGCCCAAACCAAAAGACCAAAAACCCCTCCAACGGATACAAAAAAATAGCCGTTATGGGCATTTTGGGAGCTGGGCGGTCGACCGATCTTTTTTTCGGTCGACCGCTCGCACTGTACAAACCTGAAAAAATTCCAGAGACATTTCCGGTCGACCGGTCCGGTCGACCGAAGTTACTATAGCAGTGCGCAGCTGTTTTGTAAAATCAATTTAAAATAGACATGTAGAATAACATGTCAGAGAAAGAATTTCTGAAAAATCTTTTCCCAGTTAAGAGAAATAAATATTTGAACACAAATTTACAGTTTTTGAAAAACTGTTAACATATACGATTTTGTAAAATCAATTAGGCACAGTAAATCAACTACCTATGAGTATGTATATGAAAATATATTTGTTTCATATCTATGTAGATAAACCAAATCACAATAATAAATATGAAACATGTAATTTCATATTTATAAACATGAAAACCAAAACTTGTGTTGTATATATATGTGACTACATATATATACAAGGAAACCAATAAAATGTGTGTGTATAGATAATTGAGCTTAGAGTATATAACACACATAATATAAATCCTAAACTAAATTACCCAAGCTAGATCTTGATCTTCATTAAGCTCGACTTGGTACACATGCGGATGAAGCTTGAACTTGATCTTTAACTTGAATTGCATAGGCTTCACCGACATTCCGCCAACCTCCTTTGGATATGATCGTTGAAGCTCTATTCCATCCATCCTCCAACTACGTTGTTTGTCTATAATACATAGGAATACACAAACACTAGACAAACAACATTAGTAGTAAATTGTTTGTAAATCATCATCAAAACAAGAAGGCCAACAGTTTTGTTTGTATCTTGCTTGCATAAATATATCATGAATATGCATGGTACACCTAGCTTAGGTTATGCCGTTAATATTGCTCCTAGAAGAGATAATTTCCATATACACAATGGTGTGTTAGATTAATACTCTTTGTTAGATCTAGACACTTTGATTTGTGGGAAATAATTAATTGTGCTTATATTATACCCATTTCGGAGAAATCCAAGTGGAATAAAAATGATCAAAGAATGTTTACCATGAACAAACTCTTGTTAGAATTTTTACTCAATGCTTGTGATTCATCTTTATCTAACAAGCTTGATTCTTTTGATAGTGCTTATGCATTGTGAAAACTTATAGAAGCACATCAAGGGAACTTGGAGGCAATCCAACAAGTTTTAGAGGATTTTTCTTCAAGTTCATGTGGAGCATCATCTTCATGTACACGGCCACTAGGCGATAGCCCTAGTGAGGTATGTGAGTTCGATAACGATGATGAACTTACTATTGATGAACTCGCATATGGATATGAATTATTAATGTATGACTATAAAAAATTACAATGTAGCTTTATTGATTTAAAAAGCAAGCATGTAGAATTAAAATCCGACCATGAGATACTAGTATCAAAATTTGATATCAATGCTATGAAAATGTAAATCTTAAAGAGAGCAACAAAAAATTAAAATTGGAAAATACTAATTTATTTCATGAGAAAGATAATGTCATGTTAGAAGTAGAAAACATTAAAAATAAAGTTAGTTCTTTTGCTAACTCTTATATATAATCTACTTCTAATAACAATGCATTTATAGAAGTAAATGAGTTGAATCATGTTAAGGACAGCATATCATCTTTAGATTCAATTTTTAAAACATGCAATGTAAATAATAACAAGCTTATGGACTTATGTACAAAGTCCCGTGTAAATTCTTCCATGAAACCAATACACTATGCACACATATATATAATTAAATATATAAGTGTTCTATTTGCGATCGTAAAAGTCATCTTGTCAAATTTTGTTATAATGCACAAAAGTTCAACAAGTCTAAAAATATTGATCCTTGTGCATCCCATCAAGCTTCATCACATCACATGCATGTACACACACATTAGGCTCATCATAAACATGCTCATGTGTATAATTGTGATTATTGTGGTTGTTTTGGTCATTTGGCCATATTTTACTTTGATTTAAAAAGAGTTTCCCGTTTGCAAAATAAAGTTAAAGAACAATCTATTTTTGCAAATGATTCCCGTGTACAACCACAAGGTCAACGCAAATTATTTTAACCCTTTCATTGCACACATTGCAATCGTAAAGGACATTTTCATAATTATTATTTTGGTCGTATTTGTGCACTACATACGCCCAAATGGGTTCATAACCCAAGGCCTTGAGCTTAAATGATAGGGGTCATGTCCCTACATATTCCGACATAAAAAATGTTTGGGTGCCAAAACAAGTTTGATTTGGTTTGTCTTCTTTTTGGTTCTCAAGTTTTGTTTTTGATGGATTTTAATTTCATGCTTAAATGAGAATTTATCAAACTTTTTCAAATTAAATTTTGTTATATACTATTATGTATAAGTGTATTATTGCAAAAATTATTTTGAAATCATTTAATACAATAAAAACAAATTTTTGTAAATTTTTAAGGATTTTAAATCACTGTTTATAATTTTCTGGAAAAACCAATTTTCAGGTCTTCAGACGACTTATAAGTCGACTGATGACATCAGTCGACTCATGAGTCGACTGACGAGCTGTTGTTTTCAGATTTGGTTTTGATTTCTGTCTTCGATCTGACTCGTTTGCACCTACTTCGTTTTTGGGACTTAATCCTAGCCATCCACCTGTTCTTTGACCAAATCCTGACCTTTAAATCTACCCTTTATCAAACCCTAGATCCTAAACTCCATCCTCCCGTTCTTCATCCAGTCGACCGAGCCCTAGCCTTCTTCCTCCGTTCGTTCAGCCGACTGGACCTCCTTTCAGCAGACTTCAAGCTCTTAAATCCCTCTTTGTTTTGTATAATCTCTCTCTCTCGTCTTTTAGTCTTTAATCTTTAGAGCTTTTATCTAGGTTTTGATATTTTAGGGTTTGTCTCTTGAGATCTAGATCTGTGTTTAGGGTTTATCTTTCCTTTTAGCCTACATTATCATTCTCATCATGTTTAAGGGCATTTCCAAACGTGCTAGATCCGGTAGAGGGCATGTCTCGTCCTCTCGTGCTCCTGTTTCTCATCCTCCCGAGACTAATTATGAATTTTATGAATGATATCTTAGAGATTCCTCACTTATTGGTATATATCGCTCACTATGTCAGTTAAAACTTTTTCTCAGGAGATTTGTTAAGTTTGATGATTTTGATCATTTTTTCTTGAGAAACTACTTTAAAGCTGCTAAACTATTTGATTTTCTCACTAGTGATAAGTCTGTGCTCACTATCCCCATCTTGTATGTTTGTTCTATGCAAACTTATAAGTAATTTCAACCAACCCTAAAACCCCTTACATTACATCCGGTGTCAAGGGTCATCATATTCGTTTTTGTGCTAACAAATTATCAGAAATTATTGGCCTTCCACTAGGAGACACTTTACTTAATGATGTCATATATGATGATCCTAGTGTAGAATCTCTTTTGACTCTTCCTGATAAACACCTTCCACTAAATTCTAATTCTGCCTCTGATTTGGCCAAAATTATTGGCCGAATTATTTGTTACAATTTTATTCCCAAAACTGGGGGCTGCAGTCATTATTCCCAAGAACTCACTTTGTGGTATCTATGCTATTGTTGGGAATGTTGATGTCGAATGGGGCAATGTCATTTTTGATATTATGGCCACTGATCCTTCCACATTCCTTCCATTCGGGGTCATATTAACTAAGATTTTCACTTATTTTGAGGTTGAGTTATCAGACAAAACCCCTGTCAAAATCCCACCCCTCTTTGATGTCACTGCTCTTCATAGGATGAGTATTCCAGCCACACTGTTTGAGATGAATAATCCTCGAGCTCGTAACCCTTCTCCTGAGTCTTCTGATTCAGAACAATCTAGAGAGTCGTCGCAGTCTGGATCTAGTTCTAGAGTTGGTGGTCATTTTCCTCTTAGATCCTCTTCCAACATCCCTAGTTACATTGTTGATCGTATGGATAGCGTAGAAGAGGGAGTTTATTCTCATATGTATAAATATCATGCTGAAGCTGAGTATTAGCAACATGAAGTCTAGGGGAGATTTGGTAGGATAGAGGATACTCAGGTCGATCTTAGGATGAGGTTTGAGGAGATTGAGCGCACCCAAGCTGATATTAGGAGCTCTTAAGATGCGATTAGGAGAGATATTGGTGGTATTAGGAGCCATCAGGAGACATGTATGGCGCGCATAGAGAGTAGATTTGATGACCTCTTTAGAATGATGCAGAACACTTATCCTCCTCTGAATCTAGGACCATCTGATTCTTGAAGACAGTTTTTCCTCTAGCTTGTGTCTATTTTGTGTTGAACTATTTGTTTTATTTTGTTTTATAAGTTTGAACTATGTAGCTTGGATTATGTTTTTTTGGTGTGAACAATGTATGAAATCATTGTAAATATTTGATGTTAATGTTTATGCATTTCAGCTTATGGTTCATCTCATATGTGGTTAATATTTTATGTTTGTTCACATGCATATATAAGTGTAGGCGTCTAAAAAATACCTATAGGTGTCCGTACACAGCTCGAGACGGAGAGAAGATGACAAATATTGTTATATGAGTCTAAGAGGATTATCTGACGCCGACAAGTGCATGAACCGAAATGACGAACCAACTGTGTCTCGTGCGCTCACCGGCCACCTCTAATTGCCCGTCACGCTCGTTAGTCAGCTCGCGCGTATCGGTCATCCCCAAGTGACCGAACGTGCTCGTTAGTCAGCTCGCGCATATCAGTCAGCTCCAAAAGACCGAACACGCTCGCCAGTCAGCTCACGCACGTCGGTCAGATCCAAAGTGCCCACCACGCTTGTCGGTCAGATCCAAAGTGCTTGATGCGCTTGTCGGTCAGTTCCAAGTGCTGTAAAGAAGCTAACGAATGCATGAAGCAAGTTAACGACGCGTGCAAGTCAACAAGACAGGCAAATAAGCAAAACGACAAAAAAAAGACGAAAGAACACCTAAGTGCCAAACTGACCCGCGCGGCGACGGGTCGGCGCCATCCGACCCGCACGACGACGGGTC
>NC_033800.1:100460423-100478530 GCF_001876935.1 Asparagus officinalis
TCGACTCGCGCCTACGCGGGTCACATCGGTCTGTCTCGCGCCCAGAACTGCTTGTAACCTCCAAAACGTGTTTTAGGCCGTTTTAATCGGTTTCTTCTGTTCCAGAGGTTCCTAACTTCCTAGATATCATCTATAAACATAGTTAGGTCGTTTTTGACTAAAGATAAGGCCAAATAACTCATTCTTATCAAAATACACCCCAACCGAAGCCTATAAGTACAGGCCTATGGGCTCATTTCACGGGGCGGACATCAAGAGGGCGAAGCGTTGCCGAATTAGAGAGTGAAGCCACGAATTTACAACAAGGGTTAGCAGATCTTGGTGAATTTCTGTGCATAAAGAGTGGAGTTCGAGAGATCTGAGACTCATCCCCTATTCCTCCGGATTTAAGCTTAGTCTTAAATCTCGAGAAGAGTCGTGATCTCGCTTGGTCGGGATCATTGCTACAGTGATTACTTCCTTCGTGAAGTAAGAGTTTTGATCAACTTAATCTGTCGACTGGATCTGATCCGTGGTGGTCTACGGATATTAACGTCCCCGGCACAGGCGAAGTTCCCACGTAAGCAGCGGGTGATAAATGTCTGTTGCGTTATTTAACAAGAGTTGTACTATTTTACATTTTCATTGTATAAGTCGATCTTATAAAAAGATCTACTTTTCTCGTTTATTTGAGTTTATTGTAACGACCAAGTTTGTAATAGATTCAAAGAAATGAAAACATCAACTTTTGACCCAAACAAGCTGGCGATCAAAGTGGGAGCCGACAGCCTTTCTGCGAAGGCTGACGTGTCGCAACCTCGAATCCTTATCCCGGTTGAAGAAGAGGTCGAGTACGAATTCGACCAGCAGAAGTACGAGGAGTACTTGTCCTCCTCCTCCAAGAAGGCCTACTCTAAGAAGACTTGCTGGACTTTGGCTTCACAAGTACAAGAAGAAGATCTCCCCGCCACTGCTGCACTTGTGGCTCACAACACCCAGCCGGCATCCGACGAGACTGAAACCGCAGATCTGAATCTCTTAAGCAAGGGGTTGACTGCGGATTACGTGCCCATTCTATCAAAGAGAGCACGTCAGAGACGGTGACAACACCTCGCACGTCAGCTGACCAAAGCCTTGGAGCCAGTTGACGGAATCCACTATGAAGCGGATTTGAAGTCCAAGAGGCACCAACCACCACAACAGCGAGCAGATAACCCCTCCTCTTCCAAACCAGCGAAGAACGAATGGGTCCGCATTAAAAGGACCCGATCGACTCTTCAGGAGTGGATTTAAAAACGCCGCGTATTGCTTGCACATGCAAGGATTCTTATGCAAGAAGCTAAAAAATTGCAGGAGGAAGAATTGGAAAAGAAGCCACCAAGACTGCACAAAGTATGGAGGCTAAAGTCCAAGACCGTTCACTCAGATCTGAACCTCCAAGCCGCGGTTCACTCAGATCTGAACCTCCAAGTTGTGGTTCACTTCAGTCTGAACCTCCAAGCTGTGGTTCACTTCAATCTAAACCTCCAAGGCGCGGTTCACTTCAGTCTGAACCTCTAAGCCGCGGTTCACTTCAATCTGAACCTCCAAGCCGCGATTCACTTCAATCTATCCCTCCCAGCCACGGGTCACTCAATTCTGACCCTCCAAGCTGTGACACACTCGAGTATGACCCGTGCCAAGACAAAGACAGGAGACATTCTGCACCCATTTTTCTGATTCTGTCAAGTTCCACCCCTGCTCTGATTGATCTAGTACTTCCAGTGAAGCCTCGCGGTAGTGTAGACTTATTCAAAAGCAAGAAGCCAATGGCGGATCGTCTGGGTCCTTTTCATAAGGATCGAGGCAAAAATTCGATCAAAGAGCATTTGGGTCTGGTGACTGAACCCCAAGCAACTACTCGAGCTGGGAGTCGCACTCACCCTTATAACAAGTCTGAGGTTTCTCGTAAAGAGGAAACTCCCGTAATCGATCGCCTCGGACTGTAAGTCAGTGCGCAAGAGTCCGTTGAGGTCCTGCGCTCACGAAAGCATGGCTCCAAACGTGTGACTCTTGAGAATGCCATCAAGGCAGCAAATCCTCAGAAGGAAACGTGTTCATTAGACGATGACGTTATACCTGAGAAGTCGTGCCAACACGCGATAGATTGCTCCGGTCATCATGCCGACGAGTTGTACTATCAGGCTGGGGATACGAACAGATCTCAAAAGAGAGATATCCGGGAGATGGACCTTCATTGTTCGTGCGTCAAACTTATCAAGGTAGTATTATCAATGTGTAGCTACCCCAAGACCGTTCCACAGAGGGTCTCGGTATACGAGAGAATCTCTAACGGAAAGGCTAAGTCCAAACCAAAGTGTCTCCGTAAGAAACGATCGGTCGTTCAAGGTGGTGAACTTCCAGAAGTCACGGTTAATATGGCTGACAAGAGAAAGTCAATTCAACCTTCCAGTTCTGATCCACTCATATCTCATCGTCTAACCCGATTGCGATCGGGAACCATTAGACAAAGAGATTATCAGACAATACAGAGGGGATTATCCTCAGATGATGAAGCATTAGATGCCAACTCTATAGTCACCTCTGACAAAATGGTATCCAGTCTGGGATAATCCCGTGAAGTGTTTATGATTAACACTGAGAAAGTGGCCAAAATCATTGAGGATGCCTTGGCTAAGAAAAAAGAGAACTTCAAATTCGAAATGGAAATGGCTATGTTGTGTATGAGGGAAGAGCATGACTAATAGATCCAAGCCTTGTCGAATCAGATAGGTGAATCCAGTCATCATAACAATGTTATGATAACCCTCTCGTTGGCCAGAACACTGGGGGTAGCCCCACTAAAGATAACGGCACTGAGGATGGTCCCACCGAAGATGATAATACCGGGGGTGACCGCGTTGTTCCTCTCAGAAATTATCCAAAGCATGAGACAGACAAGGAAGAAAAGATGAAAGATCTCGAGAGCAAAATCAAGGTTCTGATGTCTGCTCGAGAGGTGAAGAAAAGTGGTATTCCATGTCCTTACCCAAGAGAGTGGGACTCAATAGCATACCCGACGAAGTTCAACCTGATCAACTTCACGCCGTTCGACGGAAAGGGTTCACCCACTCAGCATCTAATCTATTTCAAGTCTCACTTGGGCATGATCTCTGGTAATAAGGCATTGATGGTCCGGTCATTCGTTGGCACCCTTCGTGGGCCTGCCTTCGATTGGTACCGCCGTCTCAACCCTGGAAGCATTAACAGCTGGGAAGACCTGGAGAACTTGTTCATCGCTCACTTCTTTGATAATGATGCCAAGGTATCAATCAGGATACTCTTTGATGAGAAACAAGAAGACGACGAGACGGTCGACGAATTCGTCAAGCGCTTCCGGAATAAGGTGAGGAATTGCCGAGATCCGATCATAGAGGACTTCATACTCCAAACCTATCACAACAACCTTGTTTGGGTGGGAAATTGATTTCTTTATTGTATAACTTATTACAACTTCAGTTGTTATAACAAGTTCAAAAAAAAAAAGATTGGTCTTTTTATAAGACCTTTACGCAATGAAATTAAAATTACAATCTCCTTCAAACAAACGCAACGGGTGTTTATCGCCCGCTGCTTGTGTGAGATCTTTGCCTGTGACGGGGACATTGATATTCGTGGACCACTAAACAATTAGATCAGATCCGTAGCTTCGTTGATTCGTGAAGAAATCAAGAAACCGAAGCAATTATCTCGGCAACAACGAGATAATCACTCTTCTCGAGATCACCGCAACGGGGCAATCTTAAGAGAAGGAACCGGGCTGCAGATCTGATGAACTCCTCTTTTTTATGCCAAAGAATTCACTAATATCTCCTCCTCCTCTCTGAAATTCATGGCTCTTCAGTCCTTAGTTCGGCAGGTCTTTGGCAACGCTTAAGAATTCCAGATCTGGAAAAATGAAGGCCCTGGGACTGTATTTATAGGCTTCGAGAGCTCTATTTTTGGATAAGAACGATTGATTCACTCTTATCCTCAGTTGTAACCACTTAACCACATTCTTGGATGATATTTTATTAGTTGGAACTAATCCAGATGGCTAACATCGAAAAACAGCTTAAAACTGCTAAAAATCGATTTTCGGGGCTGCTGACACCCGTGGGTGTCTCGGCCTGGCCGAGACACCCGTAGGTATCTTGGGTATTTTGGCCCTAAATTTCTCATATAACCTCCAAATAATATGATTCAAGATTCATTGGAAAGCTGACGAAGATATCTATATTTTTTGTGTTTTGATCTTTTCCATATTTGAATCGAATCATGGCCAAAATCTCCATTCTTCTCCAAGACATCAACACTGTCTTAGAATTCTGAGGCAGTTGGTATTTTGGCTCTATCTCTCTCATACGATCTTAGAATGAGTTGATCTAAGATGCGTTAGAAAGCTAACAAGAAGATCTATAACTTTTATCTTTTGAGTTTTTTAGATTCAAAACGCATAATAGAAAAAACAGCTCTATAAGGTCCGAGACACCAAGGAGTGTCTCGGCTTGGCCGAGACACCATGTGGTGTCTCGGCCTGGCCGAGACACGAGACACCATGTGGTGTCTCGGCCTGGCCGAGACACCAAGAGGTGTCTCGTCGAGGCCTAGAACGTAGTTCTGCACATCTTGTCCGTTTTAGTCGTATCTTAGTCGTCCGAACTCAGAATCATGCAATTCAAGATGCGTCGGAAAGCCGTCAAGAAGATCTACAACCTCTCATGATTAAATCATCTGTGGAGTGGACGGCACATGGGGGGTATTTCATCTTTCGTAAGTGACGCGGAGCTCCCGATCAGTTCGTGTTTCCGTTATTCCGAAGTTCTGTTGCTTCGCATGGTTCGTTGACTCTTTTCATGCACTTGTAAATGTCGATTAAACTTCTGTGATACGGATAGTGATGTTCATCATCTTCTCTGTATCTTGAACCGCGTTTGGGGACCTATAGGCAATTTTTTATGCCACAGATACCCCCTCCAAAGTGTTTCAGTCTTGTTTCTTTTATAGATGAGCCTGAAATACTTTGGATATGATCGGTCCAACCTTCAGTCGGTGTAAAAGGACCTATAGTTAGCTTTGATTCTTGACTTCTTTGATTTTCAGTCTATTCGATATTTAACGAATAGCTAAAATTCTTCCGGCGCTGCGTTTATCGTCTGACCGTCATCGAATTCTCGAATTAAAAACCGGTGAGTTTATTTTGGCTCGTGTCATCGAGTTAACTTAGAACTGACTATCTCTATCATAATATATTGACTTAGGGCTACACGTTGAACAACGTTGACTTTAGGGTTTCGGATCGCTCGGTGTTGACCTAAGGTTACGCGTTGACCAGCGTTGACCTTAGGGTTTCGGATCGCCCGGTGTTGACTTTTCATCACAACGCGTTGACTGACGTTGACCTAGGGTTATGTGTTGACCGACATTGACTTTAGGGTTTCGGATCGCCTAGCATTGACTTTTCATCACAACGCGTTGACTGGCATTGACCTAGGGTTACGCATTGACCGACATTGACCCAGGGTTACACGTTGATTGGCGTTGACCTAGGATTACGCGTTAACCCAGGGTTTCAGATTACCTGGCATTGACCTAGGGTTACGCGTTGACCAGTGTTAACCTAGGGTTTCTGATTGCCCAACGTTGACTTTTCATTGCAACGGGTGGTAGTCTCAAGTGTTATGGTTACAGGACCAACTATTAAAGTTGATTCATCTGCAGGTATGGATCTTATCCTGAAGTTGTTGGATGCTCAAGTCACGAGACCAACTAATGAAGCTGGTGCGTCAATGACTCTCACATGCATAGGATTTTTGGCAAACCCTCAGCCATCAACGGGTTTGATGAGCCTTTACCGACTACCGTTTGAGTCGAGCTAGCATGCGGATTGTTTAAGTCCATTTCGCATGTAACGTTATGCTAAAAGAGTTAATTCTTTTAGTGCTATGATATTGAATACGCAGACTTCGTCTTTCTTACGAGAATAAACTACCCGGCCGCATGTATCAGATGCAGACTCAGGATTTTGATAAATCCTCAGCCATCAACGGATTTAACGTGCCTTTACCGATTATCGTTTGAATCGGGCTTGCAAACGGATTGTTTAAGTCCATTCCGCATGTGACGTTATGCTAAAAGAGTTAACTCTTTTAGTGCTACGATATTGAATATGTAGACTTCGTCTTTCTTACGGGAATAGACTATCCGATAACGAGTGTTAGACATTGACTTATCCCTTCTTAGGATTCAGGATAAAAATCCCCATACTTGTATTCTGGTGTCTTTTTCAATCGGTGAAAGACTAAACCGGCAACGCGTGTTAGGCGTTGAGTTATCCCTGCTTAGGATTCGGGATAAAATTCCCTATACGTGTGAAGCACGGATTTTAGCGTTATGAATAACAACCTGCCACAATGTCAAATATGTGGGCTTTTGTCCTTTTTACGGTAAAAGACTAACCGACAACGCGTGTTAGGCGCTGACTTATCCCTTCTTAGGCTTCGGGATAAAACTCCCCAGACTTGGATTCTGGTGTCTTCTTCAATCGGTGAAAGATTAAATCGACAATGCGTGTTAGGCATTGACTTATCCCTTCTTAGGATTTGGGATAAAATTCCCCGCGCGTGTAAGGCACGGATTATGGTGTTATGAATACAACCTGTCATAATGTTGAATATGTGGGCTTTTGTTCTTTTTATGGTCAAGAACTAACCGGCAACGCGTGTTAGGCGCTGACTTATCTCTACTTAGGCTTCAGGATAAAAGTCCCCAGACTCGGATTCTGGTGTCTTGTTCAATCGGTGAAAGACTAAATCGGCAACGCATGTTAGGCGTTGACTTATCCCTACTTAGGATTCGGGATAAAATTCCCCGTACATATAAGGCACGGATTTTGGTGTTTGAAAAGTAATGTCTTCTCTTGGGGCAAAGATGAACCCGATGCTAGAGAGGAAGAATTTTATATTCTATCTCCAGTTGTAAAGGAAACTCAAAGTGAGATCTTCATTTTGAGAATCTGAAGAGTGAAACTAAGAGTGAGATCTTCACTCCGAGAATCGAAAGGATTCAGATAATCCTAATTATCGGAAGGTTTGATTACCAAACTAAAGATGAATTTCTCATTTATCGAGAGTGAATTGTGATTTTGGTCCTAACTATAGGAAGGTTTGACCAAGCGAGAGTTTAAGGTGACCCTAACTGTAGGAAGGTTTGATCACTCGATTTGAAAGTGGACCTCTCGTTTATGGAAGGAATCGAGAGGAGATTTTGGCTTTAGTCCTAACTGTAAGAAGGTTTGACCAAATGAACAGTGAGAGTGGGAGTACAAATTACAGTGGGAGTGTTGATTCGTACAGATCACTCAAAGAGGGTTCCTGGTGTTAAGTGATAAATACTTAACACAAAAGGGTTTGACAATCGTTAACGATCAGGATATTAAAATTCTGAGTACTATGTTCGGACTCTAACAATGGGAGTGTTGAGTACACAGACATAACGGGAATTTGAGTGGATTCAACCGAAAGGAATTTTAGTGGTCCCACCGTCAATTAGTATGATTGGTGGGGGATTTTGTGGTGGAAGACTGTGAGTCGTCAAACACCAATAAGAGTTTTGTGAGGGAAAATTGATCCAACGAAGTGATTGAATCTCGTCTCAGTAAAAGAGTGTTCGGAAATTATGGTGGGAGTTTAGTGTTTATCACTTTGTTCGTAATGACCGGGTTATCCCTAAGAATATTACATGTAACATTCTTCCGGGAACTTCCCATTACATAAATAATCCACCCCTAGCTTCCTTTGTGAAACTGGGTCTAACATTGTACTTAGTTGGATGACCGGACTATCCTTAAGAATACCAGACATAACACTCTCTAGGAACTTCCCGTGAAAGAAAGGAAACAGTTTAGACTCATATACCTATTGGAGTATGCAGGGAGTAGTTTAACCTCATATACCTGTTGGAGGATTGAGAAGCAGTTTATATTCGTATACTCTTTAAAGTGTCAGAAGGAGCCAGTTTATACTCTTATACTTGTTGGAGTCTTCATTTGACTTAATTGAGCTTTATGATGCCATCTTCAACCAAGGTTGGATGCTATTCTTGAGAGTGATGCAAGCCTTGGTAGGATGAAGGATCCTCCTGTGGTACGCACAGTACTTCAGATCCGCAGTATTATCAGCTTCCTCCTGATTTGCGATAGGTGGTAGCTTGATCTTGTTGTTTTTAAGGAGGGATTCAAAAATAGCTGGAACGTCTTCTTCCTTAAAGGAGTACTCCTTTTAGAGTCTCGGATCCAAAGTCTTTTGCTGTCTTCAGGGTTGTTGTTGTGATGTCTGATTAACATCAATAACTGCTGCAGGTGCCTTCCCCTTACCACGGGAGACGAAGCTTGAATTTGTAGGGTTAGCCGTCGGTTGCCTTCTCTCAGCTTTCTTCCTTCTAAGGAAGCGCTCGGCCTGCTCTCTGTGTACTTTCAACTCTTTCCATATGTTGGATGATGTGACTCCCATAACTTCCAATATCTCAATAGATAGGTTGTTATGACAAGTTTGGAGGATGAAGACCTCCGTGATCGGATCTCGGAAGTTCATCACCTTATTTCGGAAACGTTTGATGAAGTCATCGACCGTCACTTTGTCTTCCTGTTTCTCCTCAAAGAGTGTCCTGATGGATATCTCGGCGTCATCGTCAAAGAAATTGCCAAGGAATGAGCTCCCCATATCATCCCAGCCATTGATACTTCCAGGCTTAAGACGACGGTACCAATCGAAGGTAGGCCCACAAAGGGTGCCGACGAATGACCAAACTATCAAGGCTTCATTGCCGAAGATCATACCCAAGTGGGACTTAAAGTAGATCAGATGTTGAGTAGGGGAACCCTTCCCGTCGAACAGTGTGAAGTTGATCAAGTTAAACTTGGCCGGATACGGGATCGACTCCCACTCTCTCAGGTAAGGACACGGAATGCCGTGCCGATCCTTTTCACCTCTCGAGCAGACATTAGAGCGTTAATTTTGGTCTGGAGGTCTTTCATCTTTCCGTCCTTGTCTGTATTATGCTTTGGACGATTTATGAGAGGAACAATGCAGCCACCCCTAGCATTATCATCTTCGGTGGGACCACCCCCAGTGTTGTTGTCTTCAGTAGGGCCACCCCCAGCATTTTGGTCAACGGGATGGTTGTCAGTATTGATGCGTTCATCCACATCTGAATCGCTATTTGCTCGGTTAGCATCGTTGCGACGACTGGATTCACCAAATTGATTGGACAGAGCCCGAATTTGTTGGTCATGCTCTTCATTCATCCGTATCATGGCAATTTCCAATTCGAACTTAAAGTTTTCTTTTTGCTTAGCCAAAGCGTCTTCGATGATTTTGGTCATTTGTTCAGTGTTGATCATAAACACTTCCCGAGCTTGCCCCTCGCTAGATATTATGTCGTCGGAGGCGATTGCAGAACAAGAGTCCGAGAGTTCATCATCGGAATGGATTCCTTCGTGGATTTTTAGGCAATTTCTATGTCCGACGGCTTCTAGCTGGAGCCGAGATATTCGTTGGGTGATTCCTGAACTGACTTCTCTTCTTGGAGAGAAATTGGGATTCGAGCCATTTGTACCCCTCACAGACTTTTCCTTGTCGACCATGTTGATGGTTACCTCCGGGAGTTCGTCCTTTTGAACAACTGACCTTCTCTTATGGAGACGCCTTAGCTTGGTATTCGACGTTTCAGTGGAAATCCTCTCGAATACTGAGACCCTCTGCAGAGCGGTCTTGGGACAGCTACATGCTGATAATACTGCCCTAATAATCTTGGTGCACGGACAATGAGAGTCCATTCCTCCGGTACTTCTCTTCCGAGACTTGTTCGTACCCCCAGCCCGATAGTACAACTCATCGGCATGATGACCGGAGCAATCTATCGCGTGTTGAACGACTTCTCAGGTATAACGTTGTCGTCTGACGAACACATTTCCTTCTGAGGGCTTGCTGCCTTATTGGTGTTCTGAAGAGTCACGCATTTAGAGCCATGCACTCGAGAGCACGGGACCTTAACGGGCTCTTGGACTTCGACTCACAGTCCGATGCGGTCAGTTGCTGGAATTTTCTCCTTATGAGAAGGCTTCATATTGTCATGAGGGCGCGTGCGACCCCCAGCTTGTTGAGTTGCTCGGGGTTCCTTCACTAGGCCCAAGCGTTCTTTAATAGGAGTTTTGCCTCGATCTTCATGTAGAGGACCCAGGCGAGCCTTTAATGGAAGTCTGGATTCGGAGAGATCCACGCTGTCGTAGGGCTTCACCGGAGGTGCGGGAGCAATAGGAGCAGAATCTGGAGATGACGAAGGCCAGGGAGCAGCCTTGGATCTAGAATCGAGTGAGAGACACGACTGGTGTCTTTTGGGTAGAGGCGTTATTTTGGCCTTCAGCACTCAAACCTGCTTAGATCTTGGTGGTTTCTTGACCGCCTCTTCTTGCTGCAATTCTCATGCCTTTCGTACAAGGATCTGGGCATGCGGATGAAGTGCGCGGCACTTCAGGATGAGCTCCTCGAGAGTAGAATGGGTTCATTTGACCCAAACCCATTTATTAGTAGGTGGTTGGGAGGAGGTTCCCGAAGCTTGCTGTAGAGATGACTTAACCACTTGGCGCTTTCTGAACTCCAAATCCGCTTGGTAACGGAGTCCGTCCACCTGATCCAAAGCCTTGGCGAATTGGTACGCGAGGCGTTGGCGTTGCCTTTGACGTGCTCTCCTTGATAGAGTTTGTGCGCCTTTAACAGTTAACTCCTTGATCGCAGAGGAGTTCAGATCTACAGATTTGGTCTCATTGGACACTGGCAGATCATTGTGAGGTGCGGCTACAGCAACGGTAGCAGGAAATTCGCCTTCTTGAGTCTTCAGATCTGAAGACCAGCGGATCTTTCGGGCGAAGGAGACCCTCCTGCGCTTGCAAGGAGAGGCGGATCTGGAGGAGGAAGAGGAGGAGGTGTACTCCTCAAACTTCTGTTGGTCGAACTCGTATTCGACCTTTTCAGTCTCGAGGATCTTAATCGTTGGCTGCGGCACAACAGCCTTGGTGATGAGACTGTTGGCTCTCACTGTGGTCGCCTGCTTGTTTGGATGGGAAATCGATTTTTTTATTGTATAACTTATTATAACTTCAGTCGTTACAACAAGTTCAAAAAAAGATCGGTCTTTTTATAAGACCTTTACACAATAAAATTAAAATTATAATCTCCTTCAAACAAACATAACGGGTGTTTATCGCCTGCTGCTTGCATGGGATCTTTGCCTGTGACGGGGACGCTGATATCCGTGGACCACCAAACGATCAGATCAAATCCGTAGCTTCATTGATTCACGAAGGAATCAAGAAACTAAAGCAATTATCTTAGTAACAGCGAGATAATCACTCTTCTCGAGATCACCGCAACGGGGCAATCTCAAAGGAAGGAACCGGGCTGCAGATCTGACGAACTCCTCTTCTTTATGCCAAAGAATTCGTTGATATCTCCTCCTCCTCTCTGAAATTCGTGGATCTTCAGTTCTCAGTTTGGCAGGGCTTTGCCAACCCTTGAGAATACCAGATCTGGTAAAATGAAGGCCCTGGGGTTGTATTTATAGGCTTCGGGAGCTCTATTTTCGAATAAGAACGGTTGATTCACTCTTATCCTCATATGTAACCACTTAACCACGTCCTTGAATGATATTTTATTAGTTAGAACAAATCCAGGTGGTTAATATCGAAAAATAGCTTAAAACTGCTAAAGCTTAAAACTGCCAAAAATTAGTTTTCGGGGCTGCGGACACCCGTGGGTGTCTCGGCCTGGCCGAGACACCAGTGGGTGTCTCGGATATTTTAGCCCTAACTTTCTCATATGATCTTCAAATAATATAATTCAAGATTCATTGTAAAGATGACGAAAATATCTACAACTTTTATCTTTTGAACGTTTTCATATTCGAATCGAATCATGGCTAAAATCTCCATTCTTCTCCGAGACACCAACACTGTCTCAGAATTCTGAGGTAGTTGGTATTTTGGCTTTATCTCTCTCATACGATCTCAGAATGAGTTGATCCAAGATGTGTTAGAAATCTAACAAGAATTTCTACAACTTTTATCTTTTGAGTTTCTTTAGATTCAAAGTGCATCATAAGGAAAATAGCTCTACAAGGTCCGAGACACCAAGGGGTGTCTCGGCCAAGCCGAGACACCCAAGCGGCCTGGCCGAGACACCAAGAGGTGTCTCGCCAAGGCCCAGAATAGCTTATTACTAAGAATAGCTTATTACAAACTAGGATGTAAATTTTGATCTTCAGAAAATAGGGAACTCGTTTGTATTAATAAGAATAGCTTATTACAAACTAATTAATCGAAATTACAACAGAAGCGGAGGGAATGCCCTCCTTGTTTAAATGTGGGGACTTTCGGTAGCTACATGATGCTTCGTTCGATTCTCGCACCGAGTCTGCTTCCCTTGGACGGTTCGACCGAGGTTGCTGGCGAGCTTCAATACACAGTAGAGGCTTGGGTTGATGGAGTTCGAATCTCCTAGTTCGACGGTGATCAGGGATCGGAACTAGAAGAGGATGCTACAGTGCAAAGGTTATGCAAAGAGCTTGTCGTCGACCCGACCGGGAGTCGAGAGCTAGTGGTTCGGTTAACTAATTGGATTAATCAATTAGCTACGGGCGAACTGCTGAACGTTGGACCGCTCTATGCTGAATGTTCCCCCGCTTTTTCCGACCCTCTTCATTATGGCTGCAATAGGCTCTTAAATAGAAGGGAGACGGCTTGGTTGCTCCTTGAATTATGGGATGTGACCATGTACTGTTAAGAGGTATCTTGCTGCTCACCTGTACTATGAGTGGTCATTCGAGGGGCCGCGTTTCACATCACGTCACGTAGGAGTGAAAAGGCCCCTTCTCGTATGTCAGATAGCGGCTGCCCAACACTCGAGTGCATTTGGCCATCTTGCTGAATGCCGACGAATCCCGACCTTAACTAGGATAGGCGAGGTGAACAGCATTTATGAGGGTGCAGGTTGATCTGGCGTCTGTCCGATCACTCGTACTGTGGGCGGCTACCCGATGGGCTTGGAGTATTGTGCCCTCTCTCCCTTCACATCACGAAAAGTGGGAAAATAAGTGCCCAGTACTCGAGTGGGTTTGGACAGCTCGCCGAATGCTGGCGGATCTAGCTCTCGACTCGGACGGCCGAGGTGAACTGTATTTATGAGTGTACAGGCTGATTTGGCGCCTGTCCGATCACTCGTACTGTGATCGGCCACTCGACGGGCTTGGAGTACTGTGCTCCCTCCCTTCACATCACGGGAAGTGGGGAAAGCCCATCCTTGTATGCAGTGGAAAGGCTGTCAGGTATGAATTTGGCTCTCGACTCGTGCAGGCGAGTCGAGTAAGCGGGCGAATTTGGGAATTTGGCTCTCGACTCGTGCAGGCGAGTCGAGTAAGCGGGCGAATTTGGATGATCTTGACTCATGCATGTGAGTAGATCATACAGGCGAATCTGGATAACTTTGGCTCATGAAGCCGAACTAACTATACCGGCGAATCTTGATAACTTTGGCTCATGAGGGCGAGCCTACCATACCGGCGAATCTAGGTGACTTTGGCTCATGAGGGTGAATATGGGGCTTGTGCGGTTTGGGTTCGCGTTAGCGAGCCCAACCCGTGGGTGCGGCTCGCCCTTCACCCAAGTGGGCGATTCCGATTCACGGGCGGATTCATGTACAAATTTGTGGCAGTAATTTTTACCGTCTACAAGACCCCCTTAAAAGTTTTCAGACCTAAGCCAATTTGTGTGTGGTCTAGAATACTTTGAATAAAGAAGTTCCTGGCGAGTCAGGTGTATTTGGCCTTTTCTAGGATTTTTAGCAAATCCTCAGCTATCAACTGGTTTGATTTGCCTTTACCAATTACCGTTTGAATCGGGCTAGCCATACTATTCCCCTTAGTATGATGAGTTATCGAATAGTTTCCCTTAGGCTTAATGCTAAGATTTCTACTCTAACCCATAGCCGTCTGAGGCGTGGGTTTGGGATGAGACCATTTCGTTGGTGGTTCCTGACTTTAGACGAGTTGTGTCATCTGTTACCCGCCCTCAAAGGTGAACAAATTGTTCGGAAAAAATTCATTTTCGCAGGCAAAATTTTGAATTTGTGGGGTTGAACCAGGCTTTTGCAGGCGAAATCCTTCTTTTGGGCAGAATTAGATTCGGTAGGAGTGAGCCACGTGTCCGCCGATGGGGCTTCGTGCCTTCCAGCTAAGGCGGCGTGGTTCCGTCAGGTCGCATCAATTGTGATTCAACAGTCTGACATCAGCTTCGTGCGTCTCGTTCGAATCGTGGCCGTGGTTTTCGAATCCAACTGTCAGATCCAGCCGCCGATTTCGGCTCGGGTTCTAGGTTTCGACAGGGCTGTTTCCCACTTTGGCGGTTCCTTCGAAATATTGGGAGCCATCTGGATCGTTGATTTCGATCGTGGTCACGTCTCTCGTCCGCCAGCGTTTTACCTCTTGAGGGCGATCGTGGCCATGTAGGCAACTCCGCCTTTAAATAGGCTTTGTTCCCTTCCTTTGAGAGCTACCGTGCTCAGGAATCCTGAAAATTTTCTAAAGAGAGAGAATTCCCGTTTTGTCCCCCAATGGTGCTAAAATCTAAGAAGTACGTTACGAAGGGAGGAGGTCCTGGACGCTATTCCGACCGCCTCACCGCTGGTGTGCCCGCCAGCGTGCCTGAGACGCACTCGGGTAAGTCAAGGGGTTCGTCTATCGCTTGTCCTCCCTGGATTCAGTCATCCTTTGGCAGCTCCTCCGATTTGGGGCAAAGTCAGCCTTTTTTAGGCGTATTTTACATTTATTCGTAGAGGACGATCCCTATCTCTACAGGCAAAATTAACCTTTATTGGGTGAAAGTGAACTCGTTTTTGATAGGCGAGTTTGACTTTTTCTCTGGTAAAGGGGAGTATCGTTTAGACAAGCAGATCTCGTTCTGGTTAAGCGGATTTCACTTTTTGATAGGTGAATTTACCCCTTGGATCTGGTGCCCGTGTTCGCCGCTGATAAGCCGGACGGCCTGATAAAGAGAGTCACCGACGGTCATCCTCTGACGTTACGTGAGTTGACTACTGACATGGTGCTGACAAACGAAGCCAGGACGGAGTTACAAAAGCCCCAGTTTTTGTTCGGTGATGCTGCGACTGATCCTTCCGCCCTGTTGATCAAGGAGAGCAGGTGGTTCCGCGTAGTGGATGGGATCCACTATTATCTTCCCAGCATGCTGAGAGGGTTTTCGATCGTCGAGTTGCGGTCTCTCACGGTCCCCAGAGTGATGAACTGTGATTTGACCCCCACTCAAGACGGGGTTACTTGCGGTGTCTTTACAGGCTCCACGGCTGGGTACAGGGTGGAGAGTTCTTTCAAATGTCCAATGAGGCGCCCACTGGGGAGACGATGGCGGTCGTGGAGACTTTCCGTCATCGCTTCTTCCAAGCTGGTGGGAGATTTCCCCCAAAGGACTTCAGAGCCTCGGGGTGGGTCTACTCCGCGCCTGGCAGCCACACCTGGTGGTCCAAGATCAACAACTACGTTTTGGCTGAGAATTCTGACCTCACGGATTCAGAATTGTTTGTGGCCATTCGGGCCACCCGTCATGGTTTGAAGATTAACGCCCCCCCAGTTCCACAGCATCTTAGAACTATATTGCGCGGATAGTGGCACGTTCTTCACCCCCAATGGTGAGCTTGGCATAACCCTCCACGAGATGTATGACGTGTCAGGGCTGCCCCTGGGAGACTTCCCATATGATGAGTACATCCCGGGCTAAGATGAGATTGACCAGCTTTCAGACCGTTCCCCCTTGGTGGTTGAGACTCTATGGGAGTTGCTCTGTCACTACCATATATGCCTCAACACCTTAGGGGCGGTGGACCACAAAGGGAAGAAGAAGAGGGCTCCGGGGATCAGCCACAAGAACTGGGCTGATTACTTATTCCTGGAGAATGATGTCAAAGGGAGGCCTACTCTTCCACTGGGCGAGTGTGACCAGTCCGAAGTGGAGAGGAGGACAGCCGAAGGGGGAGCTACCGTGACCCTTGAGCATGATGAGGGCGGATTCAAATTCGGCACGGTCTTCTATTCGTTTCACCACCAGGCCAAGTCCCCTATATCCGGGAAGGCTCTGCTCGTGGGATACCTCATGTTGTGGTTGAAGAGGTGTGTAGTCCCTACTCATTCTTTTGAGGCGCTTCCGGTGGAGGTCGTGTTTCCCGCAGTTCGCTTGACCCATAGGAAGTCCTACGCATTGGTGTCGGCTATGGTGGCATGCATCCATCGGGGATTCCGCATACTGACGGTGCAATTCTGCCGTGTATCGATCGTCGACAAAGGGGAAGGCGAGGTCGTTCGGACCCCCAACCCTAGGGTGTGGCTGCCATACACTTACTTGATGGCGTGGTTCGTGTACCACTGCGAGTGCTTGATGAGTACCCCGGCGACTCTTCAAGGAGACGGGTTCGTTCCCTTCGTCCAGCGCCTGGAAAGGTGCTCTTGGAAGTGTAAAGACATCCCTGACGCATGGAAGATGCTCTCCCATTTTGGCTACTATAATTTTCGTCGATTCTTCCCCTACTTTAGCGGAGGAGGGTACGGGGAGTCTCTTAGGGATGTATCGACGGTGGACCATCACACCGTCCTTTCCCACGGCGCTTTTCGATGGTTGGTGAACATTCGATCGGGATATCACATCCTGCGAATGGGCTCTGTGTGCTACCTCGAGCCATACATCCCTTGCAGGTTTGCTCGCCAGTTTGGGTATGACCAATTGTACGTGGGAAACATCAATCCCTACCTATACTTCGAAGGAGGGCTGGTGGATGGAGCCCGGGGATGGTTCTGGACCCATGCTGGTGGTACCCAGGCCCATTTTGAGCTACCCATGAGGGATCGTGATTTGCACCATACGCTCCTGTACTGTCGGTGGTATCGGGGCGCCAGTGCCAACCCTGAGGGCTTTTGGTTCCAGAGTTCATGTTTGGTGGAACACGGGCGTCCTCACAGAGGATCTCTTCGTACTTCGAGGCGGAGGGGCCGCCAAACTGCTAGGGAGTGGTTTTCAGAAGATCCGGCTGAAGACATCGAGGGTTTTGATGCGGGTCTAGATGAATCCGAGGCGCCCGAGGCCCGAGCTCCCTCCCCTAGTCTCCCGTTGGATCCCCCTGGTAATCAGAGAGAATCTGACGAGTTAATCTAGGCGGGCGAGCGTTTGGAATAGGCCCGGAGCACGATAGCTGGACGGATGGGGATGCCCCTCCTATATCCCAGTAGCTCGCTTCTCTCTAAGCGACAGCGGCAGACAGCGGCTGAAGGCTCCAGAGCGGAAGTGGCCAAGAAGGTCCGTCGCCAGAGAGGCGGAAGGTCAGGATGACACTGCACGGGTGATTATTCCTTGAGTGACTGCCTCTAGGACTGGAGCTGTTCCACCCGCTCCTTCTGCCGTGTCGGTGGTAGTTCCGGCGACCTCGAAGGATGCTCCTCCACAGTCTAGTGTGAGGTCGTAGGCAGGGGCTTCAACAACTCCTACATCCGCACCAGGAGGTAATCTTTTAGTGCGGCACTCTTGGGTACAAAGTCGAATCTGCCTACCCTGACGTTTGTGTTGAATTTATGCAGGTGCAGTCAAGAGAGTGATCTCCATTCCTTCTGACGAAGAGGAGGGGACTGGAGACGAAGAAGAGCTTGGTGGCTCAGGTAAGCGTAGGCCTTAGTGTTGTTGACCCCTCTGTGCTGAAGGGGCATCTGTTAATCTTCTCCTTACATTTGTAGTTAACCCCTCCTATGAAGCTACTGGCCAAGAAGATCCCCCCTCTTAGGCGGGCCATTCGGCCGGAGAGATGGGTGAATCAGAGGCGGACGATGACGTCTCGATTCATGAGGCGCTATCGAGCGAGAAGGAGGCGTCGGTTCATGAAGACGTGTCAGGCCAACAAGGGGAAATCCCCACTCTTGAGGAAGCGTTGGTTGGGGGTGGACCCCCGGCGCAGGAGTCTCCGATCCGAGGGGATACGTCCGCTGCTCCTATGTCTATGGTGGTTGTC
>NC_033800.1:100478540-100483164 GCF_001876935.1 Asparagus officinalis
GTGGCGTCGGCAGGCACGTCGGCTTTGGCGGCACCTATCACTACTTCTACAGTCATGACTACCGGTACCTCGATCGTAACTTCATCCGCAGCAGAAGAGGCTACCCTCTCTCCCTTGGAATGTTCGCGTAAAAGGAAGGTGTCTCGAACCCTGGCTAACTTCCAAGACACTTTAGCTGATTGCATCAAGCTTGCATTGGAAGAGAATTGTCCCTTCGAGGAGTTCAAGGAGGACCTCGATCACGACATGGTCTTCTTAATCAAGAAGCTTGGCGCCACCGCGGCTAAGCCGTACTTCCAGCATTTGAAAGAGGTGGAGGAGGCTATTCGACAGTTGCTTACCCTTCGTATGAAGAGTTCCGAGATTGTTGATCTTGCGTCCGACGAGGTTCGAGCAGCAGTGGAAGAGCACGACCGCAGATTGAACGAGACCATGTCGTTGGAGGCAAGGCTGTCAGCAGAGTTAGAGCAGGTCAAGGCCGAGGATGAACAAGTGGCCTACGAGCAACAGAAGGCTGACAACCGCCTTTCTCGCATGTCTTTGGAGATAGGGAAGCTGAAGCAAGTCATTGCCAATGCGCAGGCCTTCCTAGCCACTCAAGAGAAGGCTCACGAACAGCTGGTAAAGGAGTTGGAGGATATCGAGTCTCGTCGGCAACTGGAAGGCTCACGAACAGCTGGTAAAGGAGTTGGAGGATATCGAGTCTCGTCGGCAACTGGTCGCTGGTTCTATTAAGGAAAAGGACCGAGCCCTCAAGGAGGCTAAAGATACCGTCCAAGACTTGGTCTCACGCACTGAGGAAGATCTCCGCCGGGAGATCCTGAGGAGGCTCGAGCTTCGTCATGCCAGGGAGATTCGTGAGGCGGAGTTACGGCTGAGAGATTTGTAATTTGCCTTTGATTCCCCGTTGTAATAGAATTTCTTTTTATGAATGAAATTATCCTTTTGTTTCTGGCCACTATCACTTTTGTGCGCGCTCCATTTTTTTTAACATGCATTAATCAAGGTTTGGCCACGGGAGAATCCTAGCTGTAGGGGGATCCTGGCTGTCGACGAACTTCAGCTGCAAGCTTGTCTCATCTACAGGCGGATTTTGTCCGTAGGCGGATTTGGAACTGACTCAAGTTCCAGAGTGGTATGTGAGTCCAGTCGGGCTTGACTCGTGGGAATTCAAACTACGAATCCGGCTTCGAGCGGGCTCCGCTTTCGGTGGGCCACGTGTTAATCCACGCGCACGTCATCCAAGAAGACGTGGGCATGTTGTTTCGCATTAAATATGGCGCAGTGGGGCTCTTCGTCTTCTGCGCCCGATTCGGGCTGTTAGCTGAAGATCGTGTCCAGAAACTACCGGATCCTGGCCGTCCATGCGAGATCCGAATTGTTTGGCCTTACTCTCGACTGTTTAGCCCTGAATGGTCTAATCGAGTGGCGGATAACCACCTAGGATTAGAGTATTTAACGCCCCTACCCCTTGTTAAGAGAGGTTGCAGTTCCTTCGTTGTCTTCTTCAGAGGAAGTCCGAGTTTTTTTTTGTTGCACTCATAATGGCACCGAAGGTGAAAAGAGTTACTTCGAAGAAGAGGAAGGAGGCGTCCTCTTCGGGCGCCGCCGAGGCCGCCGCTGAAGGTATCCTTTTGCCCCGACTTCTGTGTGGTCGTGGGTCGAGCATGTACTTTTCACTTAACTCTCTCCTGTGTTGTTGTTGTGTTTCACAGACCAAGGAGAGGTGCCAATTGCGGAAGAGCATGCGGTCGAGCCTATCTTAATTTTTGATGACGAATCTGAGGGTACCACAACTTCTTCCGCTTCAGGCTCTGTTCTTTAGCCGGGAGCTAAACCTTGTCTCGAGGTTCCACCCATCACGGCGCTCACTCCGGGTCAAGAGCCTGTTTCCTCGGATTCCTTGTCCCTACAGGCTCGCCTTGAAGAGTTCAAGAATGCCGTGAAGCAGGTGATTTCCCTTGTTAGTCTTGGCATGGGAAGCTACAATGGTTTCAAACAGTCTCTCCTGGACCGCATGGTTAACCTCAGGTGGCTGGACGAAAACCGGATTGCCACGCGTTGCATGCAGAAGCTCCTTTTCCTAGAGTCACGCTTGGTGAGGCTAGAGATCTTGCTACGAGAAGGTCCGAAAGTTGATATGGAGTCTTTCCTGTCTCATATCAGGCGTCGGGAGGCTTAGGAGCAGGAGGTCCGCTCTAGAGAAATAGCTGACCTGGAATCGAACGTCGCCTTCTGGGTGGGTCAGCAGCACTCATTAGAAGAGCGGATAGGCGACTTCACTTTCACTATATCTCGCCTGAGAGCTGAGTTGGAGTAGGCGGAGGCGACTCTGAGGGGGCTCTAATCTGAGAGTGCCAAGGTTAGAAAGACTGCCGAGGAGGAAACTCGGAGCCTCCAAACATTGCGCCAGAAAGATGTTGCTGCCAGGTCGAGCTTTGAAGACCGGGCTCGGAAGGAGGCTGAAGACAAAGCCCGTGAGGATCACTCAAGGAGGGTGGCTGCGGTCAAAGAAGAGCTTACATCCTTTAGCTTATTGGACTAGGACCTCAGGTCTAGGACCGTGTTAAGACATTTTGCCTGTTTTGCTTTTGAAACCATGTCATGACTTGTTTGTTTATGAAATCATAAATTTGTTCAAATGTACTGTCTAGAAGCATCTAATGAAGTTCGTACTTTCTCGTTGTGCACATACCCTTTTCATATATCGCCATTCAGTGTCTTTCTTATATAGTCGCCGGTAATTTCATGCCGCAGGCGAAACTCCTCAAGTGATGACGAGTTCGCGTCGAAGGCTAAACTCAAATACAGGTGAGTTCACGTTGCAGGCAAAACTCGAATGAGGGCGAGTTTGCGTGGGAGGCTAAACTCAACTGCTGGCGAGTTTACGGTGCAAGCGAAACTCGAATGAGGGCGAGTTTGCATGGAAGGCTAAACTCAACTGCTGGCGAGTTTACGCTGCAAGAGAAACTCGAATGAGGGCGAGTTTGCGTGGGAGGCTAAACTCAACTGCTAGCGAGTTTACGCTGCAAGCGAAACTCAATTAATGGCGAGTTTGCATTGAAAGCTAAACTCGACTACTGGTGAGTTTACACTACAAGCGAAACTCAATTAATGGTGAATTTGTGTTGAAAGCTAAACTCGACTGCTGGCGAGTTTACACTGCAAGCGAAACTTAATTAATGGCGAGTTTGCGTTGGCAAGTTCACGCTGTAGGCGAAACTCGAGCGATAACGAGTTCGCCTCATAGGAGAAGGTTTAGACGGCGGTGAACTCATGCCACGCGTCGGCCTATGGGCCTAAATGCTTGCCAGCTTAAGGCGCTGTTGGGCGCGTTAATGCTCATTAATGGTGAAGCGACGGGACGCTTAGCCTCTCGTGCTCAATCCGATTGGTCGGTTTGGAATCCCAAGAGGAGTGGCTTTTATTAGCACTGAGCTCAAAGCGTCGTAGGACGTCTGAGCCGTCGGATTGCTTGGCCCAACAGATCTCGGTCGTAGGGCCTTCGACTATATAGTGTACTCGCCATCTCTCCAGCAAGGTCCTCGTGTCCTCGAAAGAATTTGCTAGAAGAGAACTGCTGCAGAAACTCTTTTTGACTCATGGCCTCCGCATCTGACCGTAGTGCCTCCAAAGGCATGGACTCTTCTGCCACCGTCGTCGGTGCTAGTGTGCCGCTAGCTTCCCCCGCGATCTCGGCTCAGGGGTCTTCCGCACCGGACCCTCCATCCCCCTCCGTGCTCGAGATCCTCCAGCGGTTGGAGGGCCTGGTGCGCCGAACCGCTATTGTCGTCGGCGAGGGTGCTGGAAGATACTACGATGCGCTTCCCCTCGTGGAGGCGGGTCTGGAGGCGGTCCGCCGCGTGGGCGGTCCCCAACTCTCACGGCGATGCGACCGAGAGCTCAGTCTCATAGAGGGGTAGATGTATCGTCTGGAGGACCTGGCGCAAGCCGACGCTTCGGACGCGCCACCGCCTCTCTCGATGCGCTTCATGTTCGAACGTGAGGACCTCCGTGGCGAGGCAAGGCTATGGGAGCTCGAGCTGGAAAAGATGAGCTTCGGTCACGCTGCTGGAGTGGTGGACAGGGCACTCCAACTCCTTCGCCAGGAGGAAGAGGATGGCGAGGCTGCTTTTGCCAGGCTGCAGCAGAAGCAAGAGGAGAGGGCGAAGGCCAAGCGTACAGCGGATCTCGCGGCGGTTAAGGCCAAGATCGCTGCCTTCAGTCTGCTGAAGCTCCTGTAATGTCCATTTTGTTTAAGCACCTCTTTCTTTCTTTTTTTGTAACTTGGTTGATGTCGGCTGCATCATAACCCAAAACTTTATGTGTGTAATTTTGGCCCGTAGTGGCCTTTTGGTCTGTTCATCCTCTTCTTTGTGTGCACAGTTTTTCTTTTCTATTTTCTGGTGTTGATATGTACTTGATCCATGTTTCGTCTTCATGTTGGATTCACCTGCGCTGTTTGGCGCTTGAGTTGAGCTACTCACGCCATCTCTAGCAACATGGCGAACCTTCGACTAATCTGTTTTGGATTTAGCCGTTAGGTTCCTCTTCTGCTCTTGGCTATTCACGGCGTGGGGTCGGGTTAACTCCGACTTTCACGTTGCGGCTCAAGTGGAACCGT
>NC_033800.1:100491491-100539961 GCF_001876935.1 Asparagus officinalis
TGTAGGTGAAACTCGAGCGATAACGAGTTCGCCTCATAGGAGAAGGTTTAGACGGCGGTGAACTCATGCCACGCGTCGGCCTATGGGCCTAAATGCTTGCCAGCTTAAGGCGCTGTTGGGCGCGTTAATGCTCATTAATGGTGAAGCGACGGGACGCTTAGCCTCTCGTGCTCAATCCGATTGGTCGGTTTGGAATCCCAAGAGGAGTGGCTTTTATTAGCACTGAGCTCAAAGCGTCGTAGGACGTCTGAGCCGTCGGATTGCTTGGCCCAACAGATCTCGGTCGTAGGGCCTTCGACTATATAGTGTACTCGCCATCTCTCCAGCAAGGTCCTCGTGTCCTCGAAAGAATTTGCTAGAAGAGAACTGCTGCAGAAAATCTTTTTGACTCATGGCCTCCGCATCTGACCGTAGTGCCTCCAAAGGTGTGGACTCTTCTGCCACCGTCGTCGGTGCTGGTGCGTCGCCAGCTTCCCCCGCGAGCTCGACTCAAGGGTCTTCTGCACCGGACTCCGCGTTCGAGATCCTCCAGCGGTTGGAGGGCCTGGTGCGCCGAACCGCTGTTGTCATCGGTGAGGATTTTGGAAGATACTACGATGTGCTTCCCCTCGTGGAGGAGGGTCTGGAGGCGATCCGCCGCATGGGCGGTCCCCAGCTCTCACGGCGATGTGAGCGAGAGCTCGGTCGCTTAGAGGGGTGGATGTATCGCCTGGAGGACCTGGCACAAGATGACGCTTCGGACGCGCCACCGCCCCTCTCGATGCGCTTCATGCTCGAGCACGAGGAGCGGACGACGAAACGCATCCAGGAGAAGGAGGCCGAGCTCAAGCGTCTGCGCAAACGGCATCAAGCGGTGTTGGCTAAGATGGACGCCTATACGGACGCCGCCTTCTTTGAAGACGCTGGATCCCTCCGTGGTGAGGCAAGGCTGCGGGAGCTCGAGCTAGAAAAGATGAGGCTCAGTCACGCTGCTGGAGCAGTGGACAGGGCACTCCAACTCCTTCGCCAGGAGGAAGAGGATGGCGAGGCTGCTTTTGCCAGGCTGCAGCAGAAGCAAGAGGAGAGGGCGAAGGCCAAGCGTACAGCGGATCTCGCGGCGGTTAAGGCCAAGATCGCTGCCTTCAGTCTGCTGAAGCTCCTGTAATGTCCATTTTGTTTAAGCACCTCTTTCTTTCTTTTTTTGTAACTTGGTTGATGTCGGCTGCATCATAACCCAAAACTTTATGTGTGTAATTTTGGCCCGTAGTGGCCTTTTGGTCTGTTCATCCTCTTCTTTGTGTGCACAGTTTTTCTTTTCTATTTTCTGGTGTTGATATGTACTTGATCCATGTTTCGTCTTCATGTTGGATTCACCTGCGCTGTTTGGCGCTTGAGTTGAGCTACTCACGCCATCTCTAGCAACATGGCGAACCTTCGACTAATCTGTTTTGGATTTAGCCGTTAGGTTCCTCTTCTGCTCTTGGCTATTCACGGCGTGGGGTCGGGTTAACTCCGACTTTCACGTTGCGGCTCAAGTGGAACCGCGAGGGTAACACTTAGCTCGAAACAAAGAGCAGCTGCTCGTGACCAACTGAAGAAACCAACTTTGACTTGCTATTTGGCGAGTTGTTGTTTGGGGGAATAATGGGACATGTCGCCTGTCGAGCCGCCCTTGATAATTGTCGCCGTACGGGCGGGCGACGGCATAAATGATAATCGAATCGTTCAGGGATGTCGGAATGTGACGATCGATTGTTGTAGGAGCCGTCGCGTGGTAGGCTACTACCCATCGGTTATCCTAAGGGAATGTTAGAATATCCGGAATAGGTCAAGTAGTTCAGGGACGTAGGAGTGTGACTATTGACCGAAGTAATAACACGTCGTATGGTAGGTTATTACTTAGGCTGTGTTACTCGTAAGAATAACGGCGCCGATCATCAGAGGTGATCATTAACTTGATGGAGTTTTGTTGCGATCGGAGCAACTATGAGGACTTATCATCCCATTGGTAGGGATTGATAAGTTGATTTGGTTAGAGATGACGGTTAACATAACAGAATTGTCTGTCACGATGTGAGCGACTTTGGTGGGCTCACCATCCTATTGGAAAGGATTGGTAAATTGATTTTGTCAGAGGTTTGGTGTTAACATGACAGTGGGGGTTTGTTGCGATTTGAGCAGGATTGGTAAATTGATTTTGTCAGAGGTTTGGTGTTAACATGACAGTGGGGGTTTGTTGCGATTTGAGCAACTCTGTGGACCTACTATCCTATTGAAGAGAACTAGTAAGCTGGTTTTTTCAGAGGTAACAATCAACATGACAGAATTACCCTGGTCCCGACTGTAAGGAAGTTGGACCAATCAGCGACCTAGGTCACTCCTTAAGAGCGCCGTTAGTAGCGTCTCATATAGGGTTTCCCGTTGAAGTATATGAAGTAGGAACAGTTTAGCCTTGTGTACCAGTTGGAGGGTGATGAGGACCAGTTTAGACTCATGCACTCGTGGGATTTTGAAGGAGAACTAAGGGTAGTACTTCTTCAAGTATTTGCCATTGATGGGCATCATGATCTTGTCGTCGTTTGGCTTGACGAGGCGGTAGGCTCCATTCGAATAGACTGTCTCTACCACGAATGGTCTCTCCCATTTGGGTTGAAATTTGCCTTTCTTCTTGGAGGTGAGAATCATTGGTCTGCGAACGGTTAGTACCAATTCTCCCTTCTTGAAGGAGCGACGCTTGACTTTCTTGTCGAAAGCCTTGGCCATTCGGGCTTGATAGAACTCAATGTGTTGTTGAGCTTCTAGTCATTTTTCATCCAACGCTTCGAGTTCTGTGAGGCGCTGTTGATGATTATCCTCAGTCATCATCCCCGTTGCCAGGGCGACACAGAGGGACGAAATTTAAATCTCTAATGGTAACACGGCCTCACAGCCATACACCAATGAGTAAGGGGTGTTGCCAGTCGGTGTGCGAACCGTTGTGTGATATGCCCATAAGCTCTCGCCCAGCTTTTCATTCTAATCGCGCTTGCTATGGGAAGTTAGCTTGGTCAAGATCTTAACAATTGTTTTGTTGAAGGCCTCGGTCAGGCCATTCGTCGAAGGGTTATAGGCCGTAGAGGAAAGGTTCTGTATTCAGAATTTGTCACAAAACCTGGTGAATGCATGACTAACGAATTGCATGCCGTTGTCGTGGATGATACGTCGAGGTACACCGTATCGGTATATGACATGGTGTTTGATGAACTTGATCACATCATTGGTCTTGACTTCTCTTAAGGGGACGGCTTCGGCCCACTTAGAGAAGTAATCGGTGATCGCGAGGATGAAGCGATGTCCTTTCACTGACGGCGGGGATATTAGCCCGACTATGTCCATCCCCCATGCTTCGAAGGGTCACGACGCCTTCGCTGGGTGTAGGTCTTCGGGAGGTTGATGCGTGTAGTTGGCGTGGATTTGGCACGCGTGGCAGCGCTTTGCATAAGTGACTGCGTCGCTGACCATCCCGGGCCAAAAGTAGCCTATCCTTCACAAGCGATCCCAAAGTGGGTCCAGGCTGGTGAGCCTCGCAAGTACCGTCATGGGCTTCGCGTAGGGCTTCTTGTGCTTCTGCCTTTGAAATGTATCAAAGTAACAAGCCGTTGTACGACCTCCGATATAACGTCTTGGTGGTCGAGTCGTAGTAGAACCTTGAGGCACGTCGCCGGATGGACTCTCTCTCTCTTATGTCTTCGGGTAACATGCCGTACAGGATGTAATCAATGATCGGGAGACGTCAGTCCTTCAGGTCGGGCTAATCCGAGATTTGATGGGTGGCGTTTGCTTCTGGCACATCTTTTAGTTGAAAGAGCCTTCGGCTCGCCACTGTGACCCACTGGGTCGTCCCTAACGGCTGGTCTAAGTTAGCTGCCAAGGATACGAGGGCATTTGCATGCGTGTTCTTGGAACGGAGCACATGCTCGATGCGGAAACTCTCGAATGACTCCACTAGCTTGATAGCCGCTTTGTGAAGCGGGATCAGATCACCATTTCTAACTTCGTACTCACCGGTCATCTGCTTGACGATGAGTTGAGAGTCGCCGTAAGCCACAAGATGTTTTATCCCTAACTCTTTTGCTAACTCAAGCCCGATGAGTAAGACATTGTACTCAGCCACGTTGTTGGTGCACGGCTCTGTTAAAGAAAAGGCTCGGGGTAAGATGTGGTTATGTGGAGAAGTGAGGACCACCCTCACTCCTGCAACAATAGAACCGCTCGTGCCTACGCGAGACGCGCCGTCGAAGAACATTTGCCAAATCTCTGGTGATGAAGTCAGGTTGACTTCGGGGGGTTCATCTGGCAAATCTTCAAAAAAGTCGGTCTTCGCCCTCAGCGGGTGACTAGCCATAAGATCACAAATAGCCTGTCCTTTGACTGACTTTTACGGCATGAAGTGGATGTCATACTGTGATAGTAGGAGTGCCCATCTAGCCAGACGTCAGTTTAAAGCCGCAGGCTGTGTCATAAAAACTCGGATGGGGTTCATCCGGGAAATGACGTGGATTATCTAGCCAACCAGGTAGTGCCGCATCTTTTGGATGGCGAACACCAAGGCCAAACACTCCTTTTCGACCATTGGGTACCGCTGTTTGGCGCCTTGTAGGGTTCTGCTTAGGTAGTAGATGCCCTGCTCGTGGCCATCGTCGTCATTTTGTGCCAAGAGGGCACCTAGAGAATGCTCCATAGCCCTAATGTAGATAAGGAATGGTTTTCCTGATATTGGAGCTGCAAGGACAGGCGGGTTTGAGAGATAAGCCTTGATCTCCTCAAAAGCCCGTTGGCAAGGCTCGTCCCACACGAAGGAAGTCCCTTTCTTCATTAGCTTGGAGAAGGGTTGGCACTTGCTCAAAAGGTTTGAAATAAATCTTCGGATATAGGCCAATCGTCCCTGAAGGCCCCTTAGTTCCTTGAGGTTTCGGGGCGGTTGAAGCTCCTGAATAGCTCGTACCTTGTCTGGGTCAATCCGGATTCCTTTCGTCGTGACGACGAAACCGAGGAATTTGCCACTGGACATGCCTAAGAATGACTTCGTAGGATTCATCTTGAGTTGATGAGTCCTCATGAGTTCGAACATCACTCTCAAGTCTTGAAGGTGGTCGTCTTTACGACGACTCTTTATGACCAGGTCGTCCACATAGCACTCGACCGTCTTTCGCAGGTAATCTTGAAAGATCGTGCTCATGGCGCATTGGTAGGTTGCGCCGGCGTTCTTAAGTCCGAAGGGCATGACTGTGTAGCAGTATACCCCCATGGGAGTCCTGAATGAAGTGTGTTTTTCATCCTCGAGGTGCATTTTGATTTGATTGTATCCTGAGAAACCATCCATGAAGGACATCCTCTCAAATCCACACGTGTTATCAATGATGACATCCGTGATGGGTAGAGGAAATTCGTCCTTAGGGCATGTAGCGTTGAGGTCTCTGAAGTTAATGCAGATGCGAATCTTGCCATTTTTCTTCAGAACTAGAACAATATTGGCCACCTAGTCGGGGTGCTGTTCCTCTCTGATGAAACCGGATTCGATCAGTTTCTTCACTTCGGTCTCGATCGCCTCCATGATTTGAGGGCGAAACCACCTCTTCTGTTGCTTGATTGGTTTGGCATTCGAGCCGATATTGAGGCAATGCATGGTGACCCACAGATCGAGGCCAGGCATGTCCTCGTAGTTCCATGCGAAGACGTCAATATATTCCCATATGAGGGCAATGAGATCTTCTTTCTCCTGAGGAGGCAGACGACCGCTGATGAATATGGGCTTGGGGTTCGCCTCGTCACCCATGTTCACCTGGAGGATCTCATCCTCAGTCGGCGGTTCACGTTGCTCGAAGCGACTATTCCACTGAGCGTTGATGTGGCGATCCCACGTCTCGTCATAGAGTGGGACACGTCCGTCCTCCACCACTTTAGCGGGATCAACCGTAGCCATGTTGACCGTAAGGTTGTCGAACAAATCCCTTACGCTAACGTTTGAGTCCCATGCCGAGGTCGCCGAAGATTGATCCCCGAACATGCATAGTCGGAGTCTTCGTTGACATAGTAGCACAAATCTAATGAGGAAGAGGAGTAGCCTAAGCCTCTCCGAGTCCTGTTGAAGTAATTTGAGGGTTTGCCTTTGGGTACGTAAGCAGGTCGAATGACTGTTTTGCGCTCTCGGCCGTAATTTAGGCCCTCTAAGCGAGTGAGGTCATACCCCATGTCGCTCATCATGCATTTTGCGACTTGACTGTATTACAAAAACTGAGGTGTAGGGTCCTCGTCTTCAGATTCATCCCATAGTGTACGTAAGGGGTGATCGATTTGACCGAAGATAATATTTTTTCGATAATTATTCCGGGCTGGTACGATGAGTACAACTTGCTATGACTTGATTGGCTGTGCCTTCGCGACGTGCGACGAGCATACAGGCAAGTGCAGGGAGGGGTCGCTGTAGAGTTTTGACAATAGGTTATTGGGTGCATCATCCTCGGATGTGGAGCAAGATGACAAATAAGCAAAGTTAAACTTCTCATTCATGACAATTTCCTCTGCCTGAACAGCGTTGGTTACATTGTGACTTTCGCAACCGATTACAATTGATTCAAAGTCGTTCAGGACTAGGCTGTCACCATATTCGGGCTCACTATCCGCCTCGTTGTCGCTCTCCAGTTCTTCAACCGGTGGCTCATCGTGGTCTTGGTATAGCAGAGAGTCTGTGAAGTAGTTTTCGACGCCCTTGAAGGGTTGTTTGTCAGCCACTACTGTCTTCACTTGCTTGTAATCATCCACATACTTCAAGCATTGGTGTAACGTGGATGGGACTATTCGATTGCCATGGATCCACGGACGTCCTAAGAGCACGTTGTAGGATGGTTCGGCATCGATGACGTAGCAGGTTACTTCCGTTTTCATGTCGCCTATTCGACATTTCAGGCGGATTTTGTCGAGTGGCCGAGTCCCCGTGGCATTAAAGCCGAAGATAGTCGTGGTAGTCATGGACAGACGCTTTGGCGGTATCCCCAGGTGTTTGATCAATTTTAGGGGAACGATGCTCAATGCAGAGCCTGGGTCGACCTAAATTCGATCCACTTTCGACGAACCGATGTACCCTATGAAGTACAAGGGTCGGTCATGAGACGTGCTCTTGATGAGCATGTCTTCAGGAGTGAAAGTGATGCACGGGACCCGCCTCTCGGAGGTTTGGCAACATGTCACGCATTCCTCCTCTTCCCTCAAGAAGTGGGTGGAGAAGGCCTCTGAGTCGGCCAACGCCTCTTGCAGGGCTTCCCGGGTAGGCCTGGACAGCCGCAGGAGGTCGTACATGGTAATTCACATGGGGATGCTCCGTAGCTGCGCGAGTACATTGAATCGGAAAGGCTGATGGCTTGAGCTTGGCCTGTCTACCTCTGGAGGGGTTGCCGCGGCTGGCCTCATGGGAGATCCTGCCAGGTTTTATGCCCTTGTAGGATACTCTTTTGCGAATTCCTTCCCTTCTCTCATGGGAGATCCTGCCAGGTTTTATGCCCTTGTAGGATACTCTTTTGCGAATTCCTTCCCTTCTCTTGTAGCGAGGACATTGGTTTCCTCTTCAGAGTCGGTAGGGGTGGTCATTGCCGTCTTATCTCCACCCAGGATAGCGGAGACGATGTTGCAAGGTTTTCCCTTAACCTTTTTTGAGGTTTTCGCAGTCCATTGCTCATCATTGAGGAGGTCCGAATGGACCCACATCACTTGACCCGAGGGCAAAATCTGCGGTACTAAGCCCTTTCCTCTTTGATTATGAGGATCGTCGTTAGTGATTTTCAGGACAGCCTTGGGGATGGGGAGTATCCCTGCTGGAGCCTGAACCTCCGGGAGACCGGTTCCAAAGCTCAAGGTGACCATATTCGTGGTCACTTGCTTTTGAACCTTCTCCTTCTTCAGGACTCCCGCATCGTAGAGGGCTTGGAGTTTATCCTTGAGGATGTAGCACTTAGACGTATGGTGGCCAAGGAATCTGTGATAGCACAATAACTCGGGTCATCGGTTTTGTTCGCCTCCTCAGGTTTCGCGGCTTCTGGCAATTTAATTCGACCGCTCTTGAGTAGAGTATCGAATGTCGCCACCACCTGATCTTCTTTGAATTCGTATTGTCACGGGGGGCGTTGCTCGAATTGTCTGGGTTTCGGCCTCTGGCCAGTTTTTTGCGCCGGGGTGGAGTCGACGGCCATGATCTCTTTTCCTCTCGTTCGAGGGGGATTCTTTGGCATGGCCGGTTCCACAGCTCCCTTCTTGGCCTGCGGCTCCTCGGCCTCCAACCTCTTGATCATGTTTTCCATTTACTCGCCTTGACGAACAAGTTCTTTCCAGGTCCGGGTTTCCACCGCGCCGACCTTAGATAGAATATGGATCGAGAGGTTATTGCGGCACATTTCGATCAGTGTTGATTCGGAAACCTGGTCCCGGTAGTGGACCGATCGGTTCCTGAACCTCTTCACAAAGTCGTTGACCGACTCCGACTTCCGCTGCTTCTCGACGAGGAGGGTAGCCATCGACACCTCCGTGTCGTCATCGAAGAAGTGGGCCAAAAAGAGTCTTTCGGTGTCAGCCCATGACTTGATAGAACCAGGTTCTAACTTGCAAAATCATTCAAAGGCTACCCCCTTGAGGGTACCTATGAATAACCGGGTGAGAATAGCGTCGTTCCCTGTAAGGAACCCGATCTGCACCATGAAGTAATAAATGTGTTGCGAGGGCGAGCCCTTGCCATCAAATTGCACCAAGCTAATTGGCTTGAACTTCGCCGGGTAAGGGACCATATCCCACTCAACAGGATAGGGTCGGATCACCACCAGCTTGTTCATGTTCTGTTGTAGCTTCAGCGCGTTGAGCTGGTTTTAGAACTCGTCGAACCTCTTGTCGCGGGCGCTACCCCCAGCATGCGATGTTCCTAGCGATCTCTTGGAAGAGAAATCGGACGGTGGATCGATATTATCCTCCATCTCGATTGCCGGACGATGGGGAGGTACCCAATCCTTATCCCCTGTTCGCCGGGGTAAGGTGCGTTGGGTTCTTTTCTTCTTCTTCTTCTTGTTCAGAAGCTGCTCCAACATCTCTCTCAAAGAGTCAATGGTTGCCTGTTGTTCTTCGAACTTTTAGGTCACCGTCTGTTCATGGGTGAGTTCAGCCATGTGTACCCTTGCCAGTGCGTCCTGGCTTGAGTGTGACGTCTGGGACGTAGCTGCTGCCGAGTGAACCTCGTTTTCACCGTCGGAGGGAGGCGTTAAAGTTGAATAATCAAACCCGATGCTCACCCCCGTGCGACTACAAGTGCGCCGGTATATACCATCTCGCCAGCGTTGAACGCACGGAGGATCAGGTCCCAGGAAGGAGTCAGAATCTTGAGAACCAGAAAGGATGGCCTTTCCCTTGTCCGTCATGTTAATTGTAGCGGACGGGAGCTCTTTCTCATAGGCGATGCGTCTTTTTTGGTGACGGCGCCAGTGACGAGAGGGTCTTGCCGTTCCTATACATTGGCAGTCGGCGAGTACTGTTTGGATAAGTCTTTCGCAGTGGCACTGAGGATTCACCTCATGTATGGTACGCTTGCGAGTCAAGTAACCCCGGAGGTCTTCTGCGGGGGATTAGCGACAACCCCCAGTGTCAGACGGGTCGCCTGGGTGATCGCACAAGAGGGTTTTGGATGCTCCCTCCGTTGTACACTGGGTAGACTGGGTAGAGTGTTTAGGTGTTGGAGTTGGGCGAATGCCTTGACAGGCACGTACTCGCGTTTGGGCGAACTCCATTGTGCAGGCGAGACTCACCCCTTTGCTTACGCGGGCGGGTTTGTGAGGCGTCATCTGCTGCTTTGCCTTTACGGTCAAAGCCTTCCCGTTTGTTACACCTATTCACCAAAGAGTTATGGCGAGGTTTGCCTGCCCTTGAGGGCTCGTCCACTCGGGTAGGTTCGCTCGCCTGGGGTGGCTTATTCGCATCAGGGATGTGACCTGAGAAGCGAAATCCACCTAGGCGGACGGTCCCCTCCCTCTCGGTTGGTGCTCCTGACTTGGAGAGCCTTCCGGTGTCGGGTGAGTTGCCCTCTCGTCTAACATTTTCTGGGCCTGTGTAATAGTTCAAGCCGTCGAATGAGACGAAGGCTTGGGCCTCCTGTCTGGCGAGTGCCTGCCATCGCCCCTGGCGAGCTCTTTTAGAGAGAAGAGCACCCGCGTGAGCTGTGGCAGTACAGTTTGTGCCGGAGTGAACCGTCGCTCTTTTCGGGGCTGGTGCCTGCGAGGGCCGTTTGGCGACCCATCTGGCAGGCTTTCGCCCCGTGCTCTCGACTTCTGTCTTGGCCTTTGATATGAGTCGTCGTGCGAGCACTCTTGATCGCGGAATTATCAAGAGTGGGTAAAGAAGAAAACGACTGAAGAACACAAGAGTTAAAATTAGGGCGAAGGAAAATACCTTCTCTAGATTATGAGAATCAATTGGATTTACAAAATCTCTCTCTCACAATCTCTCTAGATCAAAGAACAACCTCCCTGATCTCTTTTCTTATTTCAATCTGAGTTCTAAACCCTAGAAAAGTCATGTTTCTATTTATACTAAACAGAAATCCCAACTGGAGCAGGAAACAGACCCAGGCCCGGAACCGCTACGCGGTCGACCGCAGTGCCCAAGGCGGTCGACCGGTCAGAACGACGAAAACTGGAAAAATCAATTACAGTGTTTCCGGTCGACCGCAGCGCCATCATCGGTCGACTGCTCTCAGTCCCGAGACATAGTCTGGGCCTGTGCACTAAGCGGTCGACCGACGTGACCAATCCGGTCGACCGACCAGAGTCCAGCTGCAGATCCTGTAGTTTTGTCGAATCCTTTGACTTCGTCACCTCCAATGGCCTCGTCCACGACTCCTCTACTCTATTCTCAAGATACCATGAGAATCATCTATCCTCAAGCTCCCATGAGGATCGCTAAGCTCCCGAAGAGAAGATACACCCATATCATGGGTCCTCCCTTTAGGAACTTGAAGTCCCATTCAAGTTAGAACTTCAGCTGAGGGAACTCGCGAGCCCCTCCTTCTCTGTTGAACCACTTAGCCTTGCTAGGAACCTGACCTTGACGTCCAATGAGAAACGACTCCTTCGTCCCCCGCCTCGTCTTGGTCGTCTTCCGTTCCAAAATGCAATCTTCTTTCAGTGGCTCCCAAGAGTGGGTAAAGAAGAAAACGACTGAAGAACACAAGAGTTAAAATTAGGGCGAAGGAAAATACCTTCTCTAGATTATGAGAATCAATTGGATTTACAAAATCTCTCTCTCACAATCTCTCTAGATCAAAGAACAACCTCCCTGATCTCTTTTCTTATTACAATCTGAGTTCTAAACCCTAGAAAAGTCGTGTTTCTATTTATACTAAACAGAAATCCCAACTGGAGCAGGAAACAGACCCAGGCCCGGAACCGCTACGCCGTCGATCGCAGTGCCCAAGGCGGTCGACCGGTCAGAACGTCGAAAACTGGAAAAATCAATTACAGTGTTTCCGGTCGACCGCAGCGCCATCATCGGTCGACCGCTCTCAGTCCCGAGACATAGTCTGGGTCTGTGCACTAAGCGGTCGACCGCCGTGACCAAGCCGGTCGACCGGCCAGAGACCAACTGTAATTCCTGCAGTTTTGACAAATCCTTCGACTTCGTTGCCTCCAATGACCTCGTCCACGACTCCTCTACTCTATTCTCAAGATACCATGAGAATCATCTATCCTTAAGCTTCCATGAGGATCGCTAAGCTCCCGAAGAGAAGATACACCCGTATCAGCCTTGGTCGATTTTGAGGGAGTAGGTTCCCCCGATGAGACTCGGGTAGAGCCCTCAGGTGCGGAGGTTTTGACCGTTTGAGGTCGGCCTCTGCGCACGACTCAGTGGCGTTTGTGGGATGCGTCGCCACCAAAGGAGGAAGAAGACAAGTACTCTTCGTACTTGGCTTGGTCGAACTCGATTTCTAGGGACTCCACAGTCGTCTCAACAGTAACTTTGTCGAACTGAGCTACCACTATTTCGTTTGAAGAAACAGCTTCTCCCACTGTGGTCGCCATCTTCTGTAGGTGTAAATTTTGATCTCCCGAAAATAGGAAACTCGTTTGTATTAATAAGAATAGCTTATTACAAACTAATTAATTGAAATTATAACAGAAGCAGAGGGAATGCCCTCCTTGTTTAAATGTGGGGACTTTCGGTAGCTACAGGATGCTTCGCTCGATTCTCACACCGAGTCTGCTTCTCTTGGACGGTTCGACCGAGGTTGCTGGCGAGCTTCAGTACACAGTAGAGGCTCGGGTTGATGGAGTTCGAATCTCCTAGTTCGACGGCGATCAGGGCTCGGAAGCTCGGGTTGATGGAGTTCGAATCTCCTAGTTCGACGGCGATCAGGGCTCGGAACTAGAAGAGGACGCTACAATGCAAAGGTTATGAAAAGAGCTTGTCGTCGACCTGACCGGGAGTCGAGAGCTAGTGGTTTGGTTAACTGATTGGATTAATCAATTAGCTACGGGCGAGCTGCTGAACGTTGGACCGCTCTATGCTGAATGTTCCCCCCCTTTTTCCGACCCTCTTCATTGTGGCTGGAAGAGGCTCTTAAATAGAGGAGAGACGGCTTGGTCGCCCCTTGAATCATGGGATGTGACCATATACTGTTGAGAGGTATCTTGCTGCTAACCTGTACTATGAGCGGTCATTCGAGGGGCTGTGTTTCACATCACGTCACGTAGGAGTGAAAAGGCAACACCCTCCAATGCTTAATTGCTTGATATAGTGCATAGAACTCCTTGTCGTAGGTTGGGTAGTTCGCAATAGCACCCGAAAACTTCTCAGAATGGTATTCCACCGGTTTCCCATCCTGAGTCAACACCGCGCCCATCGCATAATTAGACGCGTCGGTCTCTACCTCGAAAGTCCGCTGGAAATTCGGCAATGCCAACACCGGTGCCTCCGAGATCTTTCTTTTTAGCAACTGAAAAGCCTCCTCATGCGTCCTTCCCCACTCAAACTGAACTTTAGCCTTTGTGAGGCCATGTAACGGTGCCGCATAAGTCGAAAAATGTCGAATGAACTTGCGCAAATACTGGCAAGCCCCCATGAAGCTCCTCACCTCAGTCACTATCTTCGGCGTCGGCCACTTTGTGATCACCTCCACCTTACCTGGATCTATCCTCCGCTGGCCCTTCCCTACGATGAAGCCGAGATACACCAACTCATCCTTCCTGAACTCTCACTTCTTCCCATTGAGCTTCAACTGTCCGTCTTGCAACACTTCAAATACCTTCTCAACATGAACGAGATGCTCCTCCCAAGTCCTGTTGTACACCAAGATATCATCAAGGTAAACTATCACAAAATCCTCTATAAAGGGTCGTAACAAATCATTCATAAGCCTCATAAAGGTAGCCGGAGCATTGCACAATCCAAACGGCATCACCAACCACTCGAACAGGCCTTGCTTGGTCTTAAACGCAGTCTTCCAAGTGTCTTCCTCTCGAATCCTTACCTGATGGTAACCAGACTTCAAATCCAGCTTCGTGAAAAACCTCGCTCCCTCTAACTGGTCCATAAGATCATCGATCCGCGGTAATGGGTAGCGATTCTTGATGGTTATCTTGTTGAGTGCCCGGTAATCCATGCACATGCGCCAACCTCCATCCTTTTTGGGCACCAACAACACAGGTGACCCGCAAGGTGAACAACTCGGCATAATCACTCCCGCCTCCAAGAGCTCCTGAACCTGCTTCTTGATCTCCTCGGACTCCAGTACTGATGTGCGGTATAGGCCTATGTTAGGTAAGAAACTCTCCCCGGTTAACATAATATCATGCTCTACACCTCGACGTGGTGGTAGTCCCGTGATCTCCGAAAACAAGTCCGCATACTTGACCTTCAACCTGTCAAGATCTCCCTCCTGGCGCTTGCTCAAGATGGACAAGCACATCCTACTCAGCTGCTCTTCATACGGCCGAATGAACAATAAAACGAACTTCCTGCCCGCGTTCACCAACCTCTTAGCCTGAGTCACTGTCACCAAGCTCGTCTCCTGTGGGAGAGATGCTGAACGAAAAATGAATTGCTCGCCATCCTTGTTGAACGTGTACTTTTGGGCTCGCCGATCATATACTGCGTATCTATCCCACAAATAAGGATTGCCCAAAATAACTTGGCAAACATCCAACAGAACCACGTCGCATGTGACAATCTGAATGAACACTGGTTCACCACACTCAATCCCGCCTCCTTCTGAATCCACCCTAATGGATAGGGCTTTGGATGCTTCACCGTCTTCAATCCCAGCTTCTGTACTAATGCCTCAGATATCAGATTTTTCTGACTCCCTGGATCTACAATAGCATCCACTAAGCTGGTCTTGACCTGCAATTTCAGAACAAAGAGCTGCTCCCTCGGGTCGTCATCTTCTTTGGTGTTCTGCTTTCCCGCCATAAGGTTGAGACTGCTATTGGGTTCGGTCATCCCGGGAACCTCCTTCGGACCCTGTGCTATCACGTACGCCTTCTTCTCCTCCTTCTTCTTCAATCCTTTTGGCTTCAGATGAGGATACTTATCCCAGCAACGATCAGCCACATGCCCTGTCTGCTTGCAGTGATTGCATGTCAATCCTGCTTTCCCCGAGTCAACCTTCTTCTTCTCATCCTTAGACTGAGAGCCACCCGTCTTGCTCCCCGATGGTTTGGAATCCCCCTTTGTCTCATTGCCCTTCTTCTGCCTGCCCTCAATGGCAATGGCCTTCACGCTCGCCTCTGCGATTGTCTCCACTGAAAACAGCTTCATCTCCTTCCGGATGTAATCATTCAGACCCGCCATGTACTTCATGAAGATGGGATACTCGTCTGTTGCGATGTTTAGAACCATCGCCTGCTGCTGGAACTCCGTCGTATACTCCTGAACGGTCTGATTAAACTTTTGGCGCAAGCCATACCACTTGTACCAACGCTCCTCAAGGAACCCTACTGGATAGAACTGTTTACGAAGTAGTTCCTTGAACTTGTTCCACGACGCCGCTTTCCTCTCCTGTTTGCAATAGGATTTCCACCACGTCAACGCGTGCCCGGAAAGCTTCAGTGTCGCGAACACTATCTTCTCCTTGGACGAATATCCGTAGAGAGTGAAGTACATCTCCATACGTTCGATCCAATCATCAAGCTTCTCCACGTTGATACTCCCATCATAAACAGGAATCTCAACCTTGAAGTCAATCTTCAGATTCTGGTAATGATTCTTACCCCCTTGATGTCCAGCAGCCTTGACAATCTCAGTTTGCCCCTCTGAATCAGCTTTCTCGCTCTCCTCATCGGATTCGAAGAGTCCCTTCTTACCCTTCGAAGAAGATTCCTCCTTTTTGTCACCTCCGTTGATTAGACCCACGAGTTGGGTAAGAGTCGTCCCGATCGTCTCAATCTGTCTCTCCATGGCATCAAGTCTCGCTGAATTATCTGCTTCAGTCATCTTCTCCTTCCTTAATTTCTGGACTCCCTCCAAAGAAATAAGGATCTCGCCAAGCTTCTTGTACTGTGAGCGAGTAAGGACCATACACAGGTTCCCCCTTCACAGGATCTAGGTGCTCTGATACCAACTTGATACGAGTTGCCGTGCGAGCACTCTTGATCGCGGAATTATCAAGAGTGGGTAAAGAAGAAGAACGACAGAAGAACACAAGAGTTGAATTAGGGCGAAGGAAAATACCTTCTCTAGATTATGAGAATCAATTGGATTTTACAAATCTCTCTCTCACAATCTCTCTAGATCAAAGAACAACCTCCCTGATCTCTTTTCTGATTACAAACTGAGTTCTAAACCCTAGAAAAGTCGTGTTTCTATTTATACTAAACAGAAATCCCAACTGGAGCAGGAAACAGACCCAGGCCCGGATCCGCGACGCGGTCGACCGCAGTGCCCAAGTCGGTCGACCGGTCAGAACGACGAAATCTGGAAAATCGATTACAGGGTTCTCCGGTCGACCGCAGTGCCACCATCGGTCGACCGATCTCAGTCCCGAGACACAGTTGGGGTCCGTGCACGATGCGGTCGACCGCTGTTGGCTAGCTCTTCCAGCGAGGAGAGCATCACCGCGGGCTGTGGCAGTGTAGTCTGTGCCGGAGTGAACCGGCGTTTCCTCCGGGACAGGTGTCTGCGGGGGCCGCTTGGCGACCCATCTGGCAGACCCTTGTCCCTTGCTCTCGATCTCTAGCCTAGCCTTGATCGATTGTGAGGGATCGGGTTCCCCTGATGAGACTCAGGTGGAACCCTCAGCTGCGGAGGCTTTAACCGTTTGAGGTCGGCCTCGGTGAACGACTCCGTGGCATTTGCGGGATGCATCACCACCAGAGGAGGAAGAAGACAAGTACTCTTCGTACTTGGCTTGGTCGAACTCGATTTCTAGGGACTCCACAGTCGTCTCAACAGTAACTTTGTCGAACTGAGCTACCACTATTTCGTTTGAAGAAACAGCTTCTCCCACTGTGGTCGCCATCTTCTGTAGGTGTAAATTTTGATCTCCCGAAAATAGGAAACTCGTTTGTATTAATAAGAATAGCTTATTACAAACTAATTAATTGAAATTATAACAGAAGCAGAGGGAATGCCCTCCTTGTTTAAATGTGGGGACTTTCGGTAGCTACAGGATGCTTCGCTCGATTCTCGCACCGAGTCTGCTTCCCTTGGACGGTTCGACCGAGGTTGCTGGCGAGCTTCAGTACACAGTAGAGGCTCGGGTTGATGGAGTTCGAATCTCCTAGTTCGACGGCGATCAGGGCTCGGAACTAGAAGAGGACGCTACAGTGCAAAGGTTATGCAAAGAGCTTGTCGTCGACCCGACCGGGAGTCGAGAGCTAGTGGTTCGGTTAACTAATTGGATTAATCAATTAGCTACGGGCGAACTGCTGAACGTTGGACCGCTCTATGCTGAATGTTCCCCCGCTTTTTCCGACCCTCTTCATTGTGGTAGAAGAAGCTCTTAAATAGAGGAGAGACAGCTTGGTCGCTCCTTGAATTATGGGATGTGACCATGTACTGTTGAGAGGTATCTTGCTGCTCACCTGTACTATAAGTGGTCATTCGAGGGGCCGCGTTTCATATCACATCACGTAGGAGTGAGAAGGCCCCTTCTCGTATGTCAGACATCGGCTGCCCAACACTCGAGTGCATTTGGCCAGCTTGCCGAATGCCGGCGAATCCCGACCTTGACTAGGATAGACGAGGTGAACTGTATTTATGAGGGCGCAGGTTGATCTAGCATCTGTCCGATCACTCGTACTGTGGGCGACTACCCGATGGGCTTGCAGTACTATGCCCTCTCTCCCTTCACATCACGAGAAGTGGGAAAATGGGTGCCCAGTACTCGAGTGGGTTTGGACAGCTTGCCAAATGCCGGCGAATCTAGCTCTCAACTCGAACGGGCGAGATAAACTGCATTTATGAGTGTGCAGGCTGATTTGGCGCCTGTCCGATCACTCATACTGTGAGTGGCCACTCGACGAGCTTGGAGTACTGTGCTCCCTCCCTTCACATCATGGGAAGTGAGGAAAGCCCATCCTTGTATGCAGTGGAAAGACCGTCAGGTATGAATTTGGCTCTCGACTCGTACAGGCGAGTCGAGTAAGCGGGCGAATTCGGATGATCTTGACTCATGCAGGCGAGTAGATCATACAAGCGAATCTGGATAACTTTGGCTCATGAGGGCGAGCCAATCATACCGACGAATCTAGGTGACTTCGGCTCATGAGGGCGAGCCTACCATACCGGCGAATCTAGGTGACTTTGGCTCATGAGGGCGAATATGGGGCTTGTGCGGTTTGGGTTCGCGTCAGCGAGCCCAACCCGTGGGTGCAGCTCGTCCTTCACCCAAGTGGGCGATTCCGATTCGTGGGCGGATTCATGTACAAATTTGCGGCGGTAATTTTTACCGTCTACAATGTTAATCAGACGTCGCAACAATAACCCTAGAGATAGCGAAATATTTCGGGTCCGAAACTCCAAAAAGAGTACTCCTTCAAGGACGAAGACGTTCCAGTCATTTTCGAGTCCCTCCTTGAAAATAACAAGATCAAGCTACCACCTATCACAGATTAGGAGGAAGCAGACAATACTGTGGATCCGAAGTACTGTGTGTACCACAGGAGGATCCTTCATCCTACCAAGGCTTGCTTCTCTCTCAAGAATAGTATCCAAACATTGGTTGAAGATGGTGTCATAAAGCTCAATTAAGTCAAATGAAAACTCCGACAAGTATAAGAATATAAACTGCTCCTTCCGACACTCCGAAGAGTATATGAGTATAAACTGCTTCTCAATACTCCAATAGGTATATGAGTCTAAACTATTTCCTTTCTTTCACGGGAAGTTCCTGGAGAGTATCATGCCAGGTATTCTTAAGGATAACCCGTTCATCTAACTAAGTATAATGTTAGACCTGGTTTCACAAAGAAAGCTGGGGATAGATGATTCATGTTAAGGAAAGTTCCCGAAAGAATTCTATGTAGTGTATTCTTAGGGATAACCCAGTCACTACAAGAAGGTGATGAACAAGAAACTCCCACTCAAACTCCTGCTACGTCTATGCACTCAACACTCCCATTGTTAGAGTCTTGACATAGTATTCGGAATTTTAATCTCCTGATTATTAACAATTGTCAAACCCCTCCATGTTAAGTATTTGTTACTTAACACTAGAAATCCCCTTTGAGTGATTTGTACGAATCAACACTCTCACTGTAATTTGTACTCCCACTCTCACTGTTCACTTGGTCAAACCTTCCTATAGTTAGGACCATAACCAAAACCCCCTCTCAATTCCTTCAATGAACGAGAGGTCCATAAATCGAGCGATCAAACCTTTCTAAAGTTAGGATCGTCTCAAACCTCCCACTTGGTCAAACATTCCTACAGTTAGGATCACAAAACCAAAATCCCCTCTCGATTCCTTTCATGAACGAGAGGTTCACTTTCAAATCGAGCGATCAAACCTTTCTACGGTTAGGATCGTCTCAAACCTCTCACTCGGTCAAACCTTCCTACAGTTAGGGCCAAAACCGCAATTTGCTCTCGATAATTGAGAAACCCACATTTAGTTCGATAATCAAACCTTCCGACAGTTAGGATTACCTGAATCTTTTCGATTCTCAGAGTGGAGATCTTACTCTTGATTTCACCTTCCCGGATTCTTGAAGTGGAGATCCCACTTTGAGTTTTCTTTGTAACTGAAGATAGAATATAAAATTCTTCATCTTCGGTTTTGGGAGATAGAATAAAAAATTCTTCCTCTCCCGCATCAGGTTTGTCTTTACCCTAAAAGAAGACCTGGAGATAGAATATAAAATTCTTCCTCTCCAGCATCGGGTTTATCTTTGCTCCAAGAGAAGACACCATCCTTCAACTCCAAAATCCATGCTCCGCAAGCATAGAGACTTTTATCCTGAAGCCTAAGTAGGGATAAGTCAGTGCCCAACACGTATTGTCGGTTATTGTTGACCGTAAAAAGAACAAAAGCCCACATATTCGACATTGTGGCAGTTGTTATTAATAACACCATAATCCATGCCTCACACGCATGGGGAATTTTATCCTGAATCCTAATTATGGATAAGTCAACGCCTACCACATGTTGCCGGTTTAGTCTTTTACCGATTAAAGAAGATACCAGAATCCGAGTCTGGGGACTTTTATCCCGAAGCCTAAGAACGGATAAGTCGGCGCCTAACATGCGTTGCCGGTTAGTCTTCTACCGTAAAAAGGACAAAAGCCCACATATTCAATATTATAACAGGTTGTTATTCATAACGCCAAAATCCATACCTTACACGCACGGGGAACTTTATCTCGACTCCTAAATAGTGATAAGCCTACGCCTAACACGCGTTGCCGGTTTAGTCTTTTACTGATTGAAGAAGACACCTGAATCTGAGTCTGGGGATTTTTATTTTGAATCCTAAGTAAGGATAAGTCAGCGCCTAACACGTGTTGCCGGGTTGTCTATTCTCGTAAGAAAGACGAAGTCTACGAATATCATAGCACTAAGAGAGTTAACTCTCTTAGCATAATGTTACATGCAGAACAAACTTAAACAACATGCATGCTAGCCCGACTCGAACGGTAGTCGCTAAAGGCATGTCAAATCCGTTGAAGGCTGAAGGTTTGCTAAAAATCCTAAGTCTACGTCTAACACACGTCACCGGGTAGTCTATTCCTATGAGAAAGGCGAAGTTTATGTATTCAATATCATAGCACTAAGGGAGTTAACTCTCTTAGCACAACGTTACATGCGGAACGGACTTAAATAATCTGCATGCTAGCCCGACTCAAACGGTAGTCGGTAAAGGCTCATCAAACCCGTTGAGGGCTGAGGGTTTACTAAAAATCCTATAAAGTGTGAGAGTCATTGACGCACCAGCTTCATTAGTTAGTCTTATGGCTTGAGGATCCAATAACTTCAGGATAAGATTCATACATGAAGATGAGTCAGGTTTAATAGTTGGTTCTGCAGCTCCGACATTTGGGACCGCCACATTCCAATGCCTTAAGAGCTTAAACTGTGTAAACTCCAGCAAACATACGAGTATAAACTGTGTTAATATCAGTCAGCACATTACAGCAAAGGTTAACGCCGGTTACAGTAGAGGTCGATGTCGGTCAACGCGTCGATAATTTCAGCAAAATAAGGCTAAGAAAAAAATTCCGGATTAAAGGATGATTCCAGGGAGTTCAATTGCGATCCAGATATGAATTCTCGATGAAGACGATCAGTTCAACGTTAACTCAACAACACGAGCTAAGTTCAAATGCTTATACACCAACTTCGGCTCAAGATTTCGATAACGGTTAGAAGATAAACGCAGCACCGGAAAAACTTCATCTATTCAACAAAACACTGAATAGGCTGAAGGCTGAAGAAGTCAAGAATTAAAGCTAACTACAGGTCCTTTGACACCGACTGAAGGTGGGGGCCTATTATATCCAAAGTATTCCAGGCTCTTCTATAAAGGAATGAGGCTGAAACACTTTGGAGGGAGTATCTGTAGGCATCTAAAAAATATCTATAGGTGTCCGTACACAGGTCAAGACAGAGAGAAGATGATGAACGTCGTTATACAAGTCTAAGAGGATTATCTGACCCCGACAAGTGCATGAACCGAAATGGTGAACCAACTGTGTCTCGTGCGCTCACCGGCCACCCTCAATTGGCCGTCACGCTCGTTAGTCAGCTTGCGCGTGTCGGTCAGCTCTAAGTGACCGAATACGCTTGTTAGTCAGCTCGCGCGTGTCAGTCAGTTCCAAGAGACCGAACACGCTCGCCAGTCAGCTCGCACGCGTCGGTCAGATCCAAAGTGCCCACCGTGCTTGTCGGTCAGATCTAAAGTGCCCGACGCACTTTTCGATCAGATCCAAAGTGCCCGACGCGCTTGTCGGTCAGTTCTAAGTGCTGTAAAGAAGCTAACGAACGTATGAAGCAAGTTAACGACGCGTGCAAGTCAACAAGACGGGCAAATAAGCAAAACGACAAAAAAAGACGAAAGAACACCCTAGTGCCAAATTGACCCAACGAGGCGGCGGTCGGCGCCATCGCGACCGCGTACGGCGGCAGCAGGATCGACGCAATCCGACCCCCGCTGACAGTGGGTCAAGCGCAATCCGACCCGCGCCGCGGTGGGTCGACGCCATCCACCCGTGTCGCGCGGCGCGTCGGCAACATCTGACCGAGTCGCCGTGACGGTCAGCACGAGCTGACCCGCGCCTACGCGGGTCACATCGGTCCATCTCGCGTCCAGAACTACCTGTAACCTCCAAAACGTATTTTTAGGACGTTTCGATCAGTTTCTTCTGTTCCAGAGGTTCCTAACTGCCTAGATATTATCTACAAACGTAGTTAGGCCATTATTAACTGAAGATAAAATCAAATCACTCATTCTTATCTAAATACCCTCTAACCGAAGCCCATAAATACAGGCCTAGGGGCTCATTTCACGGAGCGGACATCAAGAGGCAAAGCGCTGTCGAATTGGAGAGTGAAGTCACAAATTTACAGCGAGGGTTAGCAGATCTTGGTGAATTCCTGTGCATAAAGAATGAAGTTCGAGAGATCTGAGACTCATCCCCTATTCCTCCGAATTTAAGCTTAGTCTTAAATCTCGAGAAGAGTCGTGATCTCGCTTGGTCGGGATCATCGCTACAGCGATTACTTCCTTCATGAAGTAAGAGCTTTAATCAACTTAATCTATCAACCGGATCTGATCCGTTGTGGTCCACGGATATTAACGTCCCCGGCACAGGGGAAGTGTTAGACCCTAGAGGGGGGGTGATTAGGGTCTTATGCTAATCTAATCCGATTAAATGCCAATTAAAACTAATTAACAAATATATTCTTGCAAGATAGATATACAAAGAGTTATGTGCAAGAATATGCAATATAAACAATGAGATATATCCTATATGATGAATTATATATATATGCAAGGATATATAAACTAACACAAGGGGTAAATAATATGAACTAGATAGTGGATCATATAAATAATGAGACAATGGCGAAATGAGCAATGAGCATAAATAAGAATAAACGCCAAAGCACATTCAAACACACAATATGATCACGGAGTTCGGACCTTCCGTCCTACGTCTCCGCTCCCCACCCCCGGGGAGAAATCCACTAACACAATCCGGTTTGGAAGCCGGAACTTCTTCTACACACTCGGTTTTCTAGTTAACCGAAAACTCTACAACTCACACTCTTGCAATCACACTCTACACCCACTAAGTGTTGGACCTAGCCGTGTCTCCCTCAAGTGCTCGGTTACAACCTCTCCCTAGGCACGTCAACCGACGCCACTCCTCTTGGGACGATCCCCGACTCTCACCACACACTCCTCACTCGGTGTACAAGTGTATTACAAAGTGATTCTCACAATAAGCACAAATATGACAAATGATTGTTCTCAAAACAAGGTGAGAACTCAATTAAGCACAACTCTTAGTCACAAACCCACAACCCCAAATTATACTATGAATGTAAATACAATAAGCTCAATAGGTTGTGTGTGAACAAAGAGATAATAAAATCAACTAAATCAAATATATAAAATAGCTAGAAATAGAGTTTAGAAAACTTCTCAATATATCAAGAGTTGGAGGGAGAATAGTTGAATGCCCAAACACCAATAGATGATCTCCTCAAGCTCTTGTAGAATTGAATCACAAAACCCAAACCCTCAATTGCTTAAAAGCTTCTTAAACCAAATTTAAACAAACACAAGTTTAAACCCTTGTTAAACTATTTTAAAACATTCTCTTAGCTAATTTGAAAGATGACAGCAATGGGGTATTTATACCCTCTCAAAACTCAGCCAAAAACCCAAACAAAAAGACAAAACAGTCCCCAGAAGACAGCTCAGAAAAATAGCCGTTAGTGTCTAACGGCTCTATTGTCGGTCGACCGAAAATTCCGTCGGTCGACCGATGGAAAAATTCGGTCGACCGATGGAAAGTTCGGTCGACCGTTATCCAGGTCGAAACCGGTGCGGTCGACCGATGGAGCTTTCGGTCGACCGGACCGGTCGACTGACAGACTCTCTGTCGCCCAATGAAGAAAGATCAAATGATCGGTCGACCGGTGCGGTCGACCGAAAACTGACATATGAAAATCTGATTTGCTAATTTTAAAATGCTGTTTAAAAATATCAAATAAATTCCAAAAAATGTAAAACATTGGGGAATGATTGTAGACATGATAATAAACATGTTACAGTGACTGGTTATCAGAAAGGACTTTCCAAATGTAAAATATCATCATTTTGCAAGGAGGTCCAAAACACAAAAATATAAACACATGAGTTTTGACATTTTAGCTAAACCATGTTTTGAAACAATACAAAATGATTTTATAGACTTAATAGAAGATGTAAACTATTGTTATGAAGTCTATAAATAGTGAATATAGTATTTTATCAAAATACACATATAATACACTAAAACATGATTTCATGGAACTAAATAAAATTGATATTGATGAAATCATATAAATGTATTAAGTATGAAACAAAAATATGTTTTCCAATTGTATTCAATTGTTTCATAGTAAAACTTGAAAACTATCAAACCAAAACATATATGTATATATATAACTATATATATACATGGAAACCAATAAATATGTGTGTGTGTGTATGATATTTTGAGCTTAGAGTATATAACACACATAATATAAAATCTAAAACTACATTACCCAAGCAATCTTGATCTTCAATTAAGCTTGACTTGGTACACTTGCGGATGAAGCTTGAACTTGATCTTTAACTTGAATTTTATAGGCTTCACTCCACAATTCCGCCAACCTCCTTTGGATATCGTCGTTGAAGTGCTATTCCATCCATCCTCCAACTACGTTGTTTGTCTACAATACATAGGAATGCACAAACACTAGACAAACAACATTAGTAGTAAATTGTTTGTAAATCATCATCAAAACAAGAAGGCCAACAGGAAGTTCCCACGCAAGCAGTGGGTGATAAACGTCTGTTGCGCTGTTTGACAAAATTTGTACTATTTTACATTTTCATTGTATAAGTCGATCTTATAAAAAGATCTACTTTTCTCGTTTATTTGAGTTTATTGTAACGATCAAAGTTGTAATAGATTCAAAGTAATGAAAACATCAACTTTTGACCCAAACAATAAGTTCTTGTGAGACAATTTCTTAAGTTTATAGAGGTCTTGCTTATTTTTTTAGCCATAATCACCATTGCATATATTCTATGTGATTTTTAAATAGGGGATCAATCCCTATTTATGTTTCAACTCACTCATGCTTATAGGTAGGGGGAACCTTCGCTCTCCTCATGTTATTTTTTTTTTCCCATTTTGATGTTGCCAAAGGGGGAGAAAAAGTGAGTATATTGTGATTTTAATTGTGTTGTTTTATTAGTTTTATATATGCATGGAGAAATTATTTGTCATCATTAAAATGGGGAAATTGTTAGGACTCGTGTTTATGAGTCTACTATCTAATCTTGTTTTGATGATTTAACAAACAATTTATAACTATGTATTTCTAGTGTTTCTGTGTTTATCATATATCCAGGTTGATGATATCTGAAATGAAGCCAATACATATCTAGTCAAAGATTCAAGATCAAGCTTCATATGCATTTGCTTGGGTATATTAGCTTAGGACTTATATATTGTGTGTTAATACTTTATTCTCAATATCACACACACACACACACACACACACACACAATTCTTGATTTTGAGTATTTTTGACAAAATATTGAGTTATTAGTTTATAGACTTAATTTTCTCTTTATATTCTTGATTTTGAGTATTTTTGACAAAATATTGAGTTATTAGTTTATAGACTTAATTTTCTCTTTATACATATTTTATTAAGTCTATAGTTGACAAAATATTGAGTTATTAGTTTATAGACTTAATTTTCTCTTTATACATATTTTATTAAGTCTATAGAACCATTTGAAAAGATTTCAAAACATCGTTTAACTCAAAAGTGAAAATTTAAGAAGTTAATACATAAACATTTACAAGTTTTACAAAATATAGAGATTTTATAAATGATGAATGATATTTGAAATTTTTCTTTTTAAACATGTTTATATTCATGTTTATAAACATTTTCCTAAGTTTTATATTTTTTTAAAATTATTTGCTACTTTTTAAAAGGATTTGAAAATCATATTTTCTGTTTAAAACAGGCTATGTGCATGTTTTGAGTAGACTCACTACAGTGTTGAGTCGACTCATGAACTATTGCACAGTTAGCAGTTTTATCTATTGAGTCGATTGAAAAACGTACGAGTCGACTCATGTCTCGACTCATGTAGACATGAGTCGACTCATGTCTATCATAAGTCGACTCATAATATGACTGTTGCACAGTAACGGCTATTTTCCAGATTTTATGTTTTTTATTGTTTTTGTTGTTTTGTGATGGTTTCTTGGGCTGGTTTCTTCTACCCTATATATACCCTATTACATTTAACACTCCTTACAACTAAGAAAGTTTTAATCAAGTTTTACAAGGATTTAAAGGTTGTTTAAGTATTGTTTTTACAAGTTTTTGTGAAGAAACTTTCACAAGAAGAAGAGGAGATTCGTTCTATCGGTTTGAGCTTCATTTTCATCCATCTCTCTTTCTTGAATTTCAGAGAAGATTCTTCTAAACTCAATTTCTAGCCTTATATAAATATTTGTTATTTATTCATTTTATTAAGCTAGAATTTACATTGAGTTTAGTTTTGATTATTGTTCTTTGTTCACACACATCCCTATTGAGCTTTTAGTATTTTCATACACTATATTATTGGGTTGTGGTGAGTGGTACATTGAGTGTGAGCTTCATTGAGTTCCCATCTTATTAGAGAACAAAATCTTTATATTTGAGAATATTTGTGAGGATCACGTTGTAATACACAAGTACACCGAGAGGAGTGTGTGGTGAGAGACAGGGTCGATTCCAAGAAGAGTGGCATCGGTAGTATATCCTAGAGAGAGGTTGTAAATCCGAGCACTTGAGGAAGACGACACGGGCTAGACCAACACTTAGAGGGTGTAGTGTGTGTTTACATTGTGAGTGATTGTAAAAGTTTTTGGTGAGCTAGGAAACCGAGTGTGTTGTATCTTTATTGAAAGATAGTGGAGATCTTCTCGAGGTGAGGAGCGGAGACGTAGGTCAAAGGTTGACCGAACTCCGTGGTCATATCGTTTGTTTGTGTTTGTCATTGACGTTCTTTTACATTTGTGCTTATTGTTTATCTCGCCTATTGCATCTTATTTCACCCTTGATTATTTATACTTGCTTATAACTTATTGTTTAATAGGATAGTGAGTAAATCTACTTGACCTCTTTATTACAAAAGCTTTAGATGATTTACAGAATTCTTCTCCTTATGCAGATCTCTCACTCGTTCTATAGCTGTTTTCTATATGAATTACATTCTTTTACAATAAAGGTCTTGCTTTGTACGTATGTTTTGTTCTAATTTATTTTTCTAGTTTTCTTTTGTTATTTGTCTTCCTTTAGAGTTTTCATATAGATGAAATTTATTGGATTGTAGTATTGAAACACTAACGTAGCAAATCTTTGATGATTAATGAGAGAGTAGAGAATGATATGTTTCACGCAACATTGAGTGCATAAATTGTTATTTATCTTTTTTTTCAGCATTGGATTTATTTAAAACTGGGGATCGATAGGGATTGTAGTATTGAAACACTAACGTAGCAAGTCTTTTCGTAGTGTTCACATTAGAAATATATTTAGAATTTTTATGAGAATGTTATGGAATTTAAGGGCGATTGCGGCATTTCTCATTTGATTAAATTAAGCATGGTCAATTTATTAAAACTGGGGATCGATAGGGATTATAATGATTTTTTTCAAACGCACTATTCAGAATATCTTAGCATTTGCCTTTCAAGATGATGGACAGTATGATTATGTCTGGAAAAAGCTATATCAAATGTAGATATTTCAGTTTCTAGACATGGCAATAAGAATGAAACAGCAGATGATCTTTTATAGTTATTCATGTGCAATTTCTAGACTTGGCGTATAACTTTAGGTGTTTCTAATAACATATCTAATTATCTATCATAATTTTGATTAGGTTTATTAGTTGAAGTGCTTCAGAGTATGTGCCCATATCTGGCCTCATAAACTTTCAGACCAAATCAATTCAGTCTGCTTGCAAACTTTCTTTCATGTAACTCAACCTATGCCGATTTTATTAAATAGGTTGTAAAATTGAATGGCTGGGCTGAGTCAGCAGTAAATTTAACATGAAGCTCATATAAAATTCTCATTCTCAAAAATTTCCAGGCTAATTTATACCAATGTCCAAACCTCATCCTGTATCAAAAGTAGAAATGTCAGGTGCCTGTTTAGTTGTTGATTTGATTTAATGGGTTCTCATGTTTTTTTTATTTTATCAGTATTTTCTGTCTTCTCTATACAATATCATGTTCATTGAAACATGTGATATCGTGTTGTTTAAGCTTGATGCTTCATAGTAAAAAAAAACTACAATATATATGACCTTTTTTCCCCTTTGATTTCCTTCCTCTTCTTCACAACAAGTAAAATAAAAAATTTGATTATGTATTCTTGAAACTTCAGGTTTGATATATTTTTATTCTCTTATGATAGAGTTTTTAAAGTCTCTATTTTTTATATTATGGCTTATCGTATCTCTCTTTTTTTTATTTGACATAATGTGATCTTAATGTTCACTGCAAATCTATAATGAATCTTACTTTGCGTGTATTAGATGTTGTTCTTTTAGGTTTTCTTAAGAAAACACATGCAACAATGAATCTTTGGATAATTCAAAGATCGCTTCTGCAAGTCTAGCTAAGCGTAAGATATTATTATTTTTAACAGCCTAAGCATCTTTGGTTTTGGGCACCATTTTGAGTGATATCATGCTTCTAAATAGATTTTAGTAGCATGGATATTATCTTAGTTACGGATATTTTTGTGCACCCCTAGTCAAATTCTTTTAATGAACCAAAAATTGGGATGCTGAATATAGAACGGTAAAAAATTATAGCTGACAATTGTATCAGTTTAAACTGAAGTGTAGCGTGTTTAATCATATCATACTCCCTTTAAAAGCACGAGTTCGGAAAATCTTTTTTAGACAAATATACGTCTTTATAGTTTGAACTACCTTATCTATAATCAAATTCTAATTTTTAATGGTCAATATTACACATCACTATTTTGAATATTTTATTTATATCTTAATCTATCCTAATCATAATCATATCTTATCTTAATCCTATGTGAACCATGTTTAGCTTAACAATTTAAAAAAACTAATATTAATAAAATATATAAAACATAAAAATGATATTAGTTTGTTAAGATAAAGAAATTACAAGTAGATAACATATTATAATACATGAAGTATTGCAAAAAAATCATAAAAAGTTTTAAAATTGCAGAAAAGACCCTGAAAAGTTCAAAATTATAAAACTCGTCCAAATATCTCAAAACTTAAAATAAAAAACATGAAATTAAAAAATTAACATCAGTTTGCAAAGAATTTAAAATTTACAGTTAACACCTCAATGTCTCAAAAATTATAGAAACACCCTCAAAAGTTTAAATTACAGACAAGCACATTAAAATTCTAAAATTTTAAAACTTACAAACAACACAGATGAATTCAAGAGATTACCATGATACACCTAAAATTTTTGACATTTAAATTTAAATTTTTTAATTAACACCCTCAATATCTCAAAAATTATAGAAACACATTTAAAAGTTTAAATTATAAAAAGCCACCCTAAAATTCTAAAATTTGTAAATAAAATAAGATGAATTCAAGATATTACCCTTAGACACCTAAAAAATTAAAATTTGCCAAAATTAACCTCAAAATTTTTAAAAAACCACTTCAAAATTTAAAAATCGTAAAAAAAAACTCTAAATTTTCAAAAATTTTAACTAGCACACATCAAATTCGTCGATTGGTAGACCGCTGAAATTTAATATTTTTCAAAATTAATCTATAGTTTTAATAATTGCAAAAGACACCCTCAAAATTTTAGAGTTACAAGAAATATACTAACATTTAAAAAATTACCACCAACACATGAAACATAGAATTTACAACTACCAAACTTAAAAGTAAATTTTTTTAAAAACTCTTTCAAAATTTTAAAAATTATAAATCACACCCTCAAAGTTCAAAACCACAAAAATGGGCTAAAATTTTAAAACTTGGCAAAGAAAAGTGTAATTGTTTGGTATTTTTCATATATATATATATTAAAATTTCTAATTTAGGGATTTACTATCCATTTTCAGCATCTAAGAATAGTCTAAGTTGATACTGGTAAACAAAAACAATAAGAATTGATTAAAAACATCCGGTTAATGGATAAAATTTTTAAAAATATTATAGATTAAAAATTATCGACACTATATAAATTAAAGTAATTTCATATAATTTTAGTAATAAGTTGGGGTAGCCAAAATACATTCGTAACATTAATTGATAGATGTTTAAATCCATAGAAATGATAAAACACTATAATATTATACCTTAGCATTAATTGATTTTAATTTAGAAACTTTAATCTTTGACGTTAATAATATTTATAGGGTAAAAGAATACAAGGAATTACATATGGAGAAACTATTAGAATATTTAGAGATAACTTTAAAAGAATTGAGTTATTTCCATTGCAAATGGGAAAGTGATGGAAATAAATCTAAAATTCAGAAAACGTCAATGAATCACTTGAATTGGCATTAACATAAGACATATCTATTAATGAAGCACTGAATGAGTTACATTAAAAAATAATTTAATAACTTTATCCTAATCAAAGAAAAAATCTCCATGGAAGACATAAGAAAAATTAGTAAGTATTCATAAATTCCATACTGTGTTCTTCAAATTAAATATTAATATTATAATCTAAGAGAAATTAGTAATGAATAATGCAGGTATTTATTTTAGATCTTTATGAAAAATGATAAGGATAGAGCAAAGGTAATATTATTGAAATAACAGAAATTCTTATTGGATGCACATCAGAAGAATTCATTTTAGAGGAAAATAAAGAGATAGCTTCTAATTTATTTAAGTAATAAATTAGGAACACAAAGAATTTTATATATATGAAATTAATATTTATTCTCATTGAAATAGAAAAAAATCAAAGTCTATATTTTGAGCAGTTTGTGTTGAACATCATAAGTACATTTGACTTCTTTGTAAAGTTAAATGAGATGATAAAAAATTAACGAGCCTAGGAAAGATAATAGCATAAAAAATACAAAATTAGCCTGATGTCACAATTGATGTAGATGATGAAGACAATACTCTAGAATTGTCCGAGAAATGATAAATGATAAACCTGAAGAAGGATTGATCTTAACTCAATAAAAAATAAAATAGAAGAAATAAAAACAATATTTTATGAATATTTTATAGAATAGTTTAATTATTTTGAGTGAAATTAGGAATCTTTAGAAGGGAGTTTCATGAATTTTTTTCAGTACTTTTATATTCTTATGTGGATGTTTTTATCATATAAAAGTATACTAGAGTTAGCATTAATCTTTAATTTATATTTTTTTATGAAGTCTATCAATGATTAGGAATAAACTTCATATTCTCTTTTGCATCGTTTTAACATACTTTAAATCAATCATTTTGCCATATTGGTTTTAAATATTCACCTTCCTTGTATAACACTATTTTAATATTTTTCACTTTGCAATGCTATACTTTCTCAAATAAAGCTTAGTTTCATATCGGTCAAAAATAATATGAAAATTCAAATTATTTTTAAATTATATTTGTTTTTTGTCAATTCAAATATCAACATGAAAATTTAAATTGGGTGTATCCCATTTAAACAAACATAAAAAAATAATCGGGATGTAAGAGTTTAAAGAAAAAAATGAGCACAAACTGCCAAAAATACTTAATCATGGTATTAAATCACGTGCATTGCACGTGTGTAAAAACTAGTCAATGATAAAAGCACATGTTGACTTTCGTGTCAGCTTCACATAGTTATGTCCCCGGAAACGTAGCCCCTGAACGCGGGGGGAAAAATATCATAGAGATGCGAGGACTCTTTATTAAAAAAAGGTATATGCGGAAACTGAGTTGCACATACATTTATATTTTGTTTGAAATGATCGATATTCTACCTGTTAATACTAATTTTATTGTTCGTACGTACTTGCTTTTACCCATACCGTGTTGAGGCAATTTCCAGGAGCCCAAAGGTCAAGTACATCTTTGTCCAGGAGCAATAATCGGAGTCATATCATCCACTTGGCACAATAATCCAAGCAAGATCCTCCAACATATCTCCCGCGCGCCATCTTTGATCAGCGTCTCTAATGCAATCAATGCTAGAAGTTGCCCTTCGTGAGATAGAGATTATCCTCATGCGTCTCGGCCAGAAACACCATGCATGTCACATCGATCGTAATTAGGTAAACAAACATCAGCCCGATTCTCTGATCGTAATTAGGTGGTGTAACCAAATTATCAAGGTCCAGATGACTGGTCATGACGTAAGTAATTACTGATTTCGTTTTCCGAGACGGGGGGAGGTGTGACGTAACCCACGCCCCTTCCGGTTTTTTGATAATAATCCGGAGGTTTTCCTTCAGGAGTGAGAGACATCCGGATCGGTGTTCGTCTTCCCTTCCCGAAGTTCAGGCCCTGTTTCTCATTAAAATTATACCCCATTCGTTTCATTAAGTATTTAGAATTGGGTTCATGGTAATGGAATTGGGGGACCCCATCGTCTTCTTCCGAACTTTCACGTTGGAGTGGTTCGGGTTTGACTTTACCAAAACAGATCGGCTTCTGCCCTCTCCTTTTGGATGGGACTTTGAAGAAAGCCTTCTGTGCGTCCTCCACTTCTTCATCCGAAGCGAAAGATGACTGGATTGGTAAGGTGAGTGACGCCTCGGTGCACAGTACGTGCCATGGGTTGGTACCTGCACTAGAATCATTCTCTATTTGTTTATTGTTAAGAGAGACATCAGACAAGTACGCTAAAATGAAATCTTCATTAATGCACCACTCGCCCCCACTCGGTACATCATTATTACTCTCACCCTGACCCATTACATCAAAGTTTAACTCCCAAGGACAATCTTCATCGGGGTCTGGCTCGATGTCAGCTTCATTACCGCTGTCCACATCTTCTTTCTCTTGGGATTCCAAATAGAAGACGGAGTCGGTGTGGAAGTTTTCTACTCCTCGGAAGGGGTATTTCTCTGCGATCAAGGTTCTGACTTCGCCCTTGTCATTGGCGTACTTCATAACCTGATGCAAAGTAGATGGGACAATGCGGTTTGCATGTATCCATGGTCGTCCTAGCAAAAGGTTGTAGGACGTGTCCGCATCTATGATGTAGCATGCTACCTCAGACTTGAGATCTCCGATCTGGCATCTGAGTTTAATCTTTCCCAGGGGTCGGGTACTGTTTGCATTGAACCCGAAGATTGTAGTCTGGGTGGTGTGCAGCCGGTGCATGGGAATCCCTAGGACCTGCATGACCCTGTAGGGCATGATGCTGAGTGCTGAGCCCGGGTCAACTTGAACACGACTGATTTCGGAGGATCCGATATATCCTGTGTAGTACAGTGGTCGGTCATGTTCATGTTTGACCTGCATGTCTTCTTGCGTGAACGATATGCAGGGTAGACTTCTCGCCGCTTGCAGACATTGCAGACAAGTTTGATCATCAGAGGCTTCGGGAGCCGGGGTGACTTGGGTGATGAAGCTCTCTGTATTCTTCAGGGCTTCAATCAGAGCTTCCTTGGTAGTTTTGGATAACCTTAGGAGCTCATATAAAGTAATCCTGGCCGGTATGTTGGCCAGCTGCGCCATGACGTTGAATTGGAAGGGAGCGCTCGACTCTCCAGTTTCCTGGTGGAGATTTCTGTGGAATCGGAGCTCCTTCTGTTTTCCTTTGTCTACTGGCTTTTTCGGAACAGAACCCCCAGCGTCTTGGGGCTGTTCCACGACCTCTGGAGCGTTCTGGCCATAATCTCTCAGGTAAGCTTTTCCTGACCGAGTGCCAGGATTGCCTTCTGGGTATGCCGCTAGAACAATCCTCTCCTCTTCTGAATCAGTAAGAGGCTTGAGGTGGTCATCATCTTCAGTAATGGAGGGGCTAATCATGTTGGAAGACTTAGCCTTGCCTCCCTTCTTTTTGGACGGGGTGTTCGTCCATTGTTGATCTCCTAGCAGATCAGGGTGGACCCACATGATTTCCCCTTTTGGGGTAGTGAGGGGCACCAACCCCCTGTCCTTCTGACTATGCAAGTCAGCATTCTTCAGACGTATTTCTCCCTTGCGAATGGGGACGACGCCGTCCGCCGTTACTACCGGGGGAAAATCACCAAATTGGACCGCTATCATATTAGTAGATACGGTCTTCTGCTCTGGCTTCAGTGTGAGCACATTAGCGTTCACCAGATTCTGTAAGATGTCTTTGAAGACATAGCACTTTTTGGTAGGATGTCCAAGGAATCTGTGATAACGACAATAGCTGGGGTCATCTACTTTCCCTGCTTCATCCGGCTTCCTGACCTCAGGCAATTGCAGCTTGTTGTTCTTTCGAAGCAATTGGAATAATGTATCCACGTGCTCCTCTTTGAACGAATACTGCTTGGGCGCTCTTTGCTGATTTGGCGCTTTGCCCTGCTTGTTCGGCGGTGGAACTCGCGTGTAGTCGGCCGCCAAGGTCTCCTTCCCCTTAGACCGTTGGGCGTTGTTCTGGTTGCGTTGCTGATTTTGCTGCTGCGGCTTGGGTTGTGGCATTTCTTCGGCTTTGACCCGTGCCACTATTTCTTCAGCTTGTTCTCCTTGTGAGACTAGTTGTCTCCAGGAGCGACATTCTGCCACCCCCATTTGAGCAAGGAGCTGGGTCTGCAGGTTGTGCCTGCAAGTTTCAACCAGAGTTGATTGGGTCATACCTGAGGGGCATCGCAATGCCATGCTGCGGAATCTCTCCACATAGGTTTTGATGGACTCTCCTTTCCTTTGCTTAGTGGCAAGAAGAGTTAGGACCGAGACCTCCGTGTCGTTCTCAAAGAACCTGGCCAAGAATAGCCTTTCCAGGTCTACCCATTTCTGGATAGATCCGGCAGGCAATTTCATGAACCATTCGAAGGCGACACCCTTAAGGGTACCAATAAACAGCCTGGTCAGGATGGCATCGTTTGCCACTACATCCCCGGTTTGGGATTTGAAGTAGTAAATGTGCTGATTTGGCGACCCTGTACCATCGAACGGTTGTAAGGTAGGGGCCTTAAACTTCGGTGGGTAGGGAGCTGTATCCCACTCAGCAGGGTAAGGTCGCACTACCCCTTCTTCGCGGAGCTCGCTTCTGTTGGCAATTGCGTTAAGGCGAGCCTCCAGCTCCTCCACCTTAGTAGATTGAGGGTGCAGTTCTTTCTCGATCTCCCTCTCACCCTCGGAAGAGGATCCCAGATTGTGAGTCTCACGATCTGAATATTCATGCAGTTTTTGTTTTCCCTTTGAAGTTGTTCTCCGGGAAGACTCAGGTTTGTGGCCTTTTTCAGCAAGAAGCTGAGCCAACATATCCTTCAATTGGAGAAGTGTCTCCTGTTGCGCCTGGAGCATGACATGATGTTCGTCCACTCTTTTGGCGATGTCTTCGTGATTCCCTGACATGTAAGCGGAGACCTCGCGTGCTCCAACAGAGCTTGAAGATTGAGATTCGGCTATTGCCGAATGCTCCTCACTTGTTGTAATGCCTTTGGCTAACTTTTGATAGTCAACCGGGCGAATAGCTCCTGTCCGAGTATTCTGATATACTCTTTCGAACTGGTCACAAATTTCTCGGACAGTTGGCGGATGACTCTCCTGTGACTCGTCAGAATCAGTACGCGAGGCCTTCCCTCGGCCGATCATGTTGATAGTGACCTGAGGGTATTCCGCTTCAACTGTCTTCTTTCTGTTGCGGCGTTGTCGTTTGGCAGGTCTAACGACATTCGTCAACCTGTCGAATACAGACTGCCGAGGTGTTGTTGCACAACAAGGGCATTCTGACAAGACTGCCGAGATAAGCCTCTCACATTGACATGGGTGAGCTGTTTGTGCTGCTGATTTTCCTCTCGACAACAATTCCCGAAGATCAGGAACTTGGGAGGAAACTTTCCCCGGACTTGGAGGTGGAGTTGGAACCCCCTGCCCTTGGGTAGGTGAGATTGGTTCTTGTCGAACGTGAATTTTAAAGCCACGCTGACTTTTCTGAACCTGACGGACCTCTTGAAGATCGCGTTCCTGAGAAATAACGCGAGGGTCGCGTTGGGATTTGTAAACACTAGGCCGAGGCCTGCGTTTAAATGATGAACCTGACCTCTGAGGGTCAAGTTTTGGTTGAACGCGCCCCTGAGGGTCGCGTTTGGTTGGTGAAACAGACTCCTGAGAGTCATGCTTCGTTTGAACGCGCACCTGAGGGTTGCGTTTAGTTGGTGAAACAGACTCCTGAGAGTCATGCTTCGTTTGAACGCGCACCTGAGGGTCGCGTTTAATTTGTGAAACAGACTCCTGAGAGTCATGTTCAATTGGAACGCGCCTATGAGGGTCGCGTTTGGTTTTGGCAGCTCCATTCTGAGGGCTGCGTTTTGAGTGAACAACGCGCCACTCAGGGTCGCGTTTGAGCTGTATCAGCCTAGGCTGATAGTTGGGCTCATTACCACGCAGTGAGCGTTCTTCTTTGGGGACGCCAAGTTCGGTTGGATCTTTAGAAACGCGATCTTCGCGTTGGGCCAACAATCGGCTTTCTCGTAAGTGTGCTCGTCGGATGGATCTTCTCCGTCGGCGAGCGGCGTTCTTCTTGGCTTGTTTCAAAGCCTTTGCAGCAACGTCATTGACGTTTACAGGACTCGTCTCCTCCAGAGGCCGTTTGTGGCCTGAAGCACGTCTTGCTGACGCGGAGGTGGGATCTTCCGCCATCAGAGCCAGTTTGAGTTCCTGGCCGAAGGAGAGGGCTTTCTTCGGCTCTTCAACAACAGAATTGATCTCCTTGGAGATCTTGCGGACACCATGCTTAGCCTTGGGGCTAAGCGATCCAGAGGATAGGGCTTCCTCGTATTTCGCCTGATCAAACTCTACGACGAGAGTTTCTACAGTCGTTCCCAAGAGGTGGACGTCGGACTGAGCCACCACTTCATCGTCGGAAAAGCTAGTCCCCAGCGGAGTCGCCATCTTTTGTTTGTTGGAAAAATTGTAAAGAAGAGAATAAAGAAAATGTGACTTTGATTCCTTTGATCTCGGTTACAACTTGATTACAAAAGAGAGGAAAACGAATTTGATTTTCCCCTTTGTTTAAAACTGGGTTCTTCTTGGCAGCGATGGAGTGCTTCCTTCGATTGATTGCGTCGAACTTGCTCTCCGTTGACGATCCGACCGTCTTTATCTCGTGGGAACGATGAACTTTCGTGGAAAGTTTTATGAATAACTCTGAATGAGTTTAAGAACTCTGAACGAGTTTGAACTCTGTGAATAGAGTTGTTGGAACCGAAAATTCGGTTAATAATCAAGCTGTTTTTCTGTTGTTGAAGGATTCTCTCAGATTTGATTTTCTGAGGTTGGTTCAAAAATCCTATCTCCAAGGATTTCGTTGCTGTTGTTGCCGAATCTCCAAACCTGAGTGGTTTTGATGATGAAGAATCCAACCCTTGATCTGATTATCAAAAATCCGATCCTTTAACTCTGTCGAGTTTGTTTGAGAACTGAAAATCTCCAACCTGTATGGTTTAGATCTTTTGAATCCAACCTGTGTGGTTCAGATGCCAAAAATCCAACCCGTAACTCAGTTGAGTTCGTTGAGCTTTTATAGGGGGATAAGAGGTTGTAACTGACCCCTATATCTGCTCCTACGTGGGTGAAAATCCCCTCAGAACGTGGGATAAACGGTTTTGGAACCGTTCGACTTATGTTTGAGTGAGTCAAACGCCCAATCTGGCGTTCAGAACCTCAACTTCGTGTTCTTTGAATTGAGACGCGAAGTTGGGTGTTAGCTGAACACCATTGAACGCGAGGGTCGCTCACGTTTGGCTTGTGCATTGACGACGCGAGGGTCGCTGTTGGTTGAACACCATTGAACGCGAGGGTCGCTCACGTTTGGCTTGTGCATTGTCGACGCGAGGGTCGCTGTTGGTTGACGACGCGAGGGTCGCTATGGCTTGACGACGCGAGGGTCGATTGAACGCGAGGGTCGCTCGCGTTTGGCTTGTGCATTGACGACGCGAGGGTCGCCTTCATTTCCAAAGTTATGACGCGGGGATGACACCCGCGTTTCAGAAGGAGTTAGCTGATTTGTAACTTCTTCTGTAGAGCGTTGCAAGGACCGTTGTTCAGTAATCCTGGCTTTTAGCTGTTGTGGAGTGTGAAAGTCGTCAGATTGTAACTTTCACTGTAGATTGTGAAGACTGCTGAATAGAGTTTTCATCCGTCGTCGGAAGTGTCGTTGAATTGTAACTCTTCTCGATCTATGTGAAAAGCCCTCCATTCGCAACATTCGTTCACCGACCCGATAACTATTTGATTGTAGCTTTCGTTGTAGGAGCTAGACGGGAATCAACATCCATAGTGTCTTAAAGATAAATATTCGCCCATAGCTCTCTACCAAGCAACTATTCGACTATATGTTTCGATCATCGACCCGAAAGCTATTTGATTGTAGCTTTCGTTGTAGGAGCTAGACGGGAATCAACATCCATAGTGTCTTAAAGATGAATGTTTGTGGCAATTGTGGAGTTGCGGATGCAGTGATTGGGAAGTCGTCTGATTGTGACCTCCGTTGTCGGAGCTTGTTTGAATAAGCTATCTATTGTGATTTTTAGACAGCCTACATGGGTGCCATGGGATCTCGTCGGAGAAGATTAGCAGTTGCCGCCGGAGAAGAGAACGAAATTTTTTTTCGTTAAATTTTCAAGAAGAGTCGAATGACTCTTGATTTGACCCCTAGCGGTCTATTTATAGACAGCTATGAGCTGTCAAATCCTAACGGACGGGATTCGAGGCCATCAGCCCGCCCAAGCTCGACCCTCGCGTTCGAGTTGATTCAGCTTCCAAACGCGATGCTCACCTACGCGTTCAACTTCTCCAACTCGAGGCTCACCCACGCGTTCCAATCCTCAAAGGCAGAAATTGTTTCTGTGTTTGGCTCTGTGTTTGGACCATTATGACAGTAATTTCTTGGTTACCAAGGCGACCAAAGCCAGGAAGAAACAAACGACTCCACTGGGGAGTCTGTTGGAGGAGTACAGATAGATTACAGTCAACAACGGCGAAATCATCTGACTCGATCAGGCGGAAAGAGCAATCAACCCACCAAATTCTGGGATCCAAAGTATTCCGAAAATTCGTCCCAGTCAACCGCGAACTTTCGAAAACTTTGGAGGGGGTTCTGTAGGCTGTCTAAAAATCACAATAGATAGCTTATTCAAACAAGCTCCGACAACGGAGGTCACAATCAGACGACTTCCCAATCACTGCATCCGCAACTCCACAATTGCCACAAACGCGACTTCACTTCTGAGATGATTGATCTTGATGGCTGTGACAACAGCATGGCTAATATCATAGCAACTATTAGAGATGCTGATGAGCAGTGGGACGATTTCAAAAATAAAAAGTTGGACTCAGTTGGTGAGTTGCTTGATAGAGAGCTATGGGCGAATATTCATCTTTAAGACACTATGGATGTTGATTCCCGTCTAGCTCCTACAACGAAAGCTACAATCAAATAGCTTTCGGGTCGATGATCGAAACATATAGTCGAATAGTTGCTTGGTAGAGAGCTATGGGCGAATATTCATCTTTAAGACACTATGGATGTTGATTCCCGTCTAGCTCCTACAACGAAAGCTACAATCAAATAGCTTTCGGGTCGGTGATCGAAAGCGGCAAATAGAGGACTTTTCACATAGATCGAGAAAGGTTACAATTCAACGACACTTCCGACAACTGATGAAAACTCTATGCAGCAGTCTTCACAATCTACAGTGAAAGTTACAATCTGACGGCTTTCACACCCCACAACAGCTAAAGCCAGGATTACTGAACAACGGTCCTTGCAACGCTCTACAGAAGAAGTTACAAATCAGCTAACTCCTTCTGAAACGCGGGTGTCATCCCCGCGTCATAACTTTGGAAATGAAGGCGACCCTCGCGTCGTCCCCCTATAAAATATCAACAAACTCGACAGAGTTAAAAGATCGGATTTTTGATAATCAGATCAGAGGTTGGATTCTTTATCATCAAAACCACTCAGGTTTGGAGATTCGGCAACAACAGCAACGAAATCCTTGGAGAGAAGATTTTTGAATCAACCTCAGAAGATCAAATCTGAGAGGATTCTTCGACAACAGAAAAACAGCTTGATCCTTAACCGAATTTTCGGTTCCAACAACTCTATTCACAGAGTTCAAACTCGTTCAGAGTTCTTAAACTCATTCAGAGTTATTCATAAAACTTTCCACAAAAGTTCATCGTTCCCACGAGATAAAGACGGTCGGATCGTCAACGGAGAGCAAGTTCGACGCAATCAATCGAAGGAAGCACTCCATCGCTGTCAAGAAGAACCCAGTTTTAAACAAAGGGGAAAACCAAATTCGTTTTCCTCTCTTTTGTAATCAAATTGTAACCGAGATCAAAGGAATCAAAGTCACATTTTCTTTATTCTCTTCTTTACAATTTTCTCTACATACAAAAGATGGCGACTCCGCTGGGGACGAGCTTCTGTGACGAAGAAGAACTTTGGTCAACATATCTGCAGGGTTGTCCTTCGTGTGGACCTTCTCCAATATGACGTCTCCTTCATCCAAAACGTCACGAACAAAATGGAATCTGACATCGATGTGCTTCGTGCGTGCATGATAAACCTGGTTTTTCGCCAAATAGATAGCTGACATACTATCACAATATACCCGAAGGGTTTCCTGTGCGATCCCCAAGTTCTCCAATAATCCTTGCAACCACAAAGCCTCCTTCACAGCTTCAGTCAATGCCATATACTCTGCCTCCGTAGTGGAGAGAGCCACTGTAGACTGAAGTGTGCATCTCCAACATACCGGTGCTCCTGCTAGTGTAAACACATATCCGCTAGTAGACCGACGCTTGTCCAGATCCCCCGCATAATCAGAATCCACGTAACCAATACAATCCTGCCCTGCCTTCTCATTCTTCTGAAATACCAAACCAACATCCACAGTACCTTTGATATACCGTAGAATCCACTTCACGGCCTCTCAATGACCCTTCCCGGGGTCGTGCATGTACCTAGATATCATGCTCACGACCTGTGACAAATCTGGCCTTGTACACACCATCGCATACATCAAGCTACCCACAGCATTGGCATATGGAACTTTGGACATGTATTCACGGTCCTCAACTGAAACAGGTGACATCTTAGCTGATAGCTTAAAGTGGGGAGCTAATGGAGTACTCACCGCCTTGGCATTGCCATCATAACTGAATTTCTTCAGCATCTTCTGCAAGTAACTCCTCTGTGTCAACTTCAACCTCCCCTTCACCCTGTCTCTCTCGATTTCCATACCCAACATCTTCTTTGCTTCTCCAAGATCATTCATCTCAAATTCGGATGACAGTTCTTTTTTCAACTTTCTAATAGCTGAAGTATTCCTGGAAGCTATGAGCATATCGTCAACATATAAAAGCAAATAGATATACTCACCATTCTGTAGCTTGTGCATGTAAACACACGGGTCATATGGGCTCCTCGTGTACCCTCGGCCAATCATAAAGCCGTCGAATCTCTTGTACCATTGTCGCGGCGATTGCTTCAATCCGTAAAGAGACTTCTTCAGCTTGCATACCAATTCTTCCTTTCCTGCAGCTTTAAACCCATAGGTTGTGTCATGTAGATCTCATCTTCTAAATCTCCATGTAGAAAGGCTGTTTTCACATCCATCTGGACCAAATCCAAATCCAGCTGTGCCACCAATGCCAATAAAATACGAATCGACGAATGCTTCACAACATGTGAAAATACCTCGTTGTAATCAACGCCCTCTAGCTGTGCATATCCCTTGGCAACCAATCTGGCTTTGAATCTAATTTCCCCAATAGAAGATCCCTCTTTCTTTGCATATACCCACTTGCATCCAATAGCCTTCTTATCTTTCGGTAGCTTTGCAAGTTCCCAAGTGTCGTTCTTATGAAGAGACTGCATCTCTTCCTCCATAGCTTCCCTCCACCTAATCGAATCAGAGCTTGACTCTGCTTCCTTGAATGTAGAAGGAACCAAATCATTAACGACTTCTACTGATAAAGCATATGCAACCATGACATCGTCATATCTAGCTGGCCGACGAATATTTGTTTTTGGTCTATTAGCTGCAATGGACTCCTGAACATGACCCTGTTCCTGAGTCCCAACATCCACTGTATCCTCTAAATGCCCGGTTGTCATCTCATCTCCTCCCAGTGTCACCTCTGTAGGAGCCTCAATGGATACAATGCTATCTGGAGTGGGTTAAGTCACATCATCCTCCACCTGCTACGATATCTCCTGAATCTGGTCTTCCTCCACCTGCTGAGGAACTTGAGGCTTCATCATGTACGCCTCGTCAAATGTGACATCCCTGCTAATAACTATCTTCTTGTCTTGTGGATCTCATAACTTGAAGCCTTTAACTTCATCTCTAAATCCCACAAAGACTGCTTTCCTCGCCCTCGGATTCAATTTACCATCATTGACATGGTAATAAGCAGGACACCCAAATATCCGAAGCGACTCATAGTCACTAGCTACCGAACCAGACCAACGCTCCAACGGAGTCTTCCCCTGTATCGCAGTGCACGGCAACCTATTCACGAGATGGCTCGCATAAACCAACGCTTCGGCCCAAAAGGATCTTGACAATCCACTCTGTGTCATCATACATCGCACCTTCTCCAGCAAGGTACGGTTCAACCTTTCAGCCACCCCGTTCTGTTGCGGTGTCTCACGTGCTGTGAAGTGTCATCTAATGCTGTGATCCCGGCAAAACTGCAGAAACGGATCACTCTTATACTCTCCTCCATTGTCCGAACGAAGAGTTTTTACCTTTCTACCTGTCTGCAGCTCCACTTTCTTTTTCCACTCCATAAAAATATCTAGGACCTGATGTTTATGCTTCATCGGGTATACCCAATTCCTCCTGGAATAGTCATCAATGAAAGTGACAAGATAGTTTGCCCCACCAAGTGATGTGTGCTTGGAAGGGCCTCAAACGTCTGTGTGAATGTAGTCCAAAATACCTTGGGTATTGTGAATAGCGGTGCCGAATTTCACTCTTGTCTTCTTCCCAAGTATGCAATGTTCATACAGCTCCATCTTGCAGGTCTTTGCACCCTTCAATAGTCCCTGCTTCGCCAATACCTGCAGGGACTTATCACCAGTGTGTCCCAATCTCATATGCCATAAACTGGTAGTATCTTCCTCTGTGGTAATCGAAGCTGCCAGACCCCCTGTTACTGTCTTGCCCTTCAAGTTGTAAAGGTTGTTTTCCCTGACACCTCGCATCACCACCATGGACCCCTTTGTGACCTTCAGAGTAGCATTCTCCAAGATCACCTTATAGCCAGCTGCCTCCAAAGTTCCAAGCGAAATGATATTCTTCGTCAATTGAGGAACGAATCTCACTTCCTTCAGCTCCAGAGTCACCCCGTCACACATCCGGATCCGTACTGTACCAATACCACCAATAGGGCATACGTGATCATTACCCATGAGCACAACATCCCCTCTTTCCAACTTCTCAAAGCTGGAGAACCAATCCCTTCTAGGGCAAATATGGTATGTAGCACCAGAACCCATCATCTACTCCGTAGAGTCAGCGTAACAAACTGACGGTAATGCAGAGCAAGAATAGCCTGAAGAATCCGTATCTGAATTGTCGTCACTAGCCTTGACAACATTCACTTCCGAAGCTTGTACAGCTTTCCCTTTATTCTTCCCGGCTTTATCTTTCAACTTTGGGCAGTCGTTCTTCCAATGTCCTTCTTCTTTGCAAAAGCGACATTGATTCCTACCAATATTTCTATGGCCACCTCTTGACTTCGATCTTGAGCGATCACCTGGACGACGGTTTGGACCACGGCCTCGAACTGCTAATGCATCTCCCGATGCCTTCTCGGAGGGTTCGTCATCACTCTTCCTCAACTCATAATTCACCAAAGCTGAGGTCACCTCCTTGTAGCTAACCGTAGTTCTTCCATTTATCATAGTGAGAACAAACGTTCCAAAAGCATCCTCCGGCAACGAACACAATAGTAACATTGCCTTGTCTTCATCCTCAACCATGATATCTGCATTGGCCATATCCGAAATTAGCTTTGTGAAGTTGTTAACATGCTCCCGAATGGAAACTCCCCTCTTCATCTTGAATTGGTAAAACCTCTTCTTCAAGTGAAGCCAATTCTCAATGCTTTTCGTCAGATATTTCTCATTGAGTGTTTCCCACATTCTCTTCGCCGACGTCTCGTTCATTACGTCATAAATAAGATCCGGCGTCAAGTATGACCGAATAACTCCACAAGCCCTACTATTCATCTTCTTCCAAACCTTGTCATCCATATCAGCGGGTTTCTCTTGTAACTCAATAGTCTCCTCCAAATTTTGTGCATCCAAGGCGTCCATCACCTGACACCTCCACAAACCGAAATTGATCTTGCCGTCGAACTTCGGAACATCAATTTTTGTATTATTGATGCTCAGACTCTGTATCGCCTTCGAAAGAGACGATCCCGATGTGCTTGTTTCTCCCATGTTATCGATCTAATTCTTCAAATAGGAATCCTTCAGCGAATCCTTCGAACAAGCTCCCAAATCCAACCCGGAGCTCTGATACCACTTGTTGTGCGCAGCGGAAATTTCGGCAGCACTTCGGCAGCACAACAAGAGAGATTAGATCGATAAGAATTCCCGTCTCACCAAGGAAACAAGAATCTGAAGCGGATATCTCAACCAAGTGAGATATCGGCTCTTCCTTTCATCAGTTCTAGGACTGACCTGTCGAGTGATCCTACAAGCTATTACAAATCACGACAAGAACACAACTTTTACGTGGTTCGGCAAATAGCCTACGTCTACGGGGCAAGGAGGGGAGATCTACTATTAGAGGGAGAGATACAATTAGGGTTTACAATCTCACAAATAAAACCCTCTCACAAACTCTCAGATCCCTCTTAATCTCTCTCTACAAAAAATGCACGAATCCCCAAAAAAAAGAGAGCCGAAGTTATTTGCTGCCTTCTCACATGAATCAGCCGCAAAATCAAAAAGAAGCCTCTGATTGCTTTCGTAGCCGCCAACAAAAAAAACCCCAGAGACTCTGACCTCGCTCAAAAACCTAGGAACAATTTGTTCCTATTTTATAGTCTGGAAAATTCGAATAGAGGAGCTCGGGTGGGCCAGTCCAAGAAACAAAAACATCCGCTGCACATGTATTGCAGCGGGTGGGCCCTCTGCAATTGTCCAATCGTGGACATGGGTGTGAGACCCCCACGTTCAAGAAACCCCCCACGTTCACATACTCAGTATCATTTTCTTGCTAACCTAGAAAACCGCCTGTTAAAAATAATTCATAATCAAGCCTTTTCAGGTACTTGAGTACTTCTGTACATGGTTATCATGTGTTAGTGTTTCTTTGGTTATCCTGTATTTATTTGTACAAGCTAAACACGGTGAACGAACATCTGAGGCTTGGAAGTTCAAATGTGTAATGCTTGATTGACGTAGGTTACAAATGACAGCTCAGTTTCATTTTTTGATGCATGTAGATAGTTGGACTGTATCAGTGGTGTAAATATTTGTTATTCTTAATAAGTTTGACTGAATGTAATAATTAAAAGTTGTCTAACTACTCTCGGTCATTTTTCTTATTCTTGACATCCTTGTTTCTATCCTTGTCGATCATTCTTTATTGATTTAAGTTTTTTTTTTTTTTTTTTTTTTTTTTGTTTTAATTTTTTTTTTTTTTTTTTTTTTTTTTTTGCAAAGGATCGGAAAAACTTAGTGGATATGTGACTGCAGGAGAAAAAACTTTATTTAGATAGGATATCAGTTTGATTGAAGTAGATATGACATTTTAAAAGTTTGTGATAGTGGTTTACGCTCAGGATAACTGTGGTTAGACCCACGATCAGCTTATGTTTCATGCTCAGCTTATGTTTCATGCCGCAAATAGTAAAGTATTATAAATAACAGCAGTAAGAAAGACATGCAGCTAAAATTTTAGCCTTTAGGCCGTGTAAAGATTCTAAGACTCACGTCCTTGCGTCGTGTCAAAGTTTTTTCCCCCCTAAAAGTTTGTTCGGCAAAAGGATCAAAGGAACAAAATTGCATCGTGTTGCTGTCCTCCTCCTCCTTGCGCTTGATGGTGAGATGGGTCTTATCTGAACTTATAGGGTGTGTTTGACAAATTCACAAAACTTATTTTAGTTGATACAATTTTGATTAAAATCTTATTTTCAGTTTGACAAAAATTAGGCCTTAATTTTACTCTTCTTTTAGTGCAAGTTCTAACTCTTAAACTAGTTTTTTTTATTTGCCTAGTTAAAAAATGTTGCTTTTATTTTGAAGTTGCCAAACACATTATATTTTAGAGTGTAGGAGTCAAGCAAGATGACAAGAGATTGACTGAGGAACCATAGTTTGAATTGTTATGCCCAACGGATGTCCATTGAGAGCGTCTAATTAGTGATTAGCCATTGGTACTAGGGGTAGATGGGCCTATGGTCCTCAGGAATATGCCTTATGTATGCTTATACATGGCATCTGAAATTTTGAAACATTTTTTATAAGAAAATTGTTTTTTTCAGTGTAATTTAATGGAGTTTAGCAAAAAAAAGTCCATGGGACTTTCATTATCGGAGATAAAGTAGATTCTAATTTATTCAAGAACTAACATAGGAACTAAATTACAAGAACCCCTATGATTTGAAGGATCTATCGATAATTTCAATAATCTGACGGACTAACCCAAATTATATAAGACTTAAGGGAGCAATCTCAATAATTTGAATAAATTTCAATAATCTGACGGACTAACCCAAATTATATAAGACTTAAGGGAGCAATCTCAATAATTTGAATAAATTGCAAGAACGCCCAGGGTTTAGGTGGTAGGGGTCAAGAACGAACTAGAACTTCGGTCTAGGAATCCTCATGCCTTGCCAAGGTTTCTCTCGTATCCAGAAAACAATTCAAGGAGTATTGCAAAAACTCGAGAAATGAAGTTTAAAATGAATAAAATGAACTAAATTTCAAGGTCAGGGGCAAAAGTTCTTTGGGTAAATTTCACAAACTCCTTGAGCTTCAAAATTAGTTAAGATCATCCCTTAAACTTTGGGGAGTTTCACAAAATCCGTCCTTTTGAATTTTGGAGCAATTTGTTTCTAGGGTTCCTTGGGGAAAAGAGGATAGAGAAAATGAGAAAAAGATAAAGATTGTGGGATTTATTGAGAGAGTTGAGTTACTTCAAAAGTTATCCTTTGTAGGTGGCTTGGTGGTTGAAGCTAAGGATCCTGGCTTACAAGACCAATGGTCAATCCGTGTCTATCCCTAATTTTTAATTATTAGGCATTGCAGCATTTGTCATATTCACGACCTTGTAAAGAGAGCGCTAAGGTTTACATGTACTATAAAGCTTGAGACATTAGGATTTGGATCTCTCATAGAAAACTCCCACATGTGATCAGTTAAGAAATGGTTCTAGATCGGGCGTGGTACTCGTGTGCAACATCTAAAGTTCGGAAGAACTGTGAGCAAAGCATCCCAAAAGCTCACGGAAAAAAATTTTAGGTGCTACTTGAGCAGTTCATGGGGATTTTCAGAAGCCTACCCAATGCGCTCACATAGTTTTTGTCCATATGAATTTGGGAGAAGGCCAGTCTTGGACTTAGGCCCATTGATCCAACACTTCTCCTTCGAGTCCAAGGCCCAGAACCGCCATTGATACGTGGGACTAATCTTCCCACGTGTCTCTATTTTCCTACTTTCCTTAAGATGCCCTCAATTCCTTCTTAAACCCCCCCTCTCTCCCTTCTCTCTCTCTCTAGATCGAAATGGCGACCAAGCTCCCCCGTCTACTCTCCTCAGTCCCCAAATTAGGGTTAGGGTTTCAAAGCAACCACCGATCCCTCTCCCCTGCGATCTTCGCGTCGACGAGAGATCTGTCATCCTCAGCCCCAAATCAACCCTCGGAGAAATCGATGGGAGATTCCCCTCCATCGCCTCCTCCTTCGAATGGCGACAAGGAGAAGGATGAAGAAGAAGATGAGGATGACGATGCTGATGGCGCTTTCGTAAATAAGACAACGGGAGAGGTCGGTGGGCCCCGTGGGCCCGAGCCCACGCGGTACGGGGATTGGGAGCGCAATGGACGCTGTTCCGACTTTTGAATCGCTCACCTACATATAGCAGAGAAGAGAAAAGGTAAAAAAAAAAATTAGAATGGTTTTCGGATTAATGAGGGGTTTGTCTAATTAAGTAATTTACCTGAGTTTTTAATTGATTATGGTGCTTATGCTTACTCTTTTAATAGTGACCCAAAAATAACAATCTTGATGAAATGCAATGCAAGCCAGCAAAATGTGAACTTTGTCACGAATGAACATAACTTAGACTTCATTAGAGTGCTGCCATCACTCAAACTATATATATATATATATGAGAAATATGGAGAAACTTGGTATCAAGTTCTTGCATTGAACTTGATAGTGAGGTGGCCAAATCACCCCCCTACATCACACCTTGAAAATGGAGCCTCTTTTTATAAGTAGGTGAATAGTGATTGATGCTCTCTCTTCAAGGTGTGATGTAGGGTGGGGATTTGGTCACCTTACTACCAAGTTCAATGGAGAAACTTGGTACCAAGGTTCTCCATATTTCTCTCT
>NC_033800.1:100543581-100544683 GCF_001876935.1 Asparagus officinalis
TGTAAACCCCCAATTATAACCCTAAACCCTAACATTCTATGCACTAAATAGTCGGGGTTGGTAACCCCGACTATTTAGAAACTTGATTAAGACAAAATAGGTCGATTTTTGTAAGAAAAACTCAAATGGGTCTATTTTTAGACAAAAAAATTATGAACGGGCTTGTTTAGAAAATTTCTTCTAATCCCTTTCATGTCATTTCACTTTTATCATTCAGATAGTTGTATTTCGGCTAAAATACCAATTTAGCTTATAAAGCGATACCGTCTAACCAATGAAGCCTACAAAAGTGACGCCGGCGATAATAACACCTATAAATTGACATATCTTACCGTTTACACCTACTCTAGCTGCTAGAGTTTTGATTTGAGCGAGAAAATTGTGAAGTTTTGCATATATACTCCTCATATCTCTCATTTATAAATTTAACATTCAAATTGAAATATTTGCATAAAAACTCTACTCTTTCTTTCTTCTCAACCTCTCTCTCCTCACTCCCCTCCTTCCCTTCCTCCACTCCCTTCTCCACTTTTAGTTAATGTTTGAGGGGAGAGGGGAGAGAGGAAATGAGAGGAGGGAATGGGAAAGAAGACTGAGATGAGAGAACAGGGAAAAGTTGAGCGGAGAAACATGTATGGACAAGGATGGAGAGGAGGAGGTGAGGATGAGGATTTTGGAAAGGAGAAAAGGGAAGAGGGAATAAGAGAGAGGAGAAGAGGAGGATGAAGCTGATGGTGCGCGCGCGTGTGTATAAGAAAGGGGAGAGGGAGTAATTTTGGGAAGGAGTGAAAGTGGAGTTTATGAGAGGGGAGAAGAAGAGGATGAAGGAGATGATAGGGAGAGATATTTGTTTGGGTTATTATTATTATTATTATTATTTGGGTGGGGTGGGGGGAGTATAAAAAAATGATTTTAAAATGATTTTTTTATAAATATTTTTAATTTTAAAGGGCAAATCAGTAAATGTAAGTAATATGGGGGGTGTATGTGCCAAAATCCATAATTTTCCCGCTCAAATCAAAACTTTTTGATGACCAGAGGAGGTGTAGATGGTTAAGTGTATCAATTTATATATGCTATTATCGCTGGTGTCATTTTTTAG
>NC_033800.1:100545683-100546200 GCF_001876935.1 Asparagus officinalis
TCTCTTTTGCATCGTTTTAACATACTTTAAATCAATCATTTTGTCATATTAGTTTTAAATATTCACCTTACTTGTATAACATTATTTTAATATTTTTTACTTTGCAATTGCTATACTTTCTCAAATAAAGCTTAGTTTCATATCGGTCAAAAATAATATGAAATTTTAAATTATTTTTAAATTATATTTGTTTTTTGTCAATTCAAATATCAACATATAAATTTAAATTGGGTGTATCCCATTTAAACAAACATAAAAAAATAATCGGGATGTAAGAGTTTAAAGAAAAAAAATGAGCACAAACTGTCAAAAATACTTAATCATGGTATTAAATCACTTGCATTGCACGTGTGTAAAAACTAGTTTCATTAATAAAGCAACATTAGTCGTTGCTCGCTTTATATAATCTTCCATATCAACAAAGTATAATCTTTAAAGAGTATTAAGCCCAAGATTGGTAATTTTAACTCAATTGCTAAGAGTATAAATACTAATATATTTAATATCATTCAAATCA
>NC_033800.1:100546302-100573165 GCF_001876935.1 Asparagus officinalis
CCACTCATACTATTTGTAATGAGCCGCAGCCCCCAAATTTTGAAAAAATTATGCCCCAGCCCCTCCAGCTCATAATTAGCCAAATATTATATGTTTTTTTACGCATAATGCCATCTTTACCCCTCCCCACTTCTTCTTCAATCCTCTTCCCTCTAATCCCAGCCCCCTCAAGCCCCCAAATGCCAGAAACCCAATAACCCAAAGCCCCAGCAAACCCCTATTAAAACCCCAAACAAAACCTTCAAAAGGAGCTCCCTCCTCCCCTCCAACCCCCTTCAAACCCTCCTCTCCGGCGAACTCCCCAACCCCCGCGCACTCTCCTTCATCCTCTCCTCAACCTCACCCCTCTCCTCCCCTCCCTTCCGCTCACAAATCCACTCACTCCCTCTCAAGCTCAACCTCCTCTCAAACCCCCACCTCTCCTCTCCTCCCTCGCCCTCTCCTACAGCCCCACCAAGAGCTCCACCCTCCTCTCCCAATCCCGCGACCCCCGCAACCCCCTCCTGTGGATTCTCCTTCTTTCCCAATCGAATCCCTACTCCGCCCTCAAGCTATTCGACAAAATACTCCAACTAAACATCGAACTCGACTCTGTAGCTTTCATTGTGTTAATGAAGTCTTGTGGGAAAATAGGGAGTTTGAGGTGTGCTTTTTGCTAATTCGGGAGGTTTTGGACTCAGATCCGACGATAGCTTTAAGTTATGGTCTTTCTAATATTATGGTGCTTTTATTCCATGTAAAGTTTTCTGAGTATTAAAACATAAGTTTTCTTCTGATCCTTTGGCTACAAAAATTCGCTTGGGTTGATGTGTATTTGAGATTTGTAGCCCATGAGTGTTTGTAGCATTTTAACATTCTGGTGCTTTTGGTTTTATGTAGAGTTCAATGTCCATTAATACAAAATTTTCATCTAATCCTTGGCTATAAATTTTTGAACGCGTGTTGACACATGATGCCCATAAAGATGGTCTCTCATATGCATGCTATGATATGTTTCACTCATCAATACACATGTTAAAGCAAATACAAAGGAAAATAAAGTTGATGAACAGAGCCCTAAATCATGTCAAGTTCATGCTTATGTGTGAACATTCTCATTTAATATGTTAACATGTTAACCTTAATTGGTAAATTGATAACTATATTTGATAAACTGTTAACTATATTTAGTAAAGTGTGTACTATAATCCATTATTTGTTACCTTTTATTTGTAATCTGTTAACTAACACAATTATCTTGTTAACTATCAATCATTATCTGTTAATTGTTATTTGTAAATTGTTAACTATAATTCATTATATGTTAACTGTTACTTGTAAACTGTTAACTATAATCCATTATCTATTAACGGTTATTTATAATATGTTAACAATTATCATTTAACGTGTATATGACCTGAAATTCTTATATATATATATATATATATATATATGAACTATAACCAGGGTGTGATATATAAATAATATATAAATTTATTGTAGCATTAATATGTTAACTGTGTTTCTTTAAAGTAAAATGCAAAATGAATTATAGTGTAAATTTACTATCACAAAATGTTGTACAAATGGATTAATAGTTAATAAATTATATTTCACATGTACAATATAAAACTTAACATTTAAAAGAATGAAAATAACAGTTACTCAATTATACTTATATGGAACAACTAAACATTAACAGTTAATTGGCTATAGTTCACATGTAGTCGGTAAAACTTAACAGTTAATTAACAAAACTTAATATTTTAAAGGAAAACTTTAACACAAACTCCACTATACTTAACATAGTATAGGTAAATGTTAACAGCTAATGTAAAATAGTGGATGTATAAATATGTTAGACCTTAATGCCACTAGGATAGAACCCTAGAGGGGGAGGGTGAGTAGGGTTTATGCTAATCTAATCCGATTTAATTCTAATAAAAACTAATTAACAAATATCCTAGCAAATTAGATATGCAACAAGATATATATATGCAAGGATATAAAAACAAGGGTAAGTAAACTATAAACAAATATAAACAATATAGTGGATAAATTAGACAATGTGAGAATGGCGATAGAGATAAACAAAATATAAGTGCACAAGAAAAATTCAAACACACAAGAAATGATCACAGAGTTCGGACCTATCGTCCTTCGTCTCCGCTCCTCGCTCCTAGGGAGAAATCCACTATCACACCGGGTTTTTGACGCTCACCGAAAAACGTTTACACCTCACACTCGGTTTTCTAGCTCATCGAAAACTTTACAATCAACACTCTTGTAATCACATTCTACACCTTCTAAGTGTTGGTCTCTAGCCCGTGTCTCTCTCAAGTGCTCGGATTTACAACCTCTCCCTAGGCTTTACTTCTAAGTGTTGGTCTCTAGCCCGTGTCTCTCTCAAGTGCTCGGATTTACAACCTCTCCCTAGGCTTTACTACCGACGTCACTCCTCTTGGGACTGTCTCTCTCAAGTGCTCGGATTTACAACCTCTCCCTAGGCTTTACTACCGACGTCACTCCTCTTGGGACTACCCCGTATCTCACTACACACTCCTCTCGGTGTACAAGTATATTACAAAGTGTATTCTCACAAATGAAGCTCACAAATCAAATAAATATTCTCTAAACAAGGTGAGAAATCAATTAAGCTCAACTCAATGTTACAAACTCTCACAACCCCAAATTATATTATGTATGCAAATACAATAAGCTCAAGTGGGTGTGTGTAACAAAGAGATTAAATAAAACAAACTAAACTTTATGTATGCAAATACAATAAGCTCAAGTGGGTGTGTGTAACAAAGAGATTAAATAAAACAAACTAAACTCAATATAAATCTAGCTTAATGAAATAAGTGGGTGTGTGTAACAAAGAGATTAAATAAAACAAACTAAACTCAATATAAATCTAGCTTAATGAAATATAATCAAACAATTATATAAATGTAAAGCTAGATTGAGTTAAGAAATTCTCCTCTAAAAAACAAGATGTAGAGATGGAGATTGAAGCTCAAACAATAAAGATGATCTTCTCCACTTGTGAAAACTTCTTCACAAACTTAAAACTCAAATAAACTTTTAAATAAACTTTAAACTCTTGTAAACTTGTTTTAAGAACTTCTTAATTACTTTAGAATATTAGAGGGCAAATGGTATATATGGGATCATAAGACAAAGCCTAAAAACCAAGAAAAACAAAGCAAAAAGACAAAATAATGAAAACTGAAAGTATAGTCGTTGGAGGCCGTCGGTCGATTGATGAACAGTATCAGTTGACTGATGAGCTGACCGTTACAGGCAGTTCACAGCTCATGGGTCAACTGAAGACCTCATCAGTCGACTGATAAACTCATCAGTCGATTGATAGTTCATCAGTCGCAAAAACAAAAACTTTTAACAATTCCAGGCGAGTTCATCAGTCGACTGATAAACTATATCAGTCGACTGATAACAAGTTATCAGCCTGATTAAAACAATAAATCTGATTTTCAAACCTCTTTTAAAAATAGCAAAAAAAATTCCAAAAAATATAAACCTTTAAGGAATGATTGTAAACATGTAAATGAACATGTTACAAAAAGTATTTTTGAAAGTACACCTCCCAAATGAGAAATCTCTTCATTTTGCAAAAATATCCAAAACGTAAAAACTTTAGATACTTGAAATTTGGTGTTTTAACATGAACCAAAGTTTTGAAAACTCTTATATGGCTTTATTGACTTGGTAAAGATATAAACTAGTTTTGTCAAGTCCATATACCGAAAACACAATATTTTCTCAAAAAATACATATACTATGCAATAAACATGATTTCATAAAAATGATATCAAAAACATTACCCGCAAATGTCTAACAACGAAATTATTTAATTTAAATCTATAATCATTTTTATCCACTGAATTTCTCAGAATGCGACTACAATATAAAGCACAATTCTATAATTCTCATAATCAAGGTCTAGATGACGAAAAGTTAAATTTAACACATATTGAAATATCCGGGAAATTATCTAATCTAGAGTAATTTAATGATTTGAGCCTTCCTCATAAAAGGTGACGTCTGAATTAACCGAAGATTAAGTGTACACCGTGCGTCCATATGTATAATTATGTTGAATTCAAGACAAATTGCAATAAAAACATATTAGCACTAATCATATACTGATCCTAACTCTCAAAAGGTGAATTAGACCTTATCAATAATAGCACCAGCTCTGATTCCATTATTAGATCTAATGCACGAGGAAATGAACCTACAGGAGGGATTGTAAATGAGAGGTTTATGCTATTAATACCATTTAATTCTATAAAAAATTTAATTAAACAAAATGTCCTAGCAAATATAGATAATACAACAATACTATATATATTATTAATATTATATATATTTAATAATAATATTAAATATATATTATATTATATAATATTCAAGGAATACAAACATTATTAAAGTAAACTATAAACATAATACAAACAAAATTATATGGGATAAGAAATAGCAATGAGAGAGAGATGTCATAGCAAGATAAATCAAAATATAAGTGACAATAGTCAAACTCAATATACACCACAAGAAATAACAATTAGTCAACGGAAGGTCGACCTTCCGTACTACTATGTTTCGATTCTCACTCCTGGCGACAAATTCCACTATCACACGCCGTTCCGTACATTACGACTTCACTGAAACGTGATACACCTCACACATCGGTTTTTTAGCTCACCTAAAACTTTATAATAAAACTTCAATCACACTTCTCAACCTTATTGGGTCTCTAGCGCCGGTCTCCCAATACTCGTTTATAACCTCTCTTGGCTTTACTACGACGCCCTCCTTTGGGTACGATTTTCCTCACCACACATCCTGCTCTAGATTACAAGTATTATACAAATGTATCCTCATCAATTGAAAGCTTCACATCAATGATTTCCATAACAAAGTGACGGAGAACTTCAAATTAAGCCGCAACTCAATGTTTTATACAAACTTCTCAGACCGCATATGTATACTATGTATGGCAAATACAATAAGCTGATACTCAAAGTGTATTTCTGTATTTAACAAAGAGATTAAATAAAACAAACTAAACTCAATAATAAAATCTAGCCTTAATAAATGATAATCAATTATATTATATAAATGTAAGCTAATTTGAATTTAAGAATTTCTTCTCTGGAAAACAAAGTGGAGAGATGAGTTGAAGCTCAAACAATGAAAATGACACATCCAACTGTGGAAAAGAATCTTCATAAACTAAAACTCAAAACTTTAACTTTCTTGTTAAACTTGTTTAAACATTACTTAATCACTTCAGAATGTACTTAAGAGCAAAGGTATATATAGATATAAGACAAAGCTAAAAAAATACCAATTAAAACCATAGTAAAAAGATCAATATATGGAAACTAGAAATATAGCCTGTTGGGGGTGTCGACTGACTATATGAACTAGTATCAGATCGCTGATGAGAGCAAAACCGTTACGAACAGTCACAGATTATAGAAAATCTCTGGAAACAAATTCGTAAAGAACCATAAAATCTAGAGAGAGACGACTTGAGTAATCGTATCAGAATCGAACTAAATTATAAGTCTAATTTCCACCATACCTTAGTCAGATTTAAAAAATAGAATATATATATATATATATATATATATATATATATATATATAACCAAAATGTGTATGTATATGATATTGAGCTTAAAGTATCAACACACATAATATAACCCTAAAACTAAATTACCCAAGCTTGATAGATCTTCCTTGATCTCTTCTTGGTAAACTTGGGATGAAACTTGAATTTGAATCTTTAACTTGAATTGCATTGCTTCACCCCACTATTCCGCCAACCTCCATTAGATACGATCGTTATGGCGCAATTCCATCCAACCTTCAACTCATTATTTGTTTAGAATAAATGAGAAAACACAAACACTAGACAAACAATATTAGTTATAATTTTTTTGTAAAAACATCATCAAAACAAAAAGACCAACAATCTTCCCCTTTTTTATGATGACAAACAATTTACACAAAGAGTATATAAAATATACAATAAAGCATAATACTCATAAATATACTCAAAAAAACCACTTGTTTCTCCCCCTTTAGCAAACATCAAAAATGGGAAAAACAAAAGAATTGAGAGAGCGAAAGCTCCCCCTACCTAAAAGCATGATGAGTATAAAACAAATAATAGGTAATAGCTCTCCTTATCGAAAAGCCTTAATGAATATATGCAATGATGACCAAGGCAAACATATGTGAGTAAAAGCATATATAGAGATGCACTATTATTAACTCACATACAAAAAGATCATGAGAACACATATAGATATGTCAATATGAAAAGGTGTGTCTCAATACACAAGCATAAAAATAATGTATAAAATAGATTTATGAAATCAAAAGAAAGAAGAGCATGAGTATCATGAAAAAAGTTTTTAAATAAAAACAAATCACTCAAATAAAATCATAAATCAAAATTTAAATCCAAAAATGATGTTTGATCAATAAAGAAAATTTTCTTTATAAAACTTGATCAAACCACATAAAAATACATTATAAAGCACAAATAGATGATCCATAAGCACAAACACGTTAATATCATCATAGAAGTGCTTTATAATGAATTCAAAAGAACAAATCAAAACCAATTTTTCACAGTTCAAATATAGATTACAAAACATACAAAAATCATGAACTATGGATTTTTGAAATTCAAAAATAAATTATTTTTACTTTCTCAAACAAAGTAAATGAATATATGTATATATATATGTTTGAAAATAATAAAATCCTAAAATCTAAAAACACAACATAAACACAATTAATTTTATTTTAGCACCCAAAAACTTTTGGTGCCGAAAAACTTAGGGACATGACCCCTATCATTATAGCTCAAAGCCCTAGGTTATAAACCCTCTTGGGCGCATTTGGTGCATGAACACAGCTAAAACAAAAATTATGTAAATGACCTTTCCGATTGTAATAAGTATAATGAAAGAGGCTCATTTGATTTTGTTGACCATAAACTTGTGCACGGGATTCATTTACAAAAATAGATAGTCTTATAAATTTATTTTGTAAATAAGAAACATTTTGAAATAAGGTTGGTCTACTTAAAATATTTTACAATTTAGAAACTTTTCGCAAATCAAAATAAAACATAGCTAAGTGATCAACTCTACCACAAAAATCACAATGAAACACATTAACATGCTTATGAAGAACTTTGTGAGAATGAGCATATGAATGTGTATGTGTACATGATGATGAAGCTACATGAGATGCACAAGGAGCATTAGCATTTCTAGGTTTGTGTGGATCATAGCAAAATTTAGCTAAATGGCCTTTTCGACCACAAATGAAAGACTTGTAAATTTTGCTATACATGTGTGTATAGTGGATGTTTGATTTGAAAATGTTATCATGGGATTCTGCACACAAGTCCATAAGCTTATCATGTTTAATAATGCATATTTTTAGAGTTGAATCTAAAGATGAAATGCAATTTTTAACATTATTTAGCTTATCATTAGGCACATTGGCATTGACACTAGAAGTAGAAGAAGCATGATCATTTTGAAAAGAATTAAATTCATTTCTAATTGTTTCTACCTCTAGCATGACATCAATCTTAGCATGAGATAGGCTAGCAATTGATAAGGTTAAATTATCATTTTCCAAACTCAACATATCATTGTTTTCTTTAAGCATTATATTCTCTTTATCAATGATATCAAATTTAGAAGCTAGCCTATCATGATCGGATTTTAACTCTACATGCTTGCTTTTTAAATCAATAAAATTTTTATGCAACTTCTTATAGGCATACATTAATTTCTCATACGCAAAAGTGAGTTCATCAATAGTTAATTCACTTTCAGAATCGGAATCGCTTACCACACTAGGACTATCGCCTAGTGGTTGTGTGCACGATAAGGCTCCACATGAACATGAAGAGGAAGATGCCAATGCTTGTTGGATTACCTCCAAGTTCCCTTGATGTGCTTCTATAAATTTTCACAATCTGTAAGCACTATCAAATGAATCAAGCTTGTTAGAAAAAGATGAATCAAAAACATTACGCAAAAATTCTAACAAGAAATTATTAATTGTAAACATCATATAATCATTTTTACTCCACTTGAATTTCTCAGAAGTGGGTACAATATAAGCACAATCTATAATTTCTCATAAATCAAAGTGTCTAGATTGAACGAAAAGTTTAAATTTAACACACTATTAAGCATAGGGGAAATTATCTAATCTAGAAGTAATATTAATGGCATAACCAAGACTAGGTGCACCGTGCATGTCCATGATGTATATGTGCAAGCAAGACAAATGCAATAAAAACTAGATTAGCACAATCAGATAACTTGGATCTTTAACTCAAGGTGATTAGACCTTAAATCAAATAGCACCAAGCTCTGATTCCAATTATTAGATCCTAATGCCACTAGGAAAGAACCCTAAAGAGGGGGTGAATAGGGTTTATGCTAATCTAATCCGATTTAATTCTAATAAAAATTAATTAACAAATGTCCTAGCAAATTAGATATACAACAATAACTATAAACAAATACAAACAATATAGTGGATAAATTAGACAATGAGAGAATGGCGATAGAGATAAACAAAATATAAGTGCACAAGTCAAACTCAAACACACAAGAAATGATCACGGAGTTCGGACCTTCCGTCCTACGTTTTCGCTTCTCACTCCTGGGGAGAAATCCACTATCACACCGGGTTTCCGACGCTCACCTGAAAACGTTTACACCTCACACTCGGTTTTTTAGCTCACCTAAAACTTTATAATAAACACTCTTGCAATCACACTCTCCAACCTCTAAGTGTTGGTCTCTAGCCCGTGTCTCCCTCAAGTACTCGGATTTATAACCTCTCTCTAGGCTTTACTACCGACGCCACTCCTCTTGGGACGACCCTTTCTCTCACCACACACTCCTCTCAGTATACAAGTATATTACAAAGTGTATCCTCACAATGAAGCTCACAAATCAAATGATTGTTCTCTAAACAAGGTGAGAACTCAATTAAGCTCAACTCAATGTTACAAACTCTCACAACCCCAAATTATACTATGTATGCAAATACAATAAGCTCAAGTGGGTGTGTGTAACAAAGAGATTACTATGTATGCAAATACAATAAGCTCAAGTGGGTGTGTGTAACAAAGAGATTAAATAAAACAAACTAAACTCAATATAAATCTAGCTTAATGAAATAAGTGGGTGTGTGTAACAAAGAGATTAAATAAAACAAACTAAACTCAATATAAATCTAGCTTAATGAAATGATAATCAATTAATTATATAAATGTAAAGCTAGATTGAGTTAAGAAGTTCTTCTCTGAAAAACAAGATGGAGAGATGGAGTTGAAGCTCAAACAATGAAAATGATCTCATTCACTTGTGAAAACTTCTTCACAAACTTAAAACTCAAACAACTTTAAACTCTTGTAAACTTGTTTTAAACACTTCTTAATCACTTCAGAATGTTAGAGAGCAAAGGGTATATATAGGATCATAAGACAAAGCTAAAAAACCAAGAAAAACCAAGTAAAAAGATAAAATAATGGAAACTAGAAATATAGCCGTTGGAGGCTGTCGGTTGACTAATGAACAGTATCAGTCGACTGATGAGCTAACCGTTACAAGCAGTTCACAGTTTATCGGTCGACTGAAGACCTAATCAGTCGACTGATAAACTCATCAGTCGACTAATAGTTCATTAGTCGTAAAAAAAAAAACTTTTGATAATTCCAGATGAGTTCATTAGTCGACTGATTAACTCTATCAGTCGACTGATAACAAGTTATCAACCTGATTAAAACAGTAAATCTAATTTTCAAACCTCTTTTAAAAATAGCAAAAAATTCCAAAAAATGTAAAACTTTAAGGAATGATTGTAAACATGTAAATGAACATGTTACAAAAAGTATTTTTGGAATTTCACCTCCCAAATGAGAAATCTCTTTATTTTGCAAAAATATCCAAAACATGAAAACTTGAGATACTTGAAATTTGATGTTTTGACATAAACCAAAGTTTTGAAAACTCTTATATGGCTTTATTGACTTGGGAAATGATATAAACTAGTACTGTCAAGTCAATATACCGAAAACACAATCTTTTCTCAAAAATACATATACTATGCAATAAACATGATTTCATTGTATATATATATATATATATATATATATATATATATATATATATAAAACCAAAATGTATATGTATATGATATTGAGCTTAAAGTATCAACACTCATAATATAACCCTAAAACTAAATTACCCAAGCTTGATAGATTTTCATTAAGCTCTTCTTGGTGAACTTGCGAATGAAGCTTGAACTTGAATCTTTAACTTGAATTGCATTGCTCACCCCACTATTCCGCCAACCTCCAACTCATTGTTTATCTAGAATAAATGAGAAAACACAAATACTAGACAAACAATATTAGTTATAAATTATTTGTAAAAACATCATCAAAACAAAAAGGCCAACAAAATATTCAGTAGATTAATTATTAAGTTTTTCCTAATACAAGTGAACTATAGAAAATTAACTGTTAACGTTTACATGTTCCATGTTAAGTATACTGGAGTAAGTGTTAACTTTTTCTTTTAAATGTTAAGTTTTATTAATTAAATGTCAAGTTTTACCGACTACATGTGAACTATAGTCGATTAACTGTTAATGTTTAGTTGTTCCATATAAGTATAATTGAGTAACTGTTATCTTTATTCTTTTAAATGTTAATTTTTGTATTGTACATGTGAAATATAACTAATTAACTATTAATACTCAATTATACTTAACATTTAAATGTTAATTTTTGTGTTATTAATAGTTAATTAGTTATATTTCACATGTACAATACAAAACTTAACATTTAAAAGAATAAAGATAACAGTTACTCAATTATACTTAACATTTAAATGTTAATTTCTGTGTTATTAATAGTTAATTAGTTATATTTTACATGTACAATACAAAACTTAACATTTAAAAGAATAAAGATAACATTTACTCAATTATACTTGTACAGAACAATTAAAATTAACAGTTAATCGGCTATAGTTCACATGTAGTCGGTAAAACTTAACAGTTAATTAACAAAACTCAACATTTTAAAGGAAAAAGTTAACGCAAACTCCACTATACTTAATATAGAATAGGTAAATGTTAACAGTTAATTTAAAATAATGGATGTATAAATATTCAGTAGATTAATTATTAAGTTTTACCTAATACAAGTGAACTATAACAAATTAACTATTAACATTTACATGTTCCATGTTAAATATAGTGGAGTAAGTGTTAACTTTTTTCTTTTAATTGTTGAGTTCTGTTAATTAAATATTAAGTTTTACCTATTACATGTGAACTATAGTCGATTAACTGTTAATGTTTAGTTGTTCCATATAAGTATAATTGAGTAACTGTTATCGTTATTCTTTTGAATGTTAAGTTTTGTAGACTGTTATGTTTTACCTAATATATGTAAACTATAGTTGATTGACTATTAACATTTACCTAGTCCTCCTTAAATATAATTGAGTAATTGTTAACTTTTGAATAAGATTATATAATGTAAAATATCAAGTAAGCTTAGTCCTCAAATATAGTTGACTGACTGACTGTTAACATTTACCTATTCCTCCTTAAATATAATTGAGTAATTGTTAACTTTTGAATAAGATTATATAATGTAAAATATCAAGTAAGCTTGAAGATGTTTTCGTTGTAGTCGGTCTCACCCATTATATTTTATATGGAACAACTAAAGGTTAATAGTTAATCAGCTATATTTCACATGTACAATACAAAACTTGCTCTTTTGTAAATTTCCACATCATATATAGACTACGTAAATCAAATGAATTTTTATATTAACAAGATTTAAATTTTATTTTCACCCAGTCAAGTGGTAGACCTTTTCACATCTTCATAACTAATAGCATTCCAGTTTCAAACAAAAAAACCAAGTCGGTCAACAATATTATCATATTCAAAACCCATAATTATCTCAACTAGATTCATGCATTACTGCTTCAAATCCCACATCCCCTCCCTCCTCCTATATTATATAAACCTCTCCGCACAACACAAACCCCCAAACAACAAAACCAAACACACCTTCAAACGAAATTAATCTAAGAAATAGACTGAAGATTCAAAGGAAGAAAAAGAAAAAATAATGGCCACGCTAAAATCCTAAATCTTCGTACTATCATCATCATCATTATCTCCATCACCATTCACATCATGCCGGCGGCACGTGAGATTCCAAGCAAGCTTCCAAGCTCCAGTCAGTCCGAGCAGAAACAAGCCTACGATCTCCCTCTCCAAACAATTCACAGCTGCCATGATCAACATATAGAAGCTCTCTCTCAGAGATCAAGACAATATTATGATCAACAAATTAAACCCCCAACAAACGGCACATAGATCATCTAACAGTACCGACGAGCCTCCAATGTTCAAACTGTATGCAATCGCCAGGGCAGCAGCAAACATGGCGGAGATGAACAGCCACGAGCATGATGGTGCTCGTCAACAAATATGCACCTCAGTGAAAAGCACACATCAAACTCTCCAATTGCCCGCAAGCCTTCATTAACACAATGAAAGCTACGGAGTCGAGTTCCACGTTTAGTTAGAGCATTTTGTTGAATAGCTTGAGGGCGGAGTGGGGACTGGATTGGGAAAGAAGGAGAGTCCATAGGAGGGGGTTACGGGGGTCGCGAGATTGGGACAGGAGGGTGGGACTCTTAGTGGGGTTGTAGGAGAGGGCGAGGGAGGAGAGGAGAGTTGGGGGTTTGAGAGGAGGTTAAGCTTGAGAGCGAGTGAGTGGATTTGTTAGCGGAAGGGAGAGGAGGAGAGGGGCGAGGTTGAGGAGAGGATGAGGGAGAGTGCGCGGGGGTCGGGGAGTTCACCGGAGAGGAGGGTTTGAAGGGGGTTGGAGGGAAGGAGGGAGCTTCATTTGAAGGTTTCGTTTGGGGTCTTAATGGGGGTTTGTTGGGGCTTAGGGTTTTTTGGTTTCTGACATTTAGGGGCTTGAGGGGGCTGGGATTAGAGGGAAGAGAATTGAAGAAGAAGTGGGGAGGGGTAAAGTTGAGATTATGGGTAAAAAATATATATGATTGGGCTAATTATGAGCTGGATGACTGAGGCATAATTTTTTTCAAAAATTGGGGGCTGCAACACATTACAAATAGTATGAGGGCTAGGGCACATTGCTTTTTGGGTTTTGGGGCCTTAAAGCAATTTTTTCTTCGAAAACTTAACCTCAAATAACGTTAAAAAACGCACACAATGGAACGTAACATCTGTAAACAAATAACAATAAGGGACACGTAAGATGCGTTAACAAAGAATACTTTGGAAAATTAATAAGGCTTAATAAAGAACACTAATCCGTCCACTGAACAAGTTAAATATTAGTAACTTAGAAGGCCATATCTTGAGAGAAATAGGTTAACCTTTCATTGGTTTTCTTCTTAAATTGAGGTAACCTTTTTTTAATGATATGTTAATTTAAAGCAGAATTTGCGCTGGAGAACTGTTGCCCCTAGAAAAGCGTTTTTGCAAGTAATACTACAATGAGGCCGATCTAAAATACCCACTAAGAATCCTATTAAAACCACCCCTATAAGAATGGGATGGTTTAACCATAGATAAAATAGCTAAAATTTTCAAACCAACCCCCACCTACACGTGTATCACCCTATTTCTATCGGATGTTCTAATAAAATCTGCACTCTTAAATCTCTAAATAAAATTTGACCTGAAAGATCTCAAAACAAGTGATTTTACTGAATATAGCATTTTCCCTCTATTCCTTTTCCCTTACAGTCATCAATTAAATACACAAACAAATAACAATACATTTGATTTCTACCAACAACAAGATACACAACAATAAATTGTGACCAGAAAAAGCTTATTCCTGATTATAATAATTATTCTCACTACAAAATTGCAATAAATTTGCACATCTCAAACTCATACACTCTTTATCAATATATACACCTTCCTCAGCAATCTTCGATAAATAAGAACCTTGAGGTTTTCTGGAGCTATTACCACCTATTCTCTGTATCCTACTTGAACTTTATTGAATCACAATAAGAAAGCTATTACATAAATGCTCATGTGGAAAACCAAGACCAAAAAAAGTAAAGCCACATGTTCAGTGAAGCACTTGTTTTATTTCTTCAATTAACCTTATTTTCCTTGAAGAATCGACCTGCATCAATGTCCAAAAATCAACTTACTGGTATGACTCGAGTTCAAAATCTTTAGAGCTGGAAAGAAAAAAAAAACGAACTATACATCCTTACAGAAGTACATGAATCAGTGGGTTTAAGGTAATCTTTCATTTGCTAATATTACATCAAGAGTGCGCATAATAAATTCAATCCAAGCACAAAAAGTTGTAATCTATGAAGGCATTAGCCATAATTTGCTACCCTCGTAATCGAAAAAAAAAATTTCATGGTTCTCTGAATTGTATATATTGCTATTACATAATTGTTCACGTATAGGAGTATCATTAGAGACATCGTCATATGTTGTGAACTAGAGGCAAGAGTCTTTGTACTATAGCTATATATATTTCTCATTAAGTTTCATGTGCCTGTAAAATTACTTTATTAAGGTGCGAACGTTGTACGAGTCACGAAACAGAAGAAAAATTTTGCTCAAGAAAGAGCCTCCAATAATTTGAAATCTGACATAGTACTACCACAACTAGTGAACTGTGTGTTTTCTTATCTTAAAACAACAATAACAGAAACAACAATGATGATATCAACATAAAGAGCATGCATATCAACTTTTGTGCATCAGCAGCAATGTGCATCTTTTTTCTCCATTCTTCAATATTAAGGTTCATCCCTTCTATCGAATTAGAAAAGGGGATTCATTTACCTAACTGTCAACTTCATGACCAGCCCATGACTACGATGAACACCTAACTTTTAATGATGAACTTTTATATGTTGAAACAATCTCAAAGATTTTCACCCTGAATTTATCAGCTAAGCCAGACTGAATTCAAGTTCTGTAAAGCATTTTTCCATTTTGGTAGTACATCTGACTATCTGTGTAAAGTATCAGTGTATCATATTAACATTGTGGCCTAATAGTGCATGATAAATAGCTGAATATGCAGAGGCCCAAACCTAGAACATGAATGTGTCCAATAGATAGAGATATAGAATACGGATATAGCACCAGCAATAAAACTATAACAGGTAAAGGTAATAATAACACTCACCTTAGAGAGAAGAGCAGCAAGACCTTGAGGCAAAGCCGCCAAATCAGATGCGGAGTCCCCGAGATTAGAAAGCTGCAGTAACACTCTCTTCACCCTCAATTCGTTCAGGTACTTTTCATAGTTCATCGGAGTAGACTTCCACGAGTAGAAAACATCGTCATCTCCCCATTTCTCAACTTCATACGCATCGCAAAACCACTTCTTGATCATTTCAATAGCTGTTCTATGAGATAAACTCCCCCCTGCAGCATCTCTCAGGGTCTTCACAAGAGCCCCCTCCGTAATCCTTCTCTGCAATCGTTTATAGAAGAAATATCGTGAATTCTCCCAATCCACAACCTCATTGACCACTCCCTTTGCCTTCATCCTCAGCGAAGTATCATGAAGCTCTGCAAACCTTGTTGCAATCTGAGTGTAAACTGGCAGCAACTGCTTCTCTCGAGATCTTATCCTCTTCTGAATAGAATCCATGTCTCCTCCCTCTCCTGCTTTAGCCTTTTGAAGACTTTCCTTGAGATTTCTCAACTCTGGATCAAGCCTTGCCATGCAATCAACAAGCTCCCTTGCTCTGAACTTGATCTCAACCATACCCTCAGGCTCAAGCACATTCCCCTTTGCTGTCCTTTCTGCATACATCTCGATTTGATCAGGGTTAATCTTGCTGTCAACCACAACCCATGCCCCTCCTCGAAGCTCTCCGGTTTTTGGAATGTAGACAAACACAGGCTGATTGTAAGTTCTCAAGTTCTCAACAATGGTAGAACCAGCCTGAAGTATTCCCTCAAATAGATCTCTTTGCCCACCAGAAAACCCTCTCCAATTGGCAAGAATAAATAAAGGAAGCTCCTCTCGGTTAAAATCTAGCAAAGCTTGAGATGTCTTTGTAGCTGAGTCAGGGAACCAAACTTGACCAGCTTGGGGAACGACTCTCTCATGGGAATCGAGCTGGCCTGGATCTGCCGGAATTATCTGAGTCATCGTCTGGGTCTCAACAGCAACAATACCAACGGGGATTCCACCTAGCTTTGCCCTCCCGGTGACCACTGTCTTAGCCCATCCTTCCAATGTCTCAACAAAGCTATCTTTATCGAAGATTCCACCTAACCACTTTCCCTTTCCATCTTCAATGCCACTAATTGCAGCTCGAGGATCACAAGAATTCTCTGGAGAGTACTCAACCAACCGGTTTGGCTCGTCTACTGATCTCACAATGGGGAGAGGTCCTCCAACATAAGGAGGCACAAAGCTGAGCCACTTGAGAATTGAGACGACACCCTCAAGATCATCAGATACTGTTAGATGAACAACTCCATTGGTGGCCATGATCTTGGGACCCCCGAGTTGCATGTGGGAGCTGTAAACTTCTCGACCAAGGAGTTTGTTGAGGGCAGAAAATCCTGTTAAAATTATAGGCTGATCGAGACGTTGGATACACCGCATCCCGAGCCGAGCTAGGTAGGCCCCGATGCCAACGGTCCTTCCAGTTACATAAGTTAATGTAAAAGTCTCTTTATAGGCTCTAGAATATGCCCCAGCAATGGCTCCACTACCAGTCAAATTTTCAACTCCTAAACCATCCTCCTTCCCAACAATTGAATCAACCACCCATCTCATCTCCCCATTGTCTAATTTGAGCTCATGGACGACGACAGAAGAACTGATACGAGAATAATCCTCTTGGGTTAAATAAATATAATGGAAACCCCGCTCCGGTGCTGACTCATCAGACCACCCGACCCGAAAGCAAGATTTAACTTCCTCAGCAACTCCTATCCTGGCACCGGAGTTTGCAGCAAGATAGATTAGAGGGAACTTCTTCTGGCAAGCCAAATCAGTAGCAGCATAGAAGAAGGCATCCTCTCGTGGGCCAAAGGAGCCAGCTTTGAAGGTAACATCATTTGCTACAACAATGATTGGTCGGCCTTCTGGGAACTCGGGTGTAGACATCTCAATGTGCCAAGCAACCATACCGACATCATTGAGGCCCGGGGCTCGATCTACAGGGACCAGAGGGGTACCCCAACTCCCATTTTTATCAGCAAACGCCAGTTCCATAACTTTAAGAAGATCTCTAGCACCCCTTTTCCCTTGAGATTCCCATGAATGCTGGAGTGCTGTCTTAAATGCCTGAACATTCAAATTTGGGTTTAAGGTAATCAGAAATAGACAATGAGGGTCAGGAAATTAGAAGGGATTAAGTATGTATACCCCTTAAATCATGCATATTTGCAAAACTACCCCCAGTCACTGAATTTGCAAAACAACCCCCCACATCATCAACTTTGAAAAAAGAAAAAAAAACCAAATCAACAAATCATTAAATTTGAGAGGCTAATTTGTAATTGCAATGGATTATCAACAAACAAAATAGTCAAATGTTTACTCACCATATCCAAAAAGTTGATGATTTGCTGATTTGAGGTCTTTTTTTCAAAGTTGATGATTTGGGGGTAGTTTTGCAAATACGCATGATTTAAGGTGTGTGTGTGCATGCGTGTGTAAACCGTTAGAAGAAATGTTAGAAGAGAGAAGTTTAAAATGTTAGAAGAGAGAAGTTTACCAGAGGGAAGTCGTAGCAATAAGTGGTGTTGCTCTTCCTAGCCAAAAGACGTTTTCGGTCGATGGAAGAGAGAGGCTGATATATACCAGCAACTGGAACTCCATGCAATGGAGCAGTTTTAGAACAGGTGCTATTGTAAACCACTTGATGGGATTTTCCATCCTCCATTTCTCGGTAGATCTAGAATGGAACCAAATAGTAAGTTTCTGAGTTGAATACAATAAGGAAAATAAGGACGCCGCAACTTAAGTATTTCTCATGAAAGATAAAGAACAGGTGTTTACTTCGACATGTTGTGGAACAATAACTAGTTACATCAGTATGCATGAAAAAAACATAAGAAACCAACTTTTAAAGAGCATGGATAAGATGGGAAGATGCACAGACTAGATAAAAGATATTAATATCTTTATAGAATGTTAAATAATACTGAAATGTGAATGAGAAAGACAATAATTTAAAAATAAGACATGAAATCCTAAATAGGAGAAAGAGCAAACAAATAAAGAACCAAGAAATGAATACTGATACCACTACTAAAGAATCTATATTAAGCCAAACAAATGTTTAAAAGAGAATTATTTTTATGAATACGAAATAACTACTTCAGTGGTTTGCAATTATGACCTTTTTCCACATTAACTGGTTTTTCTTTGAAATTTCATGTAGCACAAATAATTTAAATAATTCAATGTGTTTCAAAACGTCGAATAATTAGAGATTGTCAAAGGTCCCCCGCCACTATGCCAAAACCCTAAAGTTGAAGTGAGGGTTGAGGGTTATAATTTCTTATTTTAACAATGCCCTTGCAGTTTCAGTGCCCTTTTTATAGGACGAAACCAGGACTCATGTGGTTGTACTAATTTTATTTTAAAACAAAATTGTCTAAATTCATGGCCTGTAGGATTTGAACCTAGGTCGGTCTGATACTACACCATAACTCTGAAGTTCTAGTGAGGTTGAGGGTCATAATTTTATATTCTAACAGAGATTATTATCGCAAAATTATTCAAAAGTAATTGCTTACATGCGCAGTGCAAGTATGGCCAGTAACATTTGTAACGACAATCCTCCAAGCACCACTAGCAATACCAACTAAGTCAAGCCAAAGCTTAACTTCCCACTCACAAACAGCAAGACGGTGCATTCGCACGCCAACCACCTTATGGACTCTAAATGCTAGTTCTTCCAAGATAGAGCACACAATAGCCTCCTCCTGCCCAGCAATTAAGTCCACAGTCCTGGATACAGTCAATAAACATTGACTAATATAAGACATTAATTAACCCCTGAAGTATTAAAAGACAAGGTAGAGATTCTGTCTGGAAAAATTCTCTATGAAGAAGATTTCAATCAAACAAGAAACCAAGGAAACTTGAAAACAGTAAAATTTCAGATTGTCTGAACCTGAAAAGTTTGAAAAGATAGTATAATAAAGGAAAATGTAAACAAGAAATGTAGGAAGCTTACCTCGATGACGGTAAAAGATCAAAAAGTTGTTGCTCCCTCAAGATGCAAAGATACATATGCGAATGATCTGATCTGATGGCTTCACTGTGTACATGGAGCTCTAACTCTTCAAGAGCTGCAAACAATGATCTTAGAATACTAACTGATGTAAAGGACATTGAAGGCTGAACATGAGAGATTTCCATGTCAAGGCCCTGGCCCACAGAAAAAAACCCATCAGTGGTGTTGGGTTGTCTAACAAGAGTCCGAAGGAACATCCTTTGGATAAGCGCCTTGCTGTCTACAACAGTATAGAGATGCCATTGTCGGTCACGCGATGGTGTGTACTTTATGTTTTCATAACCTTTCAGCTTGTGCTAAAGCATTACAAGGAAAGATATACATATTAGTGTCAGAGTGGGGTGGGATAACTATGTTTGGCATTAATTATTTACCAGTTCAAGAAAAGTGGAGAGAGGAGGTTCCAAGTGACGAAGAAGAGGTTCTTCCTCATAATAGTTCTTTTCCGCTGACCAGTGAAAGGAATGACGCATTGGTGCTCGCCCTTCGTCCCTCTGTATAATACAGCTGATACCCCTAACGCCTGAATTTCGGAGGCCAGATATTACAGACTCCTCCTTCAAAATTTTAGCTAATCTGTGTATCCTCTCCTGAGCTTGGTCCTCATCACCACTGCAGAAAATTTTAGATTAACTTGAAAGAATGTCTATTACATATTACAAGCAGAGACTATGGCTCAGGATGAGTAGTGCTAACAACACTTTTGATAATACTGTGCTACTATTATTAAGAAAATAAAGTGCACCCTCCTTATCTCATCATGGTTTTCGATACGAAGTGAAGGGACTATATATAAGAGTAATAGTACCAAAAAAATAGCAAAGCACACATTTTCCTTTTTAGATACTGTTGTTGTCCAAAAAAGAAGAAAGAGCGCAATGTTTTTCAAGTCCAGACATAGCCAAATATTAATCCATCTCCCTATATTGTCAAATGAGATAAGGGTGTATTCATCTTCATAATCAACTGTTCATAGAGAATTAGATGGTGCTGCTTCTCTGCAAGATACAACAGATTAAAATGGACAAAAAAAATACCCTGCAAAATCAAATATGCAAATATATGCACATGAAATAACTAATCATATCATACATTCAACTTATAATATGATGATAAGTTTTTCCTCTCTAATATTTACTATTTGCCACATTTTTGTTTCTTACTTGTAAATTTAGAAACAGTGAGCGTGTATGTAGGCATATGTGAATGAAATGATTTTTCCAGAATTTTGGCCTTCAGGATCTTATATTTACCAATGAAATGAAGATCTTTGCATTTGCGAAAACCTAAACGAAATCGTGAATAAAGGGAAGATATATATCTCTCGCACCGAAAAATTGTCAGTGAATGATCCAGGTAAGCCAACTACTAAATTAGAAGATTAACTCGCAGAATACAAAATGCCTTAAATTTCTTTTCATGACAGTTGAATGAGAAAAAAGTGCAAAAAAGGTTTGGTACCTATCTTGAAGAGAACTCATTTGATTATTAATGCCAGCCAAAGCAACATGAAGCATGTTTCCTTGACTAGCTTGCTCTGGGAGCAAATTAATCGTAATTTCTTTATCAGAATCTGTGCTTAAACTATGAGTCGCTTCTTTTAGTGCTGTGTTAATTGCTGACGGCAGAAACTGAAGAGATTTGATGATGACCATGGCACCCCATCTCTTGTCAGAGTGCTGTATTGAATCCTCCGAGAAATCCCACAAGGCAATTAAGCCAGATCTATGCCACTGCATCCGAACACTTCCCTTTACAAGATAGGGCTGCAAATAGAGATTCAAAGTTAGATACAAATGAAAATAAAGGATTTCATGCAAAAGCAAACTACAAAAGAGATTTGTATTCCTAAGGCAAAGATGTATCAAAATCTTATATCAAAAAGATTTTATTTGTAGATTCAGAAATTGGTTTGGTAGCTAGGCTTAGAGATAGAGGCTCATGATGGGTAACTAGAAATGTTTAATTTAGAGCAGCTTTAATTAGAACAGTGATCTAACGATAAAAGAAAGAGTTTACTACGAGAATAAAATTTATCCACTTTTATGGTGGTTACCTGGTACAATCTGCGAATATAAGTTTCAATCACTCTCCTTAGAAGGGTATAGTCACTGTGGTCAAAGAGGGCAACAAGGGCATCCTCAACAGCCAGTGGAGCACTAACTAGATCCTCCATTCTCTCATTGATGGCCATTTTCCTCCTAGGCGTCGAAACACGTTCACCTTCTTCAGTAAACATCTCTAGTTCTGAAAGGCTTCTGGCAATGCTTGCGCGGAGCTCACTCAGTTTTGTTTGCTCAAGGAGTTGACTGGCTTTCAGTGCCAACTGTAGTTATCAGATTAACAACTCAAGTCTAAGATTAGATCACAAGATATAATTACTAGGTGGAAGAATAGAACAGTAATCAGATAGAAGACCTCAGAATAGGTTGTGTGGTTAAGAGCAGAAAAGCGAATGAGTTGATCCCTGTAGGCAGCTGGATTGGGATAAACCAATGCTTCCATGAGACGCAAGACCAATTTATTTTTACTTTTGACACCCTGCAGGCACAAAATATAAGCATAATGCTCCTTTAACACAAACAACAGCAATTACAGGGAGACCAATTGTTTTTAGTGAATCATCCACCAACATGAGCATTTTTTTTTTTGCACATTTAAATCCAGATTCTTAATACATACAGTGACATAAATTTATAATCAAAGGCCCCTTCATGCAGTTTTGATAAGAGAGACGACTATGCACCTACCTCAGAAGAAACTTTGAGATTATTTATTGCTTCTTGAAATCAAATGTACTTACCAAGTATAGATTTATAATTTTTCTGACTAAACTATTATATTCCATACATTCAATTCCAGCGATAAATGCAGCACCACAAGAATTTCAGAGTACCTGATGAGATAACACAATGTCCACAATTTTAAGAAGATCTTTCTTGTGTTGAAGCCGGAGTCGTTCAATCACATCAGCCTAGAGAAGAAAACATTATAAGTTTCTCAAGTAAAGGGTTAAAAATTTATATTGCTTATAATATTCATGAAACTGCATAAACTCTAACTTCACATAGCTAATGTTAAGTAAAATTTGTATTTTAACACAATATATAACATTTGAATATAATCAGTTATAATAAAATTGTGCTCTACTGAAAATAAATACCTGTATATTATCATTAAACAGCTCTTCAACAGACAGGTATTCTTCAAAAAGAGTCTGGACAATACATCGAGCATGACTTTCTCTTCCACCCTCGTACGACTTCACAAGGCTCATTAGAGGCTCCACAAGCCTCTCATTTGTGACTTTTTCTTTTTCAGTGCAGGAGAAGAGATACACCTTCAATCAACAGATGAATCAGAGGAAAGTTCCTTGTAGAAAAGAATAATGATCCTTGGTGACATCCAATCAGAAAATCACTGACCTCAATAATTCCCCTTAATAATTTAGCAGGGAAATCGACATTCTTCTGCTGGTTTGAGATCATTTCATACTCCTTGTAGTTTGTATCTAACTGTAGACCACAAACAAGTCTAAAAGGTTGAGAAACGAAACAGAGCATGAAGAAAATGTAATTCATTTGATAGTAATCCCTCATGTTGGCAGAATCCATGAAATTCCAATTCTTCAGGTAAAAAGGGGCAGTAATATTACTAATTATTGACAAACCTCATTTCTGAGATCTTTTGGGAGGCGTGTCGCCAACACGGACATGCTCTCTTGCCACTGCAGAAAGGGAAGCTCTGGGCTGTCCAAACAGTTCAGTAGATCTTGCACAACCTGATTGAGGTTCAACGACATAGCTCAGAAAACTAAAACAAACTCCTACAATCTCAGTATTTTGAGAGCTAATACTAAGAAGATATTATAATTATAGGTTATATACGAAATGGAATTTTGATGTACATGAAACTTGAGCAAGAAAATCTGATCTGCTTTGTAGTGTTTCGTAGTTTGGTATAAAGCGTTTAAGGTATTTGTTCCTTCATGATATGGTGGAAAAAGCAATTAAGCAACTGATGCCAATGAAAATTTTCAAAACAGAGATTTCACGGCTTCCTTGCAAAAGATTCTAAAGCATACAAGATTTTTTTCCTATGAAAATTTTCCTAAAAGCCACATAAAAAGGAACCAAATTGCTGCGAGCTGTAAAAGTTCTTTTAGTGGAAGCATCAGAAATCATGTTAAGGGATAATCTCCAATACTAATGTGCAAAGGCTTCTAGAGTTACTGGAATCTGATATCAGCAAAAACTGAAAGCTATCATATTTTCATCAGCAACAACAAGAAATGTAGAAAATAAATGAAAAGTAAACGATGCTTCAAATTCTGGTCCTCACATCATTAATATTGTGTTCATAACCAGCAAGAATCATCTTTGCAGCATTTAAACTCGCAGCACATCGCTGATGAACTTTGCCTGAAACTGCTGTAGGAGGCCCTAATTTTGGAAAAGTGCCATCAAACGGTTCTGCGCTCCTCACGGCTGAAAGGTCATCAAGATCTAACCTTGCTATGAGATCTCCAGCCTGCAGTCAGTTACATTTCGCACCCATTATTAAAAATAAGCCTAATGAACAATGCTGAAACTAAACAAAGCATATTCTGAAAGCTTTTGAATCACCTGCATAGCTTGGCCCTCAGACATAGTGAAATGGATCACTCCAGAAGCAGGCAAGAGAAGTGGCATGCACATCTTCATAACCTCAACCTCAGCATAAGGTGTATCAGTTTCAACATGAGAACCATCTTGGACTAAGAATCGAAGAAGCTTGCAGGGAGTCTCTGCCACCAACTTTGATGGATCATGATCATTCTGGAGAAGAGAATTTCCATTCTCAGCATTACTAAAGATTAAAGAGTACAATGCAGAATGAGAAAGTTTTTGAAACATAAATGGTTGAATAAATTTATTCTTATAAACTTTCTAGCAACTAAACTCGTAATACAAGGAAATAGATGCCAGTACCTGTAATAAGCATGTCCGGCCATCAATTAGGAGGCGAGTCCCGGCAGCCTCTTCTTCAGCATATATTACATGGCTGTTTCCATCCAACTGCACAAAATTCCATAACGACGATGTAAAATACATGAAATACTAGTTGATGAACATATAGTGCCAAATATTTTGTTAGAAACTCAATGATATCTTACTACAGCGAGTAATTGTTCTTGACTCTGTTGATCAACATTAAACTAAATGTTAAACTGATGAAACCTTTGGTTCTCTGGTTTTAAGAGAATTTGAGAAAAGGAAAACAAATTTATCAGTCATCTGCGAAGAGTTTGACATTGTTCATCAATGTATTCCAAAGTGTCATAGAAACTGACAAATCATAGACGAATATTGTGATGACTTAAATTCCTCCAAACTCTCTCGAACATTGAGCTACTTATCCGATACTGGGGTTCCTTTTTCTGCTCCTAGACTTTATCAGGGATGATGATAACTAAGGATATACTTTCATTTATATTGATTCTATTAGCATAAAAGATTCGATATTTTTCAGTGAACCATTTATAATGCCACAGAAACATAATTAACCTTAAGCAAAATGTAAGGAGGAAAAACAGAAGTGAAAGACCAAGTCCTTCAAGACACTATGACCAAAATTTACTTTGAACAATGAAGTAAGAAGTTATTAGCATTACCATGTCCTTTGAGACACTGTGACCAAAATTTACTTTGAACTATTAAGTATGAATTTATTAGCGTTACCAAGAACAAATATGTCAACGGAATTGGATGAGCAGAAAAGGAAGAAAAGCTTGCCTGCATCAGAAGACCACCATCACGCAAAGTATGAATTTCAGCTTCAATCTCCAATCCGTTCATCCTTAACCTATAGCTACCAGGTCCTCCCCTCACCATTTCAATCTGGATGTGATCATAAATATACTCTAGCACTAAGTATCATATGTATAACAATTATCATATGAAAAGTATTTAGAGACTTACTGTGTATTTGCTCCCTTCAATATTCAAAGTAACAACAGAATTTACTAGAGAAATATGCTGCAAGGTAACAACGCCAATCATTAGATACTATGTATAAGAGAACAGTTGTCAGCATTTTTGGTGTATGATCTAAGAAGTTACCTTGGGTGGGATTTGTCCCTTACCAAGATAGCCAACATAATCAGAAACTACAGCTGCACTGCTCGTTGATGCTTTCTGAGTGTATTACCGCAAGCAAAGGAAAATTAGAATAAAACACAGCTGAAAGAAAAGCCATTGTCATCTTTATAGATAGTTTAAAAAGTAGCTTGGCTTACATAAAGAGCTCCTCCAACAACTGAAAGGTACCAAGGAGGACGCTCAGCTCTAACACGCATAGCAATTCGACTATCCAGCCAACCTGTGTGGATCTTATTGTCTCTATATTCTATGGCCTGAAAACTTAGCATATGTTAACATTGACGGAAATATGAACGGTAGAATTAGCATAAGATTGGTAAATAGCTTACATTTAATAGATCTACGGTATAATCGACATTTGTACGGATTTCCCCTCGAATTTGTATTTCTTTCAGACCAAGAACCATGTTAGCTATTGCTAATGCTCTAGACTCTCCAAATGCAAATACATGGCCTATGATAGAAAAAGAGGGGTCAGAAACAGAAAATTCGAATAAAAGTAATAAAAACTGAAAAGCAACATTATCAAGTGTACATACCAAATTGGGAGTCAGAGAACTCATGAATGCCGCCTCCAGACTGCATTAATGTTAACAAAAGGGGGAAAGGAATTTTTCTATTAGTTGACGGTAACCACAAGACATATGTATTAAAGTGCAATTGAAGGAGACATGTCCTATAGTATACACAGAAAGTTCAACTACTACAGAACATAGTTCCCTATGCTATAAGGAGAAATCTGTGTGCTCCATGTACGTGCTTTCTTGTGTGTGCGTGTGTGCGCATGCATGTTTGTCATTACGCTTATGTGTATGTACATGTAAGAGAAAAAAAGAAGAAAAATGCTATTATTGATGAGAGAACATCATAGAACATCCCCTTTGTGGATCTCTAATGTCATTGAAAACACAAGAAGAAATCGCGATTACACGGATACAACAAGATTTAAACTGGTATGGTGATGCCTAACCTATAGGGGACTCACCCAAATAAGATCCATAATTTTACTGGGGAAAAAAGTAATACTCATCCTAAATGATGACTCTCAACCCAATAATTCAAGGTTGATCTAATAAGCAAGACCAAATTTTGAGCTCTATATCTGACACTCCCTTTGCAATTAACAGGAATATAAAAGGCATGAAGTAAAGCACGAAGGTAAAGAAAATCTTAGATGATAATTTCAATATCAATTATGCCTTAAAGCACGGAAAGCATCAGCATGATGCTGGAAAGCAACTCAACATGTTGATTCCAGCCTCTGAGGTTTAAAATTTGGTTCTAATCTGGATGAACATGTGGTCTCAACAGCTAACTTGATAGCAGA
>NC_033800.1:100573175-100616939 GCF_001876935.1 Asparagus officinalis
TGAAGGCGGTTCAAAGTCAGATGTTAACTTTCAGCTTACAATGCAAGGATCTACTGCAATTTGAGGTGAACTATCATGGCTACTATCCCTTCAACAGATCATGGTATGAACCAATTTAAGTACAGGAATTGATTATATGCAGAGGGCAACATGATCTCTTGCCTTAATATTATCTGTTGCATTTTTGGAAGAAATGATATGATCTTCCATGATAAAGCTATTTAGCAAGTAGAAGTGTAGAACCACATATGACTTCACTATTCATGATGGGGTCTTCAAGAAAAATGTCCACCAGGAAGTAGCTAGGTATATCATGACTCACACGACCCGTCACACATTTGCAGTTTCTTCATGATCATTACTAATTTCATTGTCAATGACCTAATATATTAGTCCAAGGCAATGCTTCAACGTCATCATACCTTGACAGAGAAGTAAGCCCATACATTTGGCTTGCTTTTAAAATTCAGCTCCTGCAACAATTCAATTAAAATAAATCAACTTAATCGTCCATGTCAGAGAGCATAGAAAGCACCAACCCTGTCTTATAAAAAATAACCTGCACTTTCCCACTGGTAGGCTTAAAACCGTCATCTGGGTCCTCGCTTGTTACTCTCACAGCAACACAATGCCCTTTAGGCCTCACAGATTCTGCTTTATCAAAGTCAAATGGAGTTGCACCCTTTGATGTCTTCTTCCAAGCATCATAACCTCCACCATGATCCATTCCATAGAACCGCCTGATTTCTGAGGAGCATAATCATGATCCCATAGGTAAAACAGATTATATACAGAAATTCCTAAGTTATTGATTATTATATTATGCTCATACCAGGGATTTGCCAGAGAGGGATGCCCATGCCAACTGCGACTTGAGCCGCTGGCAAATTAATTTCAGCTATCCACTCAGTCACAGGATGCTCCACCTAAAAGGAGCAACCCTTAGAAGTCAAGAAAAGAATTTGCATAAATGTTGCATATTATATTGGTTGGAAGCAAGATACAGACCTGTAACCTTGGGTTGAGTTCTAGAAAATAGTATTCACCAGTCTCCATGCTATAAAGATACTCAACAGTGGCAGCACCAACATATCTCACAGACTTAGCAAGCCTCCTTGCCGCCTGCTCAAGTTTTTTTACCGTCTCCAGTGGAGCTACAGTGATTGGACCTTCCTCGATAATCTGTTTAGGGGAGAAAAAAAATCAAGTGGTGACTGAGGAAGTTTCTATATAGGACTTATGCAAGGGATGCAGAAAAAGATATAATATAAATTAAAGAAGCAGGTAAACCAAGAGAAACTAGAAGATACAGGATTTTGTATAATTGAGATCTGTATACATTAAAGGAGCATGGTGAACCAAGAGAAATTAGAAGATACAGGATTTTATATAATTGAGATCTGTTGCAGTACACAATGAACATAGGCTTCCTCAAATAAACCCACATTCAACAGGTAATAATCACGTTGGATCAAAGCTTTGGGCATGAGAAGGTTATATTATATAGCAGTAATTAGAAAATTTGAGAGTGCATACTTTTTGATGCCGTCTTTGCACACTGCAATCTCGACTATGAAGAGCAGCAACATTACTGTCTTGATCACAAAGTAACTGAACTTCAAGATGCCGGCTCTACAAGAAGAAATCAAATCAAGAAAACTGTTCAGTTAGAAAGTATAAACTGAAAATATATTGCAAGAGTACTATGCTATATTAAATTAAAAGATATCCACTAAGGATCAACTAAACCCATTCGAGGGCTTGCTTAAGAATAAGAAAGAGGAATCTTATGGAAATATCATGGAATAAGGTTTGACCCTATTCATGGGGATTCTGTAAATATCCCATTCAATTCGAACTTGCTCGATCTTTGTAACTGCAAACTTATAATGCAATCACATTCTCTGGTCTAATTGCTACTTTTGTTTCTGTATTCTTGATTTATCCACTAGGTCAGTCTTGTTGGTTCTTTGCGCCCAGTTTTGGTGTAGCAACTATATTTCGATTCATCCTCTTCTTCCAAGGGTTTCACAATATTGAACCTATTTCATATGATGGCAGTTGCCGAAGTATTAGGTGTTGCTCTGCTATGCACTATTCACAGTGCTATAGTTGAAAATACTTCATTAAAAGATGGTAACGGTGCAAATACATTCCGTGTTTTAACCCAACTCAAGCCGAAGAAACTTATTCAATGGTCATTGCTAACCGCTTTTGGTCCCAAATCTTAGGGATTGCTGTTTCCAATAATTGTTGGTTACATTTCTTTATGTTATTTGTACCAGTAACTGGTTTATGGATGAGTGCTCTGTAGGTAGTCGGTCTGGCTTTGAACCTACGTGCATATGACTTTGTTTCCCAAGAAATCCGCGCAGCAGAATATCCTGAATTTGAGACTTTCTACACTAAAAATACTCTCTTAAACAAAGGCATTCGTGCTTGCTTGGATGGCGGCTCAGCATCAGCCTCATGAAAACCTTATATTCCCTGAGGAGGTTCTACCCTGTGGAAACGCTCTTTAATGGAACTCTAGCTTTAGCTGATCGTGAATGTTACCGTTTATTTCTCAGACAATTTTCAACTTAATAATGTAGAATTATCTCCATCACTGAAAAAAACACATTCTCCACTCATATATAAGCCAAACATGTGCAGCAATTTGTGATTAATAGGAGGTAAAGATGTTAATGTTTGATAATGAAGGTGTTCACTCACAATAGCCTTAAACTACATGTAGTGCAATCAAGCTTTTTATCACAAATTTTTAGTGATATATATGCTAGCTCACCTGTGATGCAACCTTCATTATAAATATTGGAGATCCAGGAACTTCCCCTTGCACTTGCTTAAACAACGCTCTTACCTCATCGTCATTGTGGACCTACAAAAATAGTGGAAAACTGTTTATATAACAGATTAAATATGTAACTACTGCTATAAGTGCATAAATGAATCTGCAGGATAAGTGGAGGATATGTTTATATTTCTTCCTTTCTCCGATAGTATCATGATTAGGATGTCTTCCGCATTCCTTCAAAGCATATGTTTTGCATAATATTGAAGACCATAATTCCACTTTGAATTGATATACATCAACTTTGATGAACAAGTGTAGACAAACAAACAGCTAATCACACAAAGAAGTGAAAGAACATATGTCCTTTCAACTTCAGTACTTATAAGGTAGAAGGGGAAAAGAAGCAAAACCTTTCTTATCCCTTTACCACCACCACCCCAAGATGCCTTAATCATTGCGGGGTACCCCACCACCTGGCAACTAGCCAGTGCTTCCTCCGTCGTATTAACACAAGCCTCCCGATATACATCATCAGGGATTGTGTCCAGGCAACTCCCTGGTTCAATTTTCACCTGTGAAAGCAAAGCAAAAAATTATAGATAATAATAACTAAAGTTAGTATAGGCATATGAAAAATAGAAGTTGTTAAAGACTCACATGTGAGCCACTCCATGGGAGGGTTGGTACTCCAGCTGCTTGGGCAATCAAAGAAGAACCGATTTTATCACCTAGTGCGGACATGGATGCGGCTGGCGGCCCAAGAAATATAATCCCCTTTGCACTCAGTGCATCTGGAAGCTCAGGGTTTTCCGATGCATGGCCCCAACCAGGCCATACAGCAGAAACTCTTGTTATCTCCGCCATCTAACATAAAAGAGTTAGTTCATACGTCAAATAATTGATATGAAACAGAAAGGAATAAGGGGGGAAATGTGAAGAGAGTCAACCTCCACAATGAGTTGAACATTGGCATAGTTGTTATTGTTCGTTCCACCAGGAACTTCCACAAATTGGTCAGCAATTCTAATGTGCTCGGCGTTAATCCTCAAGTCTTCAGGGGTTGCCATGGCAGCCAAAAGTATTGCCTTCTCTGTTCCAAAGGTCTCATAGGCCCATGTCCTAACGCTTCGCATGAACTTAACAGCTGCCATCCCATTGTTTGCCACCAAAATACTGTGGATGGGTGTCTTCCCACCAAGAGCCTTGCAGAAGTCGGCGACTTCTGATAATGTAGATGCATGTTTGGCTTGAACCATTCCATTTGTAATCCCATTCTTACGCCAAGTTTCAGCCATGATTGATCCTCAATTAAACTCAGGGTCAGTTACTGTCGCAAACAAAAAGAAATTCCAATAGTTAACTACTACCAAGTAAATTACAAGAGTAACAATTTGCATGCCTTGAACTTCCTTGCACTTAACTACAGCTCTTATGGTTATCTACATACAAAATGTAAAATTTTAAACATGAGACAACAAATACTGATATGAAGACATTGAAATCGCTCTTTCGTCTGCTTTCTCCTCTCTAACATAAGGATGTGAGAAGTGAAATCTGGCATAAGAATAAAACAAAGCAGTATGTATAACACCTGCAACCTAACAATGAATGACTCACGTGTTGCCAAAAGTAACTAACCCAATTACAGAATTTGAAAATTATATCAGGAAACAGTTGAAAAATAATCATATTAGTTCCATAATGGGAATTCAGTTGCTTTCAGCCTCGCCTTAAATCAGAGAAGGGGGAGAGAGAATGCCTGGGAAATACAACTTGTTCCTTTTAATCAGAGAAAGAGAAAGAGAGACAAAGATTAAAACTTTACCCAGCGCAGATAAAAAATGACGCAAGATCTCGAGAAATTAGTCAGACCCAGATCACGATTCGATCCAAAACTCCTCTTTGTTCGTCAGTGAGGGAGACCGAAGTGCCCAAAAGAGAAGAAACTGAGGAAGAGGAGTGAGAGAGGGAGGGAGGGAGGGGGAGAGAGAGAGAGAGAGAGAGAGAGTATGAGAGAAAAAAAGAGGGTTAATGGTTTCAAATCAGAAAGGAAGAAAGAAAGAAATAAAGAAGGGCCACGTGATATCCGCCCGCTTCCTTCCCTCGTTCAATAGCAGAAGCCCCCCACTATTTGAGAAGAGAGAGAGAGAGGAGTTAGTAGTGGTAGCTCCCAACTACTCCCCATCCAACCTCATTCAACGCCAAGATGAGACGCATCATCATTAAGTAATGAGTCCAAAGATCAAATCTTTGGCTCCTCAAACTCCACCATGCCTTCAAATGAACAAGTGGGCAATTCTCATTCTCTCACTTCTTCCTCCCCTTTTTCTATTTCAGGGTAAGAAAGGTGTCCTTTCTCTCATTACTTCTTTGTTTTTAACTGGCGTCCGAGGGTGAGAAAGGGGGAAGCTATAAGCTTTGGAGATGTTGGTAGTTGGAAACTTGGGTGGCTTGTTTTTGTTTTGTTTAGTTTTGACTTTTAAGCGTTTGGTGTTTCTGATCACCAACCAATCTACATTGGGTTATTGCCCCGTTTTGTTTTGAGATAGTTTTACCCCCTACTGGATGTGCAAAGTTTTGTTTTTTGATTATTAATTCCGTTAGTCGGATCATTAACTTTCCCCTAGAATCACGAAACAGTCTTCTCAATTTCAAAACAGTTAGCATAGCTACTTATGTCTTACTCTTGTATCATGTAAACTTTACTGTAGAGACATTTTTAAAATAGACTCATTTACAACTTTATTCCTCAACATCAACCCATTTCATACTTATTTACAAAAATCAATTCAATTTCAGTCACGATAGCAGCGCAAGCTGAATCTATGTCGATTTAAAAAAATGCTTCTTTCTAGTTAGTTCGATTTTTAACCCCGACTAATTAGGCGCTAGTTTAATTACATAGGTTAGTTGTAGGGGTTGAAATTGCAATTAAAAACAGTCACGGTTGCTAACCCTAACTATTTTGAAATGTAATTAACCAGGTTTCTAATTAGTTGGGTTTGGCAACTCCGACTATTTAGAAAGAGTTGTGTTTCTCAAAATCGACCTAATCAACCCACACTGTTGAGGTGGCCGAAACTAAGTCGATTTTTGTAAATAAGTTTTAAATAGATCGATCAGTTTTGATGAATAAAGTTGTAAACTAGTCTATTCTGAAAGTTTCTCCTTTGCCATGTGAAGGCATCATTAAAATATAACTACAACTCATAATATTAGTAAGGCTGGCCGAACCAACCAATAACCCTCTGTATAATGAATGATAATAGGTCATTAGTGGAGATTTAATGAGGGCCATTATGAAAATTTTAAATTAGGATTGGCCTTAAGATCTGTGCCTCTTTTTCTTATTTCTTTTATTTTTTATTATGAAAATTTTAAATTAGGATTGGCCTTAAGATCTGTGCCTCTTTTTCTTATTTCTTTTATTTTTTTGGGAAAATTGCTTGGAGGAACTCCAAAAAGTTTGGGCTATGCATCCTCTTCCCCGGCTAAAAAACTCATGCTCTCTAACCCTCATACTCGAACTTTAGAGCAACTATCCCCCAACATTGTACAAGCCCACTACCCAATAAAGTTATTCTGAAAGTACCCTTCCCATTTAAAATAAAAAAACCACTATGAAAATCCCCTTCTGAGCACGATTTTTAAAACCCGACTAATTCAATTTCAGTCACGATAGCAGCGCAAGCTGAATCTATGTCGATTTAAAAAAATGCTTATTTCTAGTTAGTTCGATTTTTAAACCCGACTAATTAGGCGCTAGTTTAATTACATAGGTTAGTTGTAGGGGTTGAAATTGCAATTAAAAATAGTCACGGTTGCTAACACTAACTATTTTGAAAGGTAATTAACCAGGTTTCTAATTAGTTGGGTTTGACAACTCCGACTATTTAGAAAGAGTTGTGTTTCTCAAAATCGACCTAATCAACCCACACTGTTGAGGTGGCCGAAACTAAGTCGATTTTTGTAAATAAGTTTTAAATAGATCGATCATCAACCCACACTGTTGAGGTGGCCGAAACTAAGTCGATTTTTGTAAATAAGTTTTAAATAGATCGATCAATTTGATGAATAAAGTTGTAAACTAGTCTATTCTGAAAGTTTCTCATTTGCCATGTGAAGGCATCATTAAAATATACATACAACTCATAATATTAGTAAGGCTGGCCGAACCAACCAATAACCCTCTGTATAATGAATGATAATAGGTCATTAGTGGAGATTTAATGAGGGCCATTATGAAAATTTTAAATTAGGATTGGCCTTAAGATCTGTGCCTCTTTTTCTTATTTCTTTTATTTTTTGGGAAAATTGCTTGGAGGAACTCCAAAACGTTTGGGCTACGCATCCTCTTCCCCAGCTAAAAAACTCATGCTCTCTAACCCTCATACTCGAACTTTAGAGCAACTATCCCCCAACATTGTACAAGCCCACTACCCAATAAAGTTATTCTGAATGTACCCTTCCCATTTAAAATAAAAAAACCACTATGAAAATCCCCTTCTGAGCACGATTTTTAAAACCCTCTGCAACCAATTTTATCATCACCTTCTTCCTCTACAAACCTTGCTCCTCTACCGCCGGCGACGAGAACCCTGACCGCCGACGAAAACCCCTACAACTTTGATCCATCTTTTTCGTCGCTCCTTGGTCGTATTCGCTCCGTCATCACCCCTTACGGCCAGAAGAAGGAAGCTTCTCTTGTGTTGTGTTTTATAGTAAGTGTAATATCAGAATATGTTGTAATATACGTAGATATTGTGAATTCATGGATAAAATTGTTCCACGAATGAGGGCCGAACATTGAAAGGCTTATGGATCCTCCAATTTCCAAAACTATATTATTTTTGGAGCAATTCCATCTGATAAAGCCACAATCATGCTACTGATAGATCACCTAGATTTGGCTATTAAAAGTTTTTTTTCAAGGATAACCAAACAGGGAAAAAACAGGCATATACATTTAATGTAAATTGGGTAGAAAAACATACTCGGTTCAAGGATGAAGGAAAGAAACCGGAAAGGAATCACGATACGTTGAATAGGATATGGAATACATACTTCAGCAACAAGCAACACAATGCTTATAAGGGTGACAAAGATTACCTTAAGGCCTTATTGGATAAACTAGTTGGGTCAAAAAAATCAGATGTTTTTGACTTTGTTATGCTTCAAATCATTTATCAACTCACAATGATATGGACTCCAACTACTAGAATGAACGCACTGCAGCATATGTTGAAGTATATGACTCGGATAGATGTAGTTGATCATTTCCTATGGGTGAGCATCATCTATAGTGAATTGTAGGATTCTCTAAAAACTGCCAAAGTAGCTAAAAAGGACTGACATACTTCAGTGGTTGCGCTTCCTTGCTATCGGTGAGTTATTTGTACTATTTGTAGTAAATATATTACGTTTGCCCCTTATTTGTGATAATTATTTTACATGTGATATACGTTAGTAATATGTGACATTGGTCCCCCACATGTGATATTGATCCATGATTTGTATTACTTAATTGTGATATTTGTAGTTAATATGTGACGTTGGTCTCTAATTGAGATATTGGACGTTTACATGTGACATATATTACTGATATGTGATATTTGTGATAGTTTTAACCTGTGATAAGTGATATGAAATGAGCTGACTTTATTGAACGAATGTTGCTTTTTTGAAGCTACGGTACTATGACATAACAAACATTAAGGAATACGCCAGAGTCAATGATTTCAAGCCACCCATGACAAATTGGACTCTAGAAGGTAAGAAAGTGGGTTCATTGCGGAGTGTAACAATTTTGGAGAAGTTAGAAACCGCAATCCACATCTTACTAGAGCAAGATATACCGCGGTACGTGCATGATGAGATTAAGCAAGAGCCTACAAAAAGGAAGGCTAAAAGAGAGGAGAAATTGGACTCTGAACACTCTTTAAGAAACAAAAGAGTTAAAAAAGATGAAGGGAGTCAATCGACTGTTGCATTGGTGAGACAAGTTTATTTCTTATCATGTGATGTTTATATTTTGATAGCGATAATAGTCTTTCATGTGATTATTTTTTATTTAATGTGATAGTTATATTTACTCTGTGAAAATAAGTGTTACTCTGTGACTTTTACCTATTTTTTGTGACATTAACATGTAATTGTGATACATTATTAATTTTGCCAATTGGTTATTCTCTGTGACAATAAGCAGTTTATTGTGATAGATATAGTGTTTATGTAATATTTATGTGTGACCTTCTGTAGACAATAAAAATTGTCTTTAATCCCTATCAAAGAAGTTCAGAACAAGACTGCTAAAACCTCGCCTGAAATAATAAAAAAAGGGAAAAACACTGATATCTCTCAAACCGGAAGGAATTTGGCAAAACAGACAGGAGCAAACCAAACCCTATGGGGTAGGTTTGGTCAGCTCTGTCTCGTCGAGATAGTCAATTTTTATATATAATTCGTCTAATTCCGAGTTATAGTTTGAAAGTTACGACCTGCTCTTCATAGCATGTTCTGGAGCTCGCCTAAAGAGCAACCCCGCCTATAAAAGAGTTTAGCTCGCCTGAAGGCTTCAAGCTTTAAGCTCACATGAATGAGGCTGGATCTCCTTTACAACCTCGCTTACCAAGCTCGCCTGCATATTTGAAGCTCGCCTGCACAAGGAAAGCTCGCCCGACAGTTGGGAGCTCGCCTGCATGACCCAAGCTCGCCTGCACACTTGAAGCTCGCATGCACACTTGAAGCTCGCATGCATGTTTGAAGCTCGCCTGCACAAGGCAAGCTCGCTCAACAGCTGGGAGCTCGCTTGACGATCCCCTTAGGCTCGCCTGACAGCTTGAAGCTTGCCTACATGATCCAGGCTTGCCCGAAGGCAAGTTCGCCTACACAGCCTAGCCTGCAGAGCTCGCCTGACAGCTTAAAGCTCGCCTACATGATCCATGCTCACCTGAAGGCAAGCTCGCCTGACAGCTTGAAGCTCGCCTTACATGTGATATACATTAGTAATATGTGACATTGATCCCCCACATGTGACATTGATCCTTGATTTGTATTACTTAATTGTGATATTTGTAGTTAATATGTGACATTTGTCTCTAATTGTGATATTGGACGTTTACATGTAACATATATTACTGATATGTGATATATGTGATAGTTTTAACCTGTGATAAGTGATATAAAATGAGCTGACTTTATTATACGAATGTTACTTTTTTGAAGCTACGGTACTATGACATAACAAACATTAAGGAATACGCCAGAGTCAATGATTTCAAGCCACTCATGACAAATTGGTGACAAATTGGACTCTAGAAGGTAAGAAAGTGGGTTCATTGCGGAGTGTAACAATTTTGGAGAAGTTAGAAACCGCAATCCACATCTTACTAGAGCAAGATATACTGCGGTACGTGCATGATGAGATTAAGCAAGAGCCTACAAAAAGGAAGGCTAAAAGAGAGGAGAAATTGGACTCTGAACACTCTTTAAGAAACAAAAGAGTTAAAAAAGATGAAGGGAGTCAATCGACTGTTGCATTAGTGAGACAAGTTTATTTCTTATCATGTGATGTTTATATTTTGATAGCGATAATAGTCTTTCATGTGATTATTTTTTATTTAATGTGATAGTTATATTTACTCTGTGACAATAAGTGTTACTCTGTGACTTTTACCTATTTTTTGTGACATTAACATGTAATTGTGATACATTATTAATTTTGCCAATTGGTTATTCTCTGTGACAATAAGCAGTTTATTGTGATAGATATAGTGTTTATGTAATATTTATGTGTGACCTTCTGTAGACAATAAAAGTTGTCTTTAATCCTTATCAAAGAAGTTCAGAACAAGACTGCTAAAACCTCGCCTGAAATAATAAAAAAGGGAAAAATGCTGATATCTCTCAAACCGAAAGGAATTTGGCAAAACAGACAGAAGCAAACCAAACACTATGGGGTAGGTTTGGTCAGCTCTGTCTCATCGAGATAGTCGATTTTTATATATAATTCGTCCAATTCCGAGTTACAGTTTGAAAGTTACGACCTGCTCTTCATAGCATGTTCTGGAGCTCGCCTAAAGAGCAACCCCGCCTATAAAAGAGTTTAGATCGCCTGAAGGCTTCAAGCTTTAAGCTCACATGAATGAGGCTGGCTCTCCTTTACAACCTCGCTTACCAAGCTCGCCTGCATATTTGAAGCTCGCTTGCACAAGGAAAGCTCGCCCGACAGTTGGGAGCTCGCCTGCAAGACCCAAGCTCGCCTGCACACTTGAAGCTCGCATGCATGTTTGAAGCTCGCCTGCACAAGGCAAGCTCACTCAACAGCTGGGAGCTCGCCTGACGATCCCCTTGGGCTCGCCTGACAGCTTGAAGCTTGCTTGCATGATCCAGGCTCGCCCGAAGGCAAGTTCGCCTGCACAGCCTAGCCTGTAGAGCTCGCCTGACAGCTTAAAGCTCGCCTACATGATCCATGCTCACCTGAAGACAAGCTCGCCTGACAGCTTGAAGCTCGCCTTACATGTGATATACGTTAGTAATATGTGACATTGGTCCCCCACATGTGACATTGATCCTTGATTTGTATTACTTAATTGTGATATTTGTAGTTAATATGTGACATTTGTCTCTAATTGTGATATTGGACGTTTACATGTAACATATATTACTGATATGTGATATATGTGATAGTTTTAACCTGTGATAAGTGATATAAAATGAGCTGACTTTATTGAACGAATGTTACTTTTTTGAAGCTACGGTACTATGACATAACAAACATTAAGGAATACGCCAGAGTCAATGATTTCAAGCCACCCATGACAAATTGGACTCTGGAAGGTAAGAAAGTGGGTTCATTGTGGAGTGCAACAATTTTGAAGAAGTTAGAAACCGCAATCCACATCTTACTAGAGCAAGATATACTGCGGTACGTGCATGATGAGATTAAGCAAGAGCCTACAAAAAGGAAGGCTAAAAGAGAGGAGAAATTGGACTCTGAACACTCTTTAAGAAACAAAAGAGTTAAAAAAGATGAAGGGAATCAATCGACTGTTGCATTGGTGAGACAAGTTTATTTCTTATCATATGATGTTTATATTTTGATAGCGATAATAGTCTTTCATGTGATTATTTTTTATTTAATGTGATAGTTATATTTACTCTGTGACAATAAGTGTTACTCTGTGACTTTTACTTATTTTTGTGACATTAACATGTAATTGTGAACATTATTAATTTTGCCAGTTGGTTATTCTCTGTGACAATTAGCAGATTATTGTGATAGATATAGTCTTTATATAATATTTATGTGTGACATTTGCTCACTGAAACTTAATTGTTAGTGTAGATTGAAGCTTATGAGAAGTTGTCAATGCTGAATGAAGCCTATGAGCAAGAACTTGTCTCACCTTGCATTGATACGAAGGTCATTAAGGCTGGTATAGAGAAACGATTTGCTGAACAGAAACAAGAAAGAGAAAAAAGGATGATGAGGTAATAAATGTTCTCCTGCTTCATGTACTCATTCATTCTCTGTAAAAGTTTTATTTATTATTTTGACATTTATACAGCCTCAGATAGAGATAGAGAGAAAAGAGGAGGCGCAGAAAGAAGATGATCAAGGCAAAGAAATGGAAGAAATTAAGGATGACAGAGCAGACATGGGCATTGAAGTTGAGGAGGTAACACTCACATAAATCATGTGATAATTACTTGTTTCTAATGATGTTTACATATTACCTATGGCAATTACGTATACTCTATGACAGTTATTTCATGTGATACGTGCATATTTCCTGTGATATTTACATTTTCCCTTGATATTTCCTTATTACAGTGACAATTGACTCTTTATTGTGATATTTACTGATCTCTTGTGGCATTTACTTTATCTTTATGACTTTAACAATTTGCCTATGACATTTGCTCATTATTTGTGATATATGAATTTCGCCTTTACATTTGCTCATATCTAGTTTATATGACATACACTCATTAATTGTGATCTTTATACGACCCGTAGATTTGAAGGTAACTGAGGAAGTTACTGAAAAGAAAAAAAAAGGAAGGAAAAGGAGGAAGGAAACAGATGAAATATTGAAAGAATTTGTTTAGAGGCTACAGTCAAGGAGCCAGAGAACAACAAAGAAGCCCAAGTTCTTAGAATCTCTATTCCAAGCAGTTATCCCTAAGAAACAAAGTAAAGGGAAGAAAGTTGTCATCGTGGTGGAAGATGACAACAACAAGAGGGAGAAGTAAGAGAAAGAACTTACTATTGCATATGCCGATACGAGAACATTTGTAGAAGATTTGTGGAGAAGGGAAAAAACTAGAGAAGAAAAGAAATTATTGGAGATGTTGAATATGGGCATTTCTTTTCCGCATGACTTTGATATTAGCCTCCTAGGAGTTGTCGAAGATGGATTTTATCATAACTTTACTATGCAGGATGTTCGTGATTTATCTGATGATGAGAATAAGTGACTTGAACATTTTCTGACATTAAAAGTGGACAAGTAAGTATCAAGTAGTTATTTATGAATTTTTATGATATTTACATGTAATGTGTGATAATTAGTTGTTTTTGTGACCTTTAGTGTTTTTCTGTGATATTTACATGTACGCTATGATAATTAGTTATTTTGTGTGACTTGTAACCATTTCCTGTGATATTTAAATGTATTCTGTGACAATAGTTTTTGTGATACTTATACGTTGATTGCGTTGTGCATATTAACTAGAAAGATGACTGTTTATGAGGTCGACAACCGTAGTATAAACATATATTATATGCTTCATCTGCTACGTGGGGGAAGACTAAAAGATGAGGTTAGATTTTTTATTTAACTTGTGGTGTTATTCAAATCTTCTACTTTTACATGATTTATTGCATTTGCAATCATTAGACTGTTGAAGCATTGGGTTCAAGATTTCAGAAAATAGCTCAAGCTACCAAAAAATGTGAATCTAAAAAGAAAATTTGTGATAATCACATCATATTTTAGTGTGAATAATATCGATCATAAATCTTTTACTAGTAATGTTACATTTATGGGTTATTTGACTTTCTTCCTCTTTTTTTCTTATTTTTTAAAGATTTGGTTGCTAACTACTTTAAATGTGGATGAGAAAAATGTATATAAAAAGTATATAAAGAAGCATACAGATGATAGGAGGGAAGTTCTATTAATTCCAATATATCACACTGATCACTAGCATGTCCTTGAGGTCAATTTGGGGCAAAAAAATGCAAACATTACAGTTTCGCTGACCACGAGATATGGGCTAGAGACATTATGAAAATCCAGCTATTTCTAGATAGGATGGTAATTGGATTGGATCAGACATCAATATTCAGAGCATTCAAATATGAAGTAATTCCTTGGTTATTACAAAAAGGCTCGTAAGTTTCTCCATACAACTTATATTTACCAATTATTAAGTTCTGTTATTTTTGTTCCTTAACTATGATGCATAATCATTCTCATTGACATTTCCTTATTATATGTGACAGTTGTGCATTTTTTGTTACATATACTCCTTGTCAGTGACTATGCTGGTTTTATGTGATATTTATACCTTCTATGTAACATATACTCACTGTCAGTGACATATATTGGTTTAATGTGACATTTGTTTATTCTGTGTGACTTTTACTCATTATTTGTGATAGTTTAGTATTTTTAGTGATACTTAGATATTATCTTGATGTTAAGGTATCACTTGTGACTTTTACACATTCAATTTGTTGTTGTATATGACTGTTATTTCACCTCTTTTCTGTTTAGGTACGATTGTGGCATACATGCATATTTATAGATCAAAGCAATACTAAATGTTACGGGCAGGACTTGTTGCTCAAATTATATGTGAAGGCCGAGAACTGAAGAAGCTTACATGGAAGTTAGATGCAGATGATCCAGAATATCTTTTGTATTTTAGGGGTAATGATGTACCATTGATTGAGTGGAAGTATTAGACAAACACGTATAACATAATTTTGTGATGGATTTGACTATTTTTTTGTAAATTTTGAGACTTATGGTGACAATGATGAAATGTGTATTTGTGATTACCCATGAACTTTTCTTTAGCATTTGTATGGAATTTGAAAGTATAAAGATTATAGTTGCCACAATTAATACTAATAAGTCACACGAATAGGTAATATATAACATTTAACACATAAATGTCACAACAAAATGATAAAAGTAACATATAACAGACAACAGTCCTAAAAGAATTTGAATTCTGTCAGGAAACGTTAGTCTTGGATAGGTTCAGTGTATGTAGCTTGGTTATGTCCTTCAGCGTGACACCTTGAGCATTTAATTGGACGTCTATTCTCAGATTAGTTGTTGATATGTCTATTCTTGTTCCTTCCACGTCTCCTTATCATTTTTGAGGGAAGTATGCCAACTGTTTCATTAGTGACATTTGGCTTATCGTAATTTAGAATAGGAAAGAGAATTTGTTTGTAACTGTTCTTGAAAGCTTTAGTCATCATGAACCAATCGCAATATTCGCACACATCTCTATGCATAAAGTTAATAGCATAACACACATGTTTACATGGTATTCGCAATATATTCTATTCACAACACGTGCATGTTGTGTTCCAAATCAACTTGTACTGATTTTTGAGATGATACATCAAAGATTTCAGATGTAGAATGCGAGACTTCAAGAGTGCTTCCCTTCATGCAATTTTCTTGGAGAATTTTTTTCTCTTTAGGACATAGATAGTTATTCCATTTTGTTGCCATCTCGTGGCGAGTATTCATCCTTTCCATAATTTGCATACGAATGTGATCATCTTATTGCAAACAGGAAGTGTTCTCGCCACACTAATCTAACCGTTGAAAGATTCAACAACATTAAAAGTGATGTGACCATGCCTATAAATAAATATTATATGTATCAACAAAAATTCACTATCACAAAGTCAACAATGTGTCACATATAATCGACAAATGTGACAAGCAATAGTAAATTGTCACAACATACATATAAAAGTCACACCTAATAGAGAAATGTCACATGAGACAAGTAAAGGTCACACATAATAGATGAATGTCACATATAAAAGCATAATGTGACATTTAATAGATCAAATTCATAGAAAATGGCTGATATTTGACGTACCTTATATCATGAAATACAGAATTCACCCAATTATTTGGACCATAACTGAGAGCTACTTGGTAAGCTCTTTGATCCGTCATCCTAATCTCACATAAAATATCTTTAAATTCTCTTTTCGTACACTTGTATGTAACAAACTCTAATAATTTTGATATCCGTTGAGCAGCACTTAGGGCAAAACCTATCTCTCTAAGCTTCAATTTGTAATTTTCAACAAGATGAAGAATGCATTTGGAATGGTACGCATCTGAAAATATATCTTTTAAAGATTATTTTATTCCTTTGTCGGAATCTGACAAAATGACTAGAAGATGGGGTGGATTATATGATTCTGTTTGATTATACAAAATATACCATAATCCTTGAATGAGCCAACTCTAATTCGCTTCATTTTCTTGGTCACAAACGCAAAATGTGAGTAGAATTATGCCTTGATTACCATCATAAGCAGTTGCATCTAATAAGATCCATTGGTAACAATCTTTAGAATAGTCCCATCTAGAAAGAGCAATGGCCTATATCCCTTGAGAAACCCCTATATGCATGCACTATAGGACACAAAATAAACGCTTGAATCGCCTTTCTTCTTGTTCAATGATGACAACACTGCCTGAGTTTATTTCCATCACCTTCATTTGGTACCTTTACATGATTATTAAAAAGGGGAAATAACTTGTTAAATGATGAATAAGTTCTAAATGTCACAAGTAAGACATGAATGTCACATATAAGGTCTGGATGTCACATTTAAGACCAAAAAGTCACATATGAGATCGAAATGTCATATATAATGTCAAAAACTCACATATAAAACCTAAAAGTTACATTTGATGTCTAAATATCATATACTATACTTATATGTTGTAAGATCTGCTAAAGGACACACTAAACGCTAGGGTGTATAGTATTATTTAAAATTTTAGAAGATAAATTATAACTTCAAGAATAATGAACAATATATCAGAAAATGAACAATCACAAACAAGAGATTTTATATTGGTTCCATCACCCTAGTGTACAACCAGTCCCCAAGCCAATCCTGCTTGAGATTTTCCTTTCCTTGATTTGTAAATCCACAAACCAACCTAACCCTGAAACCACAAGATCAAACCTAACCAATTGACAAAACCATGCCAATTGCAACGAATCTCTATATCTATAAACTCTAATAGTTAACTTAGGGTATTTCTATAGTTAACCACACACTAAGTATGTGTTAGTGTATTCTAAATACTATGTGCATGTATGCGTTGTGAGTGATCAAGGCTTTTAACAAAGATTCTACCCAATGAAAGAAAACTCAAAATACAATTATATTATTAAAGCATCTTGATTTCTTTCATCTCCAAGTAGCCTTGTATCAACTTCAATTGCCTTGTATTGCCTTGTGTCTTGAGTATCTCTTTGAATATCATTGTTGATTTTGCTCTGATTATGTAAAACATATGTTAGCACAAAATACACATAACATATAATATTTGTTATCATCAAAACAAACATATCTTGGGGTCAAGATATCGAACATTCTCCTCCTTTTTAATGATGATAAATAAATTGTGTTAGAAAATATATAAAAAATATTTACTCCCCATGCATCAAATTATTAGTTAAACTCTTTTACTCCCATGCATCAAAGTATTAGTAAAAATAATATTTTTTCTATATATCTCCCACTTTGTTATTAGCAAAAAAATATAGGCATATCTTGTATCCTTCCCCCTTTTGAGTACCTGAAATAAAAATAATTTTCTTGTGGTACCCACTTTTTTATTTTGGTCCGAAAGGATTAGCTTTTGGAAATCCAAACTCATTTGGAATTTGGTTTCCATTTGTTAGTATACAAATAATCTTTAGAATAACAAACATCATTCATATAGATTTGTTAGTATACAAATAATCTTTAGAATAACAAACATCATTCATATAGGATTCAATATAAACATCCTTATTATGAGAATTCAAATGTTTAGGAACCCAAATATATTTATTCCTAGCATGTATATTCTTTGCAAGTGAATGACTATTCTTAGAGTATGAATTAGTCTTCAAACTATTGTTTTCTTTAACAAATCTAAGTCCAAAATAATTGTTAGAAAGTCGTTGATGAGATAATATGACATTCAAATTCTCTTTTCCTTTATTAAATTTTGAAACATTTTTCAAAATATCTTCATACTTGATTTTCAAAGATGAAATATTATTTTCCAAATCTGAACTATGAGAATTTAAAGAAGATATTTCTGTTTTAAGAAAAAAATTCTTCAAATAATTTCTTATTTTCCTTTTTCAAAAACTAGTTTTTTACTTTTTCCTTTTTAAATTCAAAAAATAATTCATTGAAAGCATTTAATAATTCATCATTATTAAAATTATCACATACCTCATCTTCTAGAGCTATAAAGCACATGTTTGCTACTTCCTTGTGTTAGGCCCTAGAGGGGGGGGGGGGGGGGGGGGGTGATTAGGGTCTTATGCTAATCTAATCCGATTTTATGCCAATTAAAACTAATTAACAAATTATTCTTGTAAGAGAGATATACAATATGTTACAAGCAAGAATAAGTAAAAAGAGAGATATCCTAGTAAGGATATATATAGAGAAATATATGCAAGGATATATAAACTAACATAAGAGTAAAATAAACAATCTACAAATGTGATAGGGTAATAGATTATGGTGACAAGAATGAATAAACACTAAGCACAAATAAAACGCCAAAGCAAACTCAAACACAAGCAAATGATTACGGAGTTCGGACCTTCCGTCCTATGTCTCCGCTCCCCACTCCCGGGGAGAAATCCACTATCACAACCAGGTTTTCTACGCTTACCCGAATAACGTTTACACCACACACTCGATTTTCTAGCTAACCGAAAACTTTACAATCAACACTCTTGCAATCCCACTCTACATCCTCTCAAGTGTTGGACTCTAGACGTGTCTCCCTCAAGTGCCCGGATACAACCTCTCCCTAGGTTCGTCAACCGATACTACTCCTCTTGGGACGATCCCCAACTGACACCACACACTTCTCTCGGTGTACAAGTGTATTACAAAGTGATCTCACAATAAAGCACAATTACAGTAATTGTTTGTTCTCTAATATGGATGAGAACATAATGAAAGCTCATACTCAATTGTTATAATTCTCACCAACCCAAATACTATGTATGCAAATATGATAAGCTCAAGTGGGTGTGTGTAAACAATGAGTGAAATAAAATCTAACTCAAATAGCAAACTAGCAATAATAAGAATATAAAAATCAATAATAAAATTGCTAGAGAAAAGAGTTAGAAAAACTTCTCTATAAACACAAAGGAGAGGACGAAGAAGATTGAGAATGAATCCCTCAATTTGCAACGTAAGCTTCCTCCTTTGTAAACAAAAATCCCAAACGTAAATCAAACTAAACAATCTTAAACCCTTATTAAACCTTGTTTAAAAACTTCTTAGATTTTTAAAGAATGAGAGCAAGGGGGTATATATAGCCACCCAAAACCTCAGCCAAAAACCCCAAAGGAAAAGACCAAAAAGCCCAAGAATTAGAAATCTGATTATGTACAAATATAGCCGTTACAGTATTATGGGTCGACTCATCACTGTTCATGAGTCGACTTATAACTAGCTATTATAGGCTAAAAATAACTTATGGGTCGACTCATAAAATTCATGAGTCGACTCATCATGCATGGATCGACTCATCAAGTCATGGGTCGACTCAGCAGAAACAAAACACACTTTCCAGCACAGTTTGTGAGTCAATTTATGATAGGCATGAGTCGACTCAACCTGATGGGTCGACTCATGATGTTATGAGTCGACTCGTCAAAAACAAATTATAAACTACACAATAGTTTATGAGTCGACTCAACACTGTTCATGAGTCGACTCAAGACATGCACATTATCTATTTTAAACAGAAAACTGATTTTCAAACCTCTTTTAAAAATAGAAAATAAAATCAGAAAAATATAAAACTTTGGAAAATAATTGTAAATATAATAATATACATGTTACAAAAACTGGTTTTCAAAAAGGACCTCCCAAATAAAAGATATCATCATTTTGTAAAATAGTCCAAAACATAAAAATGTAAACATATGAGTTTTGACATTTTAGTTTAACCATGTTTTGAAACATTACAAAATGATTTTATAGACTTAATAAAATATGCATATGATTATAGTTATGTCCAAAAACTGAGAATACACTATTTTTACAAAATTGCATATTCTATGCAATATATTCTTAAACACAATAGAATATGAAACAAATAAAAATTGTAAAACTTTGTTTGTTGTTTCATATCTATGTGGCTAAACCAAAACATAGTAATAAATATGAAATATGTAGTTTCATATTTGTAAACTATAAAACCAAAACTTGTGTATATATATACATAACTATATATATATATATATATATACATAGAAACCAATAAAATGTGTGTGTATATGATATTGAGCTTAAAGTATCTAACACACATAATATAAACCCTAAACTAATTATACCCAAGCTTGTGATCTTCGATGCAGCTCAACTTGGTATACTTTGCGGATGAAGCTTGAACTTGGATCTTCAACTTGAATTGCATTGTTTCACTTCACTATTCCGCCAACCTCCATTGGATATGATCGTGAAAGCTCGATTTTATCCATCCTCCAACATATTGTTTGTCTATAATTAATACAAAACATAAACACTAGACAAATAATATTAGATGTAAATTGTTTGTTAAATATCATCAAAACAAAAGAGGCCAACACCTTGTCCGTTTCTTCTTCTTCATCGGATGAAGATGCATCGTTGTCATCCCAATTGACTACCAATGCCTTCTTCTTCTTCTTGAAATATTCAGATTTGTTCTTGAATTTGGACTTGAGAAGAGGACAATCTTTCTTCATATAACCTGTTTTGTTACACTTATAACAAATAATATTATCGTTATTATCTTTAACCTTTTTATACTTACTTTGTATAAGGAACTTTTTGAATTTCCTTGAAAGTGCATTAATATCTTCATCATCATCATCTAAATTGTTTGTGTCGGATGAAGTTTTAAAAGTAAATAGTTTCTTCTTTAGTTGTTCTCTCTCCCTTCTATCTTGAAGTTGTACTTCATATGCCATTAGATTCCCAACGAGATTTTCTAGAGTGAGTGTTGAGAGATTATTGGCTTCTTCAATTACTGTCATCTTCTTCTCCTATTTCTGTGTGAGTGCACGAAGTACTTTTCTCACCATCTCCAAATGTGTATATTCTTTTCCAAAATCAATTAGAGAGTTGGTGATGTCGGTGAATCTTGTGATCATTTCGGAGATCGTCTCATGTTCCTTCATTTTGAATAATTCAAACCTGTGCATAAGAATAGAGATTTTAGATTCTTTAACTTTATTTGTACCTTCGTGTGTTACCTCTAATGTATGCCAAATTTGATGGGCTAAAGTGGAAGTAGACACGCGGTTGAATTAATTCTTATCCAATGCACAAAATAGAACGTTCATCGCCTCAGAATTCTGATTTGCAACATTCTTTTGAGCACGGGTCCATTCAGCATATAGTGTGGTTGGATTCTCATGTGGTGACTCAATGATGTTCCATAACTCGTAGTTGATGGATTGTAGATAGATCTTCATTCTGTACTTCCAATAGTTATAGTTGGAACCATCAAAGAGCGGATGTCGTTATGTTAAGTGTCCTTCCTTGAATTGTTATGTTGTTGTCATCTTTCACCTTGCTCTGATACCAATTATAGGATTTGCGGAAGCACACATTAAACAATAGAGGGGGGGGGGGGGGGGGGGGGGTGAATAGTGTTATTTAAAATTTTACAAGATGAATTATAACTTGCAAGAACAATGAACAACAATATTAAAAAATGAACAATCACCAACAAGAGATTTTATACTGGTTCCATCACCCTGGTGTACATCCAACCCTCAAGCCAATCCTGCTTGAGATTTTCCTTTCCTTGACTTGCAAATCCACAAACCAACCTGACCTTGAAAACCACAAGATCAAACTTGACCAATTGACAAAACCATACCAATTGTAACGAATCTCTAAACCAAGAGATCTTATCTCTCAAACTGGAGATAACCTTCCTTTGAAGCAAAGTACAAAACTGATCCTATAAGCCTTGATGTGAATATGAAGTGCAGTAGTGGCTTAGGAATTTAAACTCTTTGAAATGTTGCCTAAACAATTTCTAGTAATGATGGAGAACAAAGACAATCTCAGAATTTTCTGTTATTGACAATTTGAATGAGAACTTATATCAAGAAAGAATGAATTTGATCAAAATTTGAATCTTGTATGTACTAATGTAACTCATCAAATTCTGATGTTCTGACCTATTTATAGGCTTAGAAATATTCAAAATTTAAACCAAATTAACGTTTACAAATAGCTATAAACGATTACTAATTCAAATTCAGAACAGTTAGAAAAACTGTTTTTGTAGTCAACTACTAAGCTTAGTAGTCGACTACACTGTGTCTATTTAGACTCTGTGAAGTCAAGAAATAGGGTTAGTAGTCGACTACTTAAGGCATTAGTCGACTAATCTGTAAAATTTAAGATTCTGTAAGTTGAACTGAGAATGAGTAGCCAACTAAAGCATAGTACTTGACTAATCTGTAAATTTGAAGTTTCCGTAACTTTGACTAAGGCTTTTATAATCGACTACTAAGGGTACTAGTCAACTACAGATACATAGATATGAGATATTTGATATGTTTTGAGACATGTTCTATATCTATAAACTATAATGGTTGACTTAGGGTATTTCTATAGTTAACCACACACTAATCATGTGCTAGTGTGTTATAAATACTATGTGCATGTATGCGTTGTGAGTGATCAAGGCTTTTAACAAAGATTCTATCCAATGGAAGAAAACCCAAAATACAATTATATCATTGAAACATCTTGATTTCTTTCATCTCCAATTAGCCTTGTATCAACTTTAATTGTCTTGTATTGCCTTGTGTCTTGAGTATCTCTTTGAATATCATTGTTGATTTTGCTCTGATACTGCAAAACATATGTTAGCACAAAATACACACAACATATAATATTTGTTATCATCAAAACAAACATATCTTGGGGTCAGGATATCCAACATACGTCACATAGCATTCTAAAATGTCACATTTAAGGTTAATGAATTACATTTAAGGTTAACATATTAATGGACTAACCAGGGTAGTAAACTATATGAATGCCTTGCGTAACCAAATATTTTGACTTTTACTATCTCCTTAGCACGCCAAGCTTTAGAATAATTAATTTTTAAACCATATTGAGAGTGTAATTCCTTTCTAATGTCAGATGAGGTGATATATGGATGCCTCTTCATAATTGATTGTAGCATACTCTCAATCCACCTTCTCGATGCTCTAGAGTGACCAGCTATATTGTTATGTTGTCCACAAGTATGTTTAGGAACAAATTTTTTTATAGCAAAGGTCAACACATGGCTCAATGGTGAAGCGTAAAGCACCCACGGGCATTTTGTTTCTTTTCTGAACATGCAATTAGCACGAATGAATTTTGGCTCATTGTTAACATATTTGAAAGAGAATTTCTTAGCTATAGAGTAGTATATAAGAGTCATTTTAACTTCTTTTGCGCTTTCAAATTGCTGCCCTTTTTCAGTAATTGCCTCGAGCCACCATGCAGGGATTCCTGTCGAGTCACTTATTATGTCATCTGTCATCCACACATGATCTCCTTGAGGATTATCATTTAGGATCCTCTCTGATTCCTGGATATACTCTGATGACTGTGAGTTTATAGTAGGAAGACTACAAATTGAATATAACATACATATAAGTGATGTGTTGCAATTACAAATAACTGTTAACTTGTATATGTCACAACCAAAGCCGATATGTCATGTGCAATGTCTACAGGTCGCATATAAGACATAAGTAACATAGTTCCTATTATAATGTGTATACAGAACTTAAAAAGAATTTTTTGAATACTTACTTAAACTCTGTTTATGTTCCTCTTTTTGTCCCTATGGCATGCGTGGATCATTCATCTCTTTCGGTAACAGTCATGGTTATCATATTTAACCCTATTGAACGATGATAATCTATCATGTTGAGAATATTTTCATCTTTTAGAAGCTTGAACGAGACATTGGGAAACTTCTCGAGAGAGTAACTTATCAACAAACTTTCATACCGTACTTTTAAATTATTTGCAGCGTGCATCTTCAATTCAGCTAAACTTGTTGCATAATTGACTTTAATGAGGGTTGTATTGGTGTTTAACAAAATCACATATATTAAAGATTCTACCATTTTGATTATTGGAGAAGTTAAAATGAAAGAGTTTAGAGCATTTTGGTTGTTGAAGGTTGTTGAGTAGAATCTACAGAGGGAAGAAGATATTACATTAATATGGGACATTATTTGGAGTGAACTTAGTATGTTTCTCTCTAATTTTTCCTTTCCCTTCAATAAATCTCTCCCAGCCATTAATGTCATTCTTCTCTCTTCTCTTGAACCCATCACATCTTACTGTACATTGTAACGAGGGGCTGCCTAATGAGACAAAAAAATTTGTCACTTCATAAAAGGGTACAAAAGGGTAAACTAGACAGTACTTCAAAATACAGTATAGAAACTTTATATAATGTTGGGCTACAGATGTTTTAGTGGAAAGTTAGGTCAAAGAGTTTAAATGAGTTTAACTCTAGTTGAGGGTGGGGGGTGCATAACTTTTTGAAAATTGCTTACTCCAAGCAATTTTCCCTTATTTTTTAAATCTACTAGAAAAAGCCAATTCCCAGAGTATCTACCAAGAAAAGAACCCTTTTATCTATTTCAATTGTCATTGAAGCACAGAAACCACCTTGTGCTCTCTGAAAACTTTGTCACCAATCAAAAATTCACTTCCTTCTTTGTGCTTCAAGCCTATAAGATAGGCCAACCCCATTTTTCTAATATTTTTATTAGGAGAAATTTTCAAAATAGTCTCATGTCCTAATTTATTCCCAAAATGCGACCCATTTTACTTTTATTTAGTGAAATCGACATAGTTTCTAGCCACGTCAGCATCATGACTAGAAACTAAATCGTTTAAAAAATATAAACTTCCAATTAGTCGGGGTTGACAACCCTGATTAATTAGAAGCAGCTCTAAGGGGTTACCAACCAAAATGGTTAGGATTACCAACCAAAATGGTTAGGGTTGCCAACCAAAATAGTCAGGGGACTAATTTTAAAAGTCTTCGCCAAATAGTCGGAGTTGCCAACCTCTACTATTTCGGGACCAACCAACTGGAACTCGAAATTGGCCAACCACGACTAATTCAGCACGGAAAAAATTGTTGGGTTTGCCAAACCTGACAGTTTTGGTCGAATTTGACAACCCCACTAATTTTTAGCAGAGATTTGAATCGGGTCTCGAGCACATACTAATTAGTCAGGGTTGTCAACCCTGACTAATTAAACATTGCATTCTTTTAGAAGTCGACCCAGTTTCTGGTCATGAATCTGATGTGGTAGAAACTGGGTCGATTCCACTAATAAAAAAGAGATAGGGTCGATTTTTGTGATAAAATATGGTAATGAGTCTATATTGAAAAATTCTTATTTTTTATTATTTTCAAATAGAGCACCCATACTTCTTCTGCTAAACATTTATTATTTATTATTCTTTTTTATAACACCACCTCAACAAATTATTCACCAAAGGCAGAAGTTTTTAAGCCTAACATCTCCAGGCACTTCTCGTGTTTTTTTAAGTCCAACTGAAAACCACAATGCTCCAGCTGTCCATTATGACACCGCTAGGGGTGAGCACGGTTCGGTTCAAATCGAAAAAACCGACCGAACCGACCCGAACCGATCCGAAAAAAGCGGTTTTATGAGTAAGGCGGTTCGGGTCGGGTTGACAATTTTTCAAACCGACCCGAACCGAACCAACCGAATATATTTGTGCCTTTGATTTGTGGGTTTATTGCTGTCTTCGATCACCATGAATAGCAGTTGCAGGGAATTGATTCATACATAACCAATGTTCTAATGAGTCAGCTCCTTTTTTTGCCTCCACAAAGACCAAAGTCAAAGCTTGCTACACAAAGACAAAGCAAGTCCGTTACTGAAAAATTACAACGTCAGATTCTAGTATTTAATCCAAAAGGACAAGTTACTTCACTTAAAAATAGTATACATACATGAGCAAGAATAATAAATTGAAGTGAAGTTAAAAAACAAATACATACTGGCATAGGGTAATAATAATATATAAAAGATAAATTGAAGTGAAGTTATACTTGATGAAGTTAGAACCGAACAAACCGAACCGAACCGCACCGAACCGATTTGTAATGGTTCGGTTCGGTTTTAAATTGTAGATGGTTCGGTTCGGTTGTTCAAGTTTTGGTGAAAACCGACCCGAACCGAACCGTGCTCACCCCTATTGCTATCGAATTCCTTGCAGATGCAGCCTAACACAACTCAATAGAAGCAGAACATCATCGACTCTGGCCTGGTCGGACTTCAGCACTTTCTTCTTCGGTCAACACCACTTGGTTGCAAACCTCGCGCAAATCAGAGTCTCCTTTCTTCAAACTCAACAATTAAGTTTAGTTTATTTTACTTCTTTTTAACTAGATATCTATATAATATTTTTGCTTGTTAGTACTACTAGCGGTACAACATTCAAAATTCCTTTTAAAATTATATTTTAGTTTTAGTTCTCTACGAGATGACTAGTAAACTTGCCCTATTGAAACTAGAAAAAATTAACAAATTTAATGTCATTAATTATGACATATGGCACAAGAAAATAGTATAGCCCTAATTCATGACAGTATCGATGATGTAATCAATATTGCTATTCCAGTTCCTACTGATAAATTCACACCTGAAGAAAAAAAGAGTTAGAGCATTAAACGTCAAAAGATAAAAAGGTAAAAAGCCTAATGCTCTTGTTCATGGAAGATAATTTGGTCAAAGTTTTTAAAATTTACAAAACTTTCATGGACATGTGGAAACCTATAAAAAATATGATATTGCTTCGGAAGTTAATATTCAACTCCTCTTATATATGTATAATTCTTGTCATATGCAAGAGGGAGACAATGTCGTAGAGCACATTAATAAGATGATTGTCATGGCTAATGACTTATCCACTGCTAGGACCAAAATCCCGAAAATAATGTAAGTGGTATCCATTATGAATAGTATTCCTCATTCCATTGCTGTGGCTGCCATCATCTTAAGAATGAACCCTACCATTAAATTTATCACTGAACTTCCAATGCACCTACTGGTAGAACATGTCCTAATATCTAGCAGAAAGGAATCAGAATTGGACACACTACAGTAGGAGATGAATGATGTCTGCCAGAGGCATAACACTGGAAGATATAGAACCCTGGCCCTAACAAACTGATTAGCACATAATAAACATGCATAAAAGTTGCAAGAGAACAACTATCAAGTATGGTATAGAAATATAGTGAACTCACGAGGAAGGTGTGCGTTTAGAAATTCCTAAAATTGGTCCTAAAAGTGTGAAGAAAAAAGTGAAATAAAATGTATAGAGATGTAGATAAAGTTGATTTTTCACAAAATCAAAAATATAAACAAGAGGAAAAAAGGAAAAAAAAGATACAAGTAAAAGAATAACAAACAAACAAAAAAATAAAAGGAATATAAAATGAGAAACTTAAATATTGAGGACAAAACAAGTAAGGAATAAACAACTAGCGATGAGAAAAATAAAAATCAAGAAGTATTGAGGGGAAAACAATTAAAGAAACTTAGGGATCTAGAATTGAATTCATTAGTTAATTTTACTTATAATTTATGAACAACTCTCTTTTTATCATATTTTACTTTAGATTTAGTAAGTATAAATCAAACTACTTAAAGAAAGTATAATCTATCATATTATCATCTAAGCAAAATTCTCATTCACGTAAAGAATAAATAACTAGATAATAATTTTAGAATTTATAAGTATAACCTATCAAATCACTGAAGATACGTATATATTATCAAAATTTTCTTCTACCAATTAGTTCTCTAGTTGATTATCTTTAGCATAATTATTTTAAGTACAAGATAGCAATACATAAATCATAAAAGAAATTAAGCTAGTTTCATAATAATCCTAAAACTCCTAAAGAATTTAGTTACACATACTAAGAACAAAAATAAGATAAAGCATAAAAGAAAGACAAGAAAATAAAAAATAAGTAAGAAAAAGAAGCAATAAAAAGAGCAAGGAAATATAAATCTACTCTACAAGGCATGAAATAAATCTATACTACAAATATGAAATAAATCTAATCTACCAAATATAATAAAAAGAAAATAAAAACCTACATCATATAATTCTAAAGCAAGAAAACAAAAAGAGAAAAATAAAAACTTACATTCTAAGGGGTTGGCCTCTGTGAAGAATCTTCATCTTCACTTCATCATTATCAAAAGAGAAGAATGAAAATAAAAGAAGATGAAATAAAGTTTTTATTTATTGTAAATAAAAGTTTATAATTTTGGAAGTTTTTCTCAATTAAGAGCAACCCTCCTCTTCAAATGGAGCTTTTACATTATTTTTCTCTCTCCAAAACCCTCACTCTCTACCCCTATTTAATATTAACCCTGAGATCGAACTTAACCCATAGGTTAAATAATTTCCACAGTTAATTTATACCTGTTATTAGGTAGATATAGTATCAATGTTGATATTGATACAAGTATCGATATAGATATTGATACAAATATCAATACTCATATTGATACTACTTTGATTTTGAATTTGATTAAAATTTGTGGACTCTTTTGGCTTCTATGGACTGCTTGGCTTAATCTTGGGCTTCAATAAGAGCTTCAACAAAAGGTAGAAAAATAAGGAATTGAATTCTTTTAGGCTATTATTCATTAAATCTTCATTAACTTGCAAATTAAAATAAAAAACTTATTAATTAATATTTTATTTAATATAAAATAGATAATGATAGTATAAATATGCAATAAGATTTGATGATCAAATACTCCCGCACTTAAGCTTTTGCTAGTTCTGTTAAATATTGTATATAGAATACTCTTGTTTAGTCCCACATTGTACAGACTACTAGAGCAATCCTATTCATACTATATATAGAATACTCTTCCTTAGCCGCACATGTGATAGAGAAGTAGAACAATCATATTCACATTGTATAAATAGACCATCATATCAATGAAGAAATATATTATTTTCTCCTGAGTTACTCTGCATTTAACATGGTATCAGAGCCGTCCAATCAACTCCCTCTTCAAATCTCAGCCCGACCACCTCTACAAACCCTAACCCTTTCTACCAACCCTAACCCAACACCACTCGACATTCATCCACCACCGGCCATCATCCGCTTGAGCCAGTGCCACAACCGTGCTGCACCGCTTGTCCAATATGCACCTTTGTGCCGCACTGCTCAACCAGATCTGCACCGCACAAGACCGCCGCTCGACTACGCAAACTAGACCCACACGACAACGCACCTCTCGTTCAGTCTACATTGCCGCACCGCATCGCTTGACCAGATCTGTACCGCGGCATGACAACCGCTCGACCACGCAAGCCAGACTCCGGCAGCGTGCCAGTGATGACTGGTCGACCATGGTTTGCACTGACAACCAACCACACAACACTACCACCCGCACCGTCCAGTACAGATTTGCACCACGACATGGCCACCGCTCAACCACGCGAGCCAGACCCGCACCACGACACACCTAGCGTCAACCATTCGACCACACGATAGCACTGTCGTTGCACCAAGGCTTGACCAACAGAGCCAAAACTGCACCACCACCCGTCCTGTGACACCAATCCTATGATGCCCCTGTTTTCACACATGGCTATAGTCCAAGGTGAACCGAGAGATGTCAAACCTATCATACACCTACACTATGTAATAACACGTTTCACCATTCATAGTAAAATCCTCTAGTGGAATCAAAAGAAGTGTAGGTACTAAAAAAACAGGCAAAATAAAGAAATGAACGTAATAGACATGATATGAAAAGTGATATCTCATAAATAAAAATTATGTCTTAACTGAAATACATCCGACATATGGAATAAAAAAAATGTCCCAGCATGAATCAACTAGAAATCGTACTAAGGCACACTACCTTTACAAAATAAAAAAAATAAAACTCTAAAGTTTGAATGAAATCATAGAAAAATCTATTGTGGAGCTTCTACTAATAACTCATGAGACAGTGACTATGTAAGAACTCCATCATCCCACGGCTCTTCGAACCTCTGTATTGCCTGAAAGAAGAGAAAACAATAAAAAGAATCACATAAAGAGCGTCAGAGCGCTACAGCAAGATCACATCCATCCGCCCCCAAGGGAAGGGCTACTAGATGGAGTGGGGGCTCTATCTATAAGCATAGTCTACCTAGATCATTTTCTCTGTATCTAAGTAGAATTAACATTTAGAAACTTACAACCAAAGACGTAGTACGTCGAGCGAAATAATCCAAATAATAAAACCCTCATGCATATACCATATGTCTTAAAATGTAAATATCTAAACACTATTACAGAACTAAGAAAAAACAACCTATATAAAATCAACAATTAGAAACCCACAACACGAGACTGGTACGTCGAGCGAAATAATCCGAACAAGGAAACCCTCATGTATATACCATTTTCTCAAATTGTGAATCGCTAATCATTGATCCCAACTAAAACATAAAGAAAGCAATAAAGGAATAAAAACATCAATACATTGTATTTATAATATCTTCCACTGTCACTGAGAAGATAGAATAAATACTAACATATAATCCTGTATACTTTCAAGAGACCAGTATCTCGGTCCTATAGCTCAAAAATGTGTCGTATTCATAACTAACATCTGCCTAATTACTTAGGCTATCTATCAATAATCTCAGAGCAACAGACTATCCTGTAAGTGTCCTAAATAGTATACACGGATCATTAGTCTCATCGTGATCTCAGCACGTAGCCTGAGTGCGGTACGACCTACCATATAGGTATCCAAATAGATGGCCTCACAAGCCTCATAATTATATGGCTCACAAGCCTCATCACACACTCGTACGGATGGACTACTATACAAAACATCCAAACCCGACTCAATGGCCTGTACATGTGGAATATCGACGCACTATCTTATGTAGTACTGAACTGAGCTCATCAACGATATCCATCTCATGTACAAACTGTGTATATCTAGTATATCGATGCACTATCCCATAGTACTAAGCTGTGCTCATCAACGATATCCAACGAGTGTATGGACAATCTCTAACTCTATTATAAACAACCCAATTCTTATCAAAACCACCTTTGGGATACTCATGTGTGTGCAATGCCACTGTACTTGTGTATTCGTGTAATTACATGTAAGGAAGTGTGGCTTGAACCTCACAAACACATCTCAAACAAATACAAAACAAAACTCAGGAAATCAAGCCTTACTAGTCGACTAATATGCTGATTAGTCGACTACTCTGAGTTCATCTCGAACCTGGAAAATCAAACTAAGTTTGAGTAGTCGACTACTATGATCATTAGTCGACTACTCTGCTATGAAACAAACTTTGTGAATAAAAAATGAGATAGTATAGCCAACTACTATGCTTTGTAGTCGACTACACTGCATCAACATGAAAACTGACAGTGCGCAAACAGGAAATTAACCAAAGAACATACACATATGGAATATTAAATCAGATTAAAAACATTATGTATACTTTTAAAGAGTCTAACTTGAACATGAAACATAGAATTAGCTTAATCTAATTAGGGTTAATCTCTTTGTTAAACAAATTCTTCAATTACTCATATATAAACAATATGATTATGAAAGCATGATAGAATCTACATGTGACAGAGATATATTTCGTTTTAAGTCTGATTACAAGTCTAGGTATCATAACCCTAGGGTTTAGCATGATTAGATTACAAGAAAAACTCAATTAATAAACAAAACTAGGGTTTTCATATGGGTTAAACTTAATTAAATAAGGTAAAAATAAAATTAACATTAACCCTAATGATCATGATCATATTTCTAATATAAACAACAAAGAAACATCAGATCCATCAAGGCTTAAAGATCTATTATCAAAAACCTATCTTTTATCACATGAAAATAAGCATAAACATGCTAAACATTAAATTAAACTCATTAAATCTTTAAAGTACTAAGGGTGCAGGTTTGGATGAAGATGATCTTGCCTCAGGATGCTGTCGAACTCCTTAACCACGTGTATGCAAGATTCTTCTTCAACCACAATCAACAAACCCTGCCTTCCTCTCGACAACGCCTCAATACTCTCCCAAAATTCATAAACTAAGGCTAGGGTTTGAGGAGGAAGGTGGCTACTATAAAACTCACGTGAAAGAGGATAAAAAGATCTTTAAAACGAGTATATATACACATATATATAGCTGGGTTTGAAACAAAATGAATCTGACCTGAAATCTGACAGAAAACTAGAATCAGACTAATTAGTCAACTAATGCCTTTATTAGTCGACTAACGACCCTACTAGTCAACTACTCTGAGTAGTAGTCGACTACTAATAAATCAGATTCAGGTTTGTGTATGATTTCGTGTATGATTCTCATCTATACTCATATATATACTTTGGATTGATCTCAAATCAATCCCTAGCATACTCAAACATTAAAATATGTTATTTATAACCATATAATATACTTAATAATATTTGTCACAATTTATTCAAACTTTTGGGGTTTTATAAATCCCCACCAATTTCTTCGATCGATTGAACTTTATCTCACTAACATGACAACGTAAGAAATGCACTTCCATCAACAATCCATCAATGTCAAACTCGATGATGACAATTACCATCTGTGGTCCTACTCTCTACGGGTCATCCTTCGCGGTTGTGGTCTTATGGCACCTCAAAACCCCCAACTCAACCATTCACTACCGGTGATCCCACCAAGGATACAACCACCTTCTCCTCTTACGAGTCTGCACTTACAACTTGGACCCTTGCTGAAGATCGTGCCATTGTAGCAATCACACAATCTGTTTCACCCTCCATCCAACTTTAGCTTGCACTATTCGACTCTACCATATCCCTATGGGAATACTTATAACGATTTTATACCTAGTCTGACGATGCTCAGGAATTTCAACTTTACCAGGAGATCTATACGCTCACACAGGGTGACCGATCAATCTGTGAGTTCTACACCCACATCTTTGACCACTGGGAACAATTCGCGGCTCCCGAAACACCTCTCCCTAACCTGTCCTCTAGGACAATTTACCTTAACAATAGAGATCAACAATGCCTCTTTCAGTTTTTGATGAAGATCCGATCAGAATTTAAAATCGTTCGGAGCCAACTCATTCGTCGATCACTTAGACCCACTCTTGAGACGGTCGTCACAAGGTTACATGCTAAGGAGACGCGCCTTCACCTCACTACTCTCCCCATCAGCTCGAGTTCTATCCATGCCACCACCCATTCGCCACCCTCCTGCAATCCACCTTATAGACCACATCCCTCACTGGCTAGACAATATCAACCAAGATCTAACTCCTCTCCCAAGCAGCTGTGGTGTGACTTTCATAAGCTTTGGGAACACTCTACGGATGAGTTCCATGCAAGACTATCTACAACATCCCTGACCACACAACCTTCGGCGGCCATAATCAAGATTCCATCCACCTCCGCATCACCACCTTACATTGATCTCCTATAGGCGCTACAACCTTTCGCTACCTCACCCACTACAGGTTCAACTACTACCTCATATATCACTCACTCAAGTATACAAATCAACTCATGGATGTTGAATTCGTGTGTCACACATCATCTAACATAATGACAAAAACATCTCATTAACCAAACGCCTCTTCCCCCCTGTGACGCCCCTGGGTTCACTCAAGGCTGCAGTCCAAGGTAAAACCAAGAATATCAAACCTGCCATGTACCACACCATGCAATAACATATTTTACCATCATAATTACTATCTCTCTAGTAGAGTCAATAATAGGTGTAGGTACAAAAGCAAGTAAAAGATAATATAAGAGTCAACTGATGAAATAATAGAGATCAAATTAATATTCCATCATCTAACATACTGAAATACAAGTCAATGTCTGAAATAAATAAACTGGAGTTTCTCAACAAGTCTCAAATACATAACGTCTGGATAAGAGGAAATAAGGCACACAGCCTTTACAACTTCTAGAATAAAACCCTCAATGTCTAAACAAAAGTCTACAGTGGAGCTCAAAAGAAAAATATAACTAAAATAGACAGCTGAATCACTAAAGTGCATCGCCATCAACCTGTGACTCTCCGGACACCTGGCTCGTTACCTAAAAGGGGAGGGACAATGAGCGTCAAAACGCTAGCGAGCAACATCATAACCAACCCCAAGGGATAGGGCTCGTTGTATACAGAAAATACAGTTAATACATATATATATATATATACATAAAATCACTGATCCTATTTAGGAAATTACAACACTAGCATAGGTACGTCGAGCGAAATAGTCCAAACAAGGAAACCCTCATGTATATACCTTGTAGCTCAAATTGTAAATCCCTAACAATAAAAGGATTTTAGTTTCTAGGAAATTACAACACGAGCATAGGTACGTCGAGCGAAATAATCCACACAAGGAAACCCTCATGTATATACCTTGTATATCAAATTATAAATCCCTAAATACCAAACCCGAAAATCTAATACAGGAATAAAAAAAAAAGAAGACAACCCATCTTAGAACTTAAAGTACTGTGTCATGTCACAACTCACATAAGTGTCATGTCCAGCCTATGCAAGTATAAGTATCATACTCAAGGTCTAAACTGGTGTCCAACACATGGACTAAAACTAGATGTAGTGGATGTCCAACACATGGATTGCATATATAAATTGTCCAACACATGGACTGAGAAATGAATATCCAACACATGGACTGAACGTGATAAATGTCCAACACATGGACTACACATAAAAATTACTCAACACATGGACTAAATGAAATATATGATAAGATGCGTATACACTACTTTCACACGTGCCTCAGTGTGCTAACCTAGACTCGTGTCTGCAAGTTATCTCACATGTAGAGATTCAAAATAAACATAAATTTCTAATATCAGATATTGGAGGCGACTCCTCATTCACATAGAAGTACGCAAAAATAGTAAACATGCCCAAAAAGTTTCGGTTAAAACGAAAAAACCCATACAGATCCAAATTGAGGAAAAATAGAAATTTCCTCGTCAGTTAACTCATGAGTTGATAGGGATCATCGGTCGACTCATTGGTCGACCTAACAGACAGAAAAGAAGAAAGCTAAAAATTTTCCGTCAGTCGACTCATTGGTCGACTCATCAGTCGACTCATAAGTCGACTGACAAGTCGACTGATAGGTCGACTGAGCAGACAATTTTCCAGTTAAGCATATGATGTGTATTTTGTAAAATTTTCAAACTAAAATAACTCTTTTCATTATTTTTAGCAGCATATTTTCAATTCTAACAAGTGTACAAACTGAAACGAAAGATTTGCATGTAATTACTTACACTAAAACACTAAACATATTTATACATGTTTAAAATGGATTTAAAATCAAGAAATCACAAAGAAACCCATGTATAAATCTAATTCCAGATCTGGATCTAAATTACAAAACGTTGGTGAGTTTTTTTATTAACTGAAACATTTAAATCTTGCAATCCATATTATAAAGAATCTATCTTTATGCACAAAATACGTTTTAGGCTTAAAAATTCGAAATAAAACTCAATGAAATCATACAAACAGTGAGTATAGGGCTGGGCGAGATGTTACTCGCCTCTGATGTGCTGCAAAACTCCTGAACCCTCGAGGAATCGATCCTCTTTCGACAACAACACAAAATCCTGTTGCAAATCCTCCGAAAATTCCCTAAAAATCTCCAACAACAAAGTTAGGGTTTGAGGGGAGAGAGAGGGGCTAGGGGTTCTCTGAGATCTGATGGATTTGGGGTTGGTTTTGGGTAAAAGAATATATATATAAGCGGTCAAACCCGAAACAAAACCGAACAGACCCGCAAACTAAAAGAAAAACCCGAAATCAGCCCGTCAGTCGACTCATAGGTCGGCTCATCAGTCGACTCATAAGTTGACTGATAAGTTGACTGATAAGTCGACTGAGCAGACAGATTTCCAGATACGTGCATGTTTTTGCTAATTTGCCAAAACCAATGCACAAAACTCTATAAAAATACACTCATACATCTCTAATGACTTGTTATCAAGTATATCTATAACCTCAAGTCATTTACCACAATAGAATTATTTATCATAAATAGTTCACATATCTTCATAACAAAAAAATGGGGTTTTACATTCTTCCCCCCTTAAAAGAATTTCATCCTCAAAATTCAGAAATCATACTTAAACAAATACTATTACTCTAGATAAGCATATCACAATATTTATATTTAACAATCCAGGATGACTATATTCCCACTCAACCCTTAATCAAATGGAACTAGTACGTCGAGCGAAAAATCCAAATAAGAAACCCCCCTTATATATACCATGTGTTCCAAAAGATTAAGAATTAAGCGGAAATATCCTCATTCTAGCGTTAAATCTAAATATAATCATACAAATAATCATACACATAAATCAATCCACTTCCTTAGTAGGTGTAGGATGTAGCGCTACATAGCATCTTCACGCTCTCGAAAATCATCTTCGATATCTATACTTAACCATCTGAAATGTAAATACCCCCACTTAACCCCTAACTAAATGGAACAAGTACATCGAGCGAAAAATCTAAATAAGGAACCCCTCATATATATACCATATGTTCTGAGTACTTAGGAGTTAAGTGTTAATACCCTCATTTTAGTGTTAAGTATAAACATCGCCATACATGAAACTATAAGTCATATATAAGTCATACCAAAAATTTAATTTACATGCTCAAACATATGTGGGTAGTCGCGATGCATGTCCTCTTCGCGCTCCCAAGAAATCTCCTCAACGACTCTTTGGTTCTACTGAACTTTCACCAAAGGAATTACCTTGTTTCTAAGCCTCTTGTCCTCTCTGGCAAGTGTACAAACCGGAATCTTAATAGTAGTCAAATCCTTCTGAAGCTCTATCTCTGGTGCATCCAACACTCTCTGTTGCTCCTCATCATGTAAGTACTTCTTGAGCATAGAAACATGAAATACATTGTGAATACTAGATATCGATGCTGGAAGATCTAGTCTGTATGACACAGCTTCAATGCGCTCCAAAATCCGAAAAGATCCAATATACCTTGGTGCAAGCTTTCCCTATCTTCCGAAAAGCTGAACACTTTCATAGGCGATACCTTCAGCATAACAGAATCTTCAACCTGAAACTCCAAGGGTCTTCGTCTTTTATCTGCATAGCTCTTTTGCCGACTCTGAGCGGCTAAAATACTCTCTAAGATCAATGCTACCTTCTTAGTAGTTTGCCTCACAAGCTCTGGCCCAAGCATTAAGCTATCCTTCGGCTCTACCTAGCATATAAGTGATCTACAAGGTCTCCTGTACAATGCCTCATATGGGGCCATACCGATTGTCACTTGATAACTATTGTTATAAACAAACTCTATCAGTGGAATATGATCCTTCTAGCTACCTTGAAAGTTAATGACACAAGCCCGCAACATGTCCTCCAACACCTGATTCACCCTCTCCGTCTGACCATCCGTCTGTGGGTGGAATACACTATTGTAAGATAGTCTGCTGCCAAACGAATCCTGGAAACTCCTCCAAAAATGCAAAGTGAACACTGAACCTCGATCTGACACAATCGTATCAGGAACTCCATGAAGTCGAACTATCTCCCGAATAAATATCCTTGCATACGTCTCAGCTGTATATGTAGTCTTCACCGGAATAAAATGTGCTGACTTTGTTAACCTGTCCACTATCACCCAAACAGAATCATTCCCCTTCTTCTACTTTGGCAACCCTACAATGAAGTCTATAGAAATATCCGCCCACTTTCACTCTGGGATGGGTAAAGGTTGAAGTGTTCCTGCCGGTCTCTGATGCTCTGCCTTCACTTGCTGATAGGTAAAACACTTAGCTACATACTCTGTAATTTTTCTACGCATACCACTCCACCAGAAGTGTCTCCTCAGGTCCTTGTACATCTTAGTGGTCCCTGGATGTACTGTGTACCTAGTACAATGTGCCTCATCAAATAACTCCCTCTTCAGCTCGGTACTGGATGGTATAACTAGCCTACCCTTCATTCGTAGACCTCCATCTGCTCTAATGGTCCAATCAGCTTTAGGCTCTTTTGTAATCTCCTCCTTTAGGATTTGAATCCAAGAGTCTTCCAGCTGAGCTCTGACAACTCTGGTACTCTAAGATGGTTGCACTAACACAGCTTCCAAAAATGCACTGGTTCCACTAATCTCGGGTCTGAAATCACACTGGCTAAGAGTAATAAGATCTCGATACAATGAGCACCTCAAAGCCAAAACCTGATGTTGACGCTTCCTGCTTAAAGCATCTGCTACGACGTTCGCCTTCCCCGGATGATACTAGATCGTGAACTTGTAATCCTTAATAAACTCAATCCACCCCCTCTGTCTCTGGTTGAGTTACTTCTGAGAGAAAAGATACTTCAGACTCTGATGGTCTGTGAATAACTCAAACTGCACTCCATACAAGTAGTGTCTCCATGACTTAAGTGCAAATATCACTACTGCTAACTCCAAGTCATGAGTAGGATAGTTCTGCTCATGCACCCTCAACTGCCATAAGATATATGCTACTACCCTCTGAGTCTACATCAAGACGCCTCCTAAAATTGCTAATGATGCATCTGTATAGACCATAAATATATTGTTGCTGCTTGGAATAATCAAAACTAGCGTTGTAGTCAACTTAGTCTTTAAGATATCAAAGGCCTTCGGCACTCCATGCTCCAAATGAACTGTACACCCTTCTTCGTAAGGCGTATAAGTAGCATCGAAATCTTTGAGAAGTCCTAGATGAACTTCCTATAATAACCGACTAATCCCAAAAAGCTACGAATCTCTGTCACCATCTTTGGTGGTTCCCAATCAAGAACTGCTGTAACCTTAGTCGGATCTACTGCTATACCCTCTCTACTGATGATGTGGCCGAGAAATTTGACTTCTGAAAGCCAAAATTCACACTTGCTGAACTTGGCATATAACTGGTGCTCCTGCAGAGTTCCCAAAGCTAACCGTAGGTGCTGCTCATGTTCTTCCTCCGATCTCGAATAAATGAGAATATCATCGATAAAAACAATCACAAACTGATCTAAGAAGGGACGAAAAACCCGGTTCATCAAGTCCATGAATACAGCGGGTGCATTGGTCAACCCAAATAGCATGACCATGAACTCGAAAGATCCATATCGAGTTAGAAAAGAGGTCTTGGGAATATCCATCTCTCGAACCCACAACTGATGATAACCAGAACGAAGATCAATCTTTGAGAAATACTACGCTCCCTGCAACTGGTCGAATAAGTCATCAATCCTAGGTAATGGGTACCTATTCCGGATAATGACCTTGTTCAACTCTCTATAATCAATACACAAACGCATACTGTCGTCCTTCTTCTTCACAAAGAGAACTGGCGCTCCCCACAGAGAATGACTCCGACGAATAAAACCCCGAGCTAACAACTCATCCAACTGGGTCTGAAGTTCCCTCATCTCAGCTGGTGCCATGCGATAGGGTACACGGGATATCGGGGCTTTTCCTGGCTGCAACTCAATACAAAACTCGACCTCTCTCACAGGAGGTAACCCAGGTATGTCCTGAAAGGCATCCTTATACTCTGAGACAACTCTAGTCTCCAATAAATCAATACTATAATCCCATCACATCGCCTCCTTGATGTACACCAGAAATGACTTCGCAAAACGGTTGCCCTGAGAGGTTGCCACAATCATCTTGGACTCATCGGACACTCACAAAATGACTGTCTTCACAAAGCAGTCAATACTAACATGGTAGGAAGATAACTAATCCATACCAAGGATAACATCGAACTCGGACGTATGCAACACTATCAAATCGACAACGAACTCCGACTCATCTAAACTAATAGTACACCTCCTACAAATGCTCTCCAGAAGCGATATCTCACCTAAAGAGGTGGAAACTGATAAAGGGGTGTCTAAAGGTTGAGCTACGAGCTAGAGTCTAGTCATAAAAACATACGAAATGAAGGAATGCGAAGCTCCCGAATCGAAGAGAATACGGGTGAGAAAAGAATTTACAAGGAACATACCCTCCACTACAGCTCCGCTAGCTCCATGATCACACGGTACTACCGCATATACTCTGCCTGTGGCCGAAGACTGCTCCGCTGCTAGTGCTGAAGAATACTGGACTATCTACCCCTGAGGAACCTCCTGAACTACATGAATCTGTCCCTTAATCTTCTGGGCTGCTGGCAGTACCTCTAGCCTCATCTGCTAACCCTAACCTCTGCCCTGAACTCTCTGCTGCTGCTGGTTCGGGTCCTTGCCCTGCTGAGCTCCTGCTGGTGCGCTGCGGCACTCCGATGCCTTATGTCCAACCTTGTGACAGTTATAGCAAACTCCCTAAAATTTACGCTGCTGATGCACTCTCTGATCCTGCTAGGGTCCCTTCTTATGAGGGCCCTGATGCTGCTGCTGAGGTCCCGAAAAAGGTCTCTTGTTCTTACCCTTATCCTCGGTCTGTCCTGCCTTGGTCTTCCCTTCCTTATCCTTCTGGAACATGGCAGTCTCAATCTCCTGTGAGGTGGCAGTCTCAGCTACCTCTCGAACTGAATAGAACTTCCTCGAGACGAGGTGTCGATGAACATTAGGGAGAAGCCCTGCTAGGAACATCTAAGCCTGGCGATCTCCTGTCTACCACATACCCATGAAGTGCAGCAACTCCATGAACCTACTCTCAAAATTTGCCACTGACATGTCCCCCTGAGTTAACCGGGACAACTCAAGTTCCTTCCCAGTCTGTGCTGCAGAAGAAATGTACTATCCATCAAAGAAATATATGAAATCCTCCCATGTGAGGGTCATCCGGTGCTCTGGAGTGAACTGGAGTCGATACCATCTCCCGGCGTCTCTCTTCAGACTATAGGATGCCAATCTCTACTTTTGTACCGAATCCACATTAAGTATATCGAGGGTGTTACTCACATCCTCCTTCCACTTATGGGCTGCAAGAGGGTCTGATGACCCCTGAAACTCTGGTGCTCTCATCTTCTGGTACCTCTCTACCATACAGAGCCATGCCTCCTGCTCTGTGGCTCTATCCGAGATTACTGGTGGAATAGCTATAGGTGTGGTCTCTGGGGGTCTCTCGCTGATAGGAACGGCTGGTATCCCTTGTGGCTGATCTACTGGTGGTGGTGGTGGTGGCATGATATGATTCGCCATAAGCTCCTCAATTGCTACCATCCTAGCGACTATGGGAGCCATAAGATCTATAAGGTACTGGAGAGCCTGCTACAGCTCAGGTGGTGCCTGCTGTGGCTCGGGTTGAGTGTTGTGGCTCTGGTTGAGCTTGCTGTGACTCTGCCTGTCTACGAGGTCTACCACATCCTGCCATCTCTCTCTGGTCATAAGAAATAAGGGTTCATGAGTCAAAATAGACATATATACATACATAATGTATCACAATACTATTTTCACAACAATTTAGTATTCACACAAATACTTTAATTTTACACAAAATAGTTGTTAAAAAAAATTCTCAAATTTTGAGACATACGCATATATCATCCTCACTCATACTAGGAAATCCTTACAGACTCTATACATGAATCCTAAGAAACTCTATCCTAGCTCCACGACTTGACACAGAATGAGCCTAAGGATACTGAAACTAGGGCTCTGATACCAACTGTGACGCCCTTGGGTTCACTCAAGGCTGCAGTCCAAGGTAAAACCAAAAATATCAAACCTGCCATATACTACACCATGCAATAACATATTTTACCATCATAATTACTATCTCTCTAGTAGAGTCAATAACAGGTGTAGGTACAAAAGCAAGTAAAAGATAATATAAGAGTCAACTGATGAAATAATAAAGATCAAATTAATATTCCATCATCTAACATACTGAAATACAAGTCAATGTCTGAAATAAATAAACTGGAGTTTCTCAACAAGTCTCAAATACATAATGTCTCGATAAGAGGAATAAGGCACACAACCTTTACAACTTTTAGAATAAAACCCTCAATGTCTAAACAAAAGTCTACAGTGGAGCTCAAAAGAAAAATATAACTAAAATAGACAGCTGAATCACTAAAGTGCATCGCCATCAACCTGCGACTCTCCGGGCACCTGGCTCGATACCTGAAAGGGGAGGGATAACGAGAGTCAAAGCGCTAGCGAGCAACATCACAACCAACCCCAAGAGATAGGGCTTGTTGTATACAGAAAATACAGTTAATACATATATATATTCATAAAATCACTGATCCTATTTAGGAAATTACAACACGATCATAGGTACATCGAGCAAAATAATCCAAACAAGGAAACCCTCATGTATATACCTTGTAGCTCAAATTGTAAATCCCTAACAATAAAAGGATTTTAGTTTTTAGGAAATTACAACACGAGCATAAGTACGTCGAGCGCAATAATCCAAATAAGGAAACCCTCATCTATATACCTTGTATCTCAAATTGTAAATCCCTAAACACCAAACCCAAAAATCTAATACAAGAACAATAAAAAAAGAAGACAACCCATCTCAGAACTTAAAATACTATGTCATGTCACAACACACATAAGTGTCATGTCCAGCCTATGCAAGTATAAGTGTCATACTCAAGGTCTAAACTGGTGTCCAACACATGGACTAAAACTAGATATAGTGGATGTCCAACACATGGACTGCATATGTAAATTGTCCAATACATGGACTGAGAAATGAATGTCCAACACATGGACTGAACGTGATAAATGTCCAACACATGGACTACACATAAAAATTACTCAACACATGGACTCAATGGAATATATGATAAGATGCATATACACTACTTTCACACGTGCCTCGATATGCTAACCTCGACTCGTGTCCGCAAGTGATCTCACATGTAGAGATTCAAAATAAACATAAATTTCTAATATCAGATATTGGAGGCGACTCCTCATTCACATAGAAGTACGCAAAAACAGTAAACATGCCCAAACAGTTTGGGTTAAAACGAAATAACCCAAATAGATCTAAATCGAGGAAAACTAGAAATATCCTCGTTAGTCAATTCATGAGTCGACTGGGATCATCGATCGACTCATTGGTCGACCTAACATACGGAAAGGAAGAAAGATGAAAATTTCTCGTCAGTCGACTCATTGGTCGACTCATCAGTCGACTTATAAGTCGACTGATAGGTCGACTGAGCAGATAATTTTCTAGTTTTGCATTTGATGGATTATTTGCAAAGATTTTTAAACTAACATGATTCTTTTCATCTTTTTCAGCAGCATGCATTCAATTCTATAATAAGTGTACAAACTGAAACGCAAGATTTACATGTGATTTCTTACACAAAATCCTAAATATATTTTTACATATTTAAAACGCATTGAAATCAATAAATCACATGAAACCTAAGTTTAAACAAATTCCAGATCTGGATCTACATTTACAAAATCGTTTGTGAGTTTTTATTAAACTGAAAATGTAGATCTTGCTGCTCATAATATAAAGTATCTATCTTTATGCACAAAATACGTTTTAGGCTCAAGAAAACGAAATAAAACTCGAAGAAAA
>NC_033800.1:100617553-100693819 GCF_001876935.1 Asparagus officinalis
GCATAGGTACGTCGAGCGAAATAATCCAAACAAGGAAACCCTCATCTATATACCTTGTATCTCAAATTGTAAATCCCTAAACACCAAACCCAAAAATCTAATACAAGAACAATAAAAAAAGAAGACAACCCATCTCAGAACTTAAAATACTATGTCATGTCACAACACACATAAGTGTCATGTCCAGCCTATGCAAGTATAAGTGTCATACTCAAGGTCTAAACTGGTGTCCAACACATGGACTAAAACTAGATATAGTGGATGTCCAACACATGGACTGCATATGTAAATTGTCCAATACATGGACTGAGAAATGAATGTCCAACACATGGACTGAACGTGATAAATGTCCAACACATGGACTACACATAAAAATTACTCAACACATGGACTCAATGGAATATATGATAAGATGCATATACACTACTTTCACACGTGCCTCGATATGCTAACCTCGACTCGTGTCCGCAAGTGATCTCACATGTAGAGATTCAAAATAAACATAAATTTCTAATATCAGATATTGGAGGCGACTCCTCATTCACATAGAAGTACGCAAAAACAGTAAACATGCCCAAACAGTTTGGGTTAAAACGAAATAACCCAAATAGATCTAAATCGAGGAAAACTAGAAATATCCTCGTTAGTCAATTCATGAGTCGACTGGGATCATCGATCGACTCATTGGTCGACCTAACATACGGAAAGGAAGAAAGATGAAAATTTCTCGTCAGTCGACTCATTGGTCGACTCATCAGTCGAGTGACAAGTCGACTGATAGGTCGACTGAGCAGATAATTTTCTAGTTTTGCATTTGATGTGTATTTTGTAAAATTTTCAAACTAAAATAACTCTTTTCATTATTTTCAGCAGCATATTTTTGATTCTAACAAGTGTACAAACTGAAACGAAAGATTTGCATGTAATTACTTACACTAAAACACTAAACATATTTATACATGTTTAAAATGGATTTAAAATCAATAAATCACAAAGAAACCCATGTATAAATCTAATTCCAGATCTGGATCTAAATTACAAAATGTTGGTGAGTTTTTTATTAACTGAAACATTTAAATCTTGCAACCCATATTATAAAGAATCTATCTTTATGCACAAAATACATTTTAGGCTCAAAAATCCGAAATAAAACTCAATGAAATCATACAAACAGTGGGTATAGGGCTGGGCGAGATGTTACTCACCTCTGATGTGCTACAAAACCCCTGAACCCTCGAGGAATCGATCCTCCTTTGACAGCACCACAAAATCCTGCTGCAAATCCTCCGAAAATTCCCCAAAAATCTCCAACAACGAAGTTAGGGTTTGAGGGGAGAGATATGGGCTAGGGTTTCTCTGAGATCTGATGGATTTGGGGTTAGTTTCTGGTAAAAGAATATATATATAAGCGGTCAAACCTGAAACGAAACCAAACAGACCCGTAAACTAAAAGAAAAATCCAAAATCAGCCCGTCAGTTGACTCATAGGTCAGCTCATCAGTCGACTCATAAGTCGACTGATAAGTCGACTGAGCAGACAAATTTCTAGATACGTGCATGTTTTTGCTAATTTGCCAAAACCAATGCACAAAACTCTATAAAAATACACTCATACATCTCTAATGACTTGTTATCAAGTATATATATGACCTCAAGTTATTTACCACAATAGAATTATTTATCATCAATAATTCACATATCTTCATAAAAAATGTGGGGTTTTACACCCCTACGACTGTGGTTCGCACAACTGATGGAACACCATTATCCATGAAATCTATCGATCACCTCTCAATTAACCCTCAATTCTTAGTCCCTAACATACATCATGTCCCTAATGTCTCAATGAATTTATTATCTGTCTCCCAAGTTACTTCACACAACTATACTGCAACATTCACTGCTTCTTTTTGTGTTATACAGGATCCTTGTACCAGACAAATGGTTGTGACTGGTCGTAATCTCGGTGGCTGATAGGAGGTAAATAAAACCTAAGTTATAAGTTTACAACTATCAAGTTATAGTATAGAAAGATGTCCATCCCTCGAGAAAGGTGTTGTATAAGATCATCAAAATTGGTTTCTAAATTGTGTGTTGTGTGGACAATTAAGAATAATGGTTTAAAGAGATAAAGAGAGTGGGTATGATTATATACAAATAAAATAAAACTAAATTAAGAGGGGAGAAAGAAAGATGAAGAAATAGAGGAAAATAAAATTAAGAACAATTAGAGGAGAATCAAGAATAAAGAAGAAAATCACAAGTAAAAGATGGAGGAAAACAATTAGAGAAGTGAGGTATCTAGAATTGAATTCACTAATCAATTTCACTAGGATTTATGAGCTATTCTCTTTTTTATCACATTTTACTTTATATTTATTAGGCATAGACTACCAAATCACTTGAGAAAATCATAACCTTTCAAATTGTCATCTAAATAAAACTAACATTCAAGAAAAATAACAACTAGCTATTAATTCTAGAATTCATAAGCATAACCTATCAAACTACTTAAGGTAAGTATAAATTATCAAATTCTTATTCTACCAATTAGTTTTCTAGTTGATTATTCTAAACATGTTCATTTTAGGCACATGAATGTAACTCATAAATCATAAAAGAAATCAAACTAGTTTCATACAATTCTAGAATTCCTACAAGATTTCAATTCCACATTTTAGAAATTAAAAACAAAGTAATAAATTTAGACTAGATAGAATAAAAGAAAAAAATAAAAACTAATTACAAAGAGAAAAATAATAATAAAGAAGTAAAGATCTATATTATTAACATAAAAATAAATCTAGACTACAAACATAAAAATACAAGAAAGTAAATTTATACTACCAAATAAAAATAATAAACAATAATAAAAAATAGAGAACATGAAAGTAAATCTGCTCTATAAGGCATCAAAATAGAAATAATCTATTAAAAGAAAATAAAATCCTAAACATGAATATCTAAGCAAAAATAAAAGAGAAAAAGAAAAGCTTATATTGCAAGAGGGTTCTAGCCCTTTAAGTCACATCTTCATCTTCATCTTTATAAGCAAATAAAAAGAAGTAAAGAAAAATATGAAGAGGTAATTTTTTTTTTATTAATTGAAAACAAAGTTTATAATTTTGGAATGTCTTATCCATTAAGAGTAACATTCCTCTCTAAATAGAATTTTTACAAAATTTTTCACACTCATAACCCCTCACGATCTATCCTTATTTATAGCCTACAACAATGAATAAAAACCCTTAGGTTTTACTTGGAAAATAAGATTTAAATCTCAGCCAGATTACTATTTTCATTGTGAACTAATCGGTTAGCCGACGGACTAGTTTGCAACAGATTTTTATTTTTGTTGATTTCATGACCCAGTTTCTTCATAGGTCCTTTGGTTTTTTCGAACCTTCTTTTGTCTTTATATTTGGGCTTCAATAAATGGTAGAAAATTAGGAAATTTAATTCTTTTGGGATTTTATTTATTAATTCTTCAATAACCTGTAAATTAAGATAAAACATGTTATCAATGACATATTTATTTAAATAAGATAGATAATAAGGATATAAAAATATAATAAAAATGTGATTATTAAATACCCCAACATGTAAACTTTTGCTAGTCTTCTAGCAAAGAAAAAGAAAGAAAAATTCTAAGCAAAGAAAAAGAAAGAAAAATTCTAACTTACTTTCACAAATCGCTATTGTGTTTAATACATACAAAAAGCCTCTAAACCCTAGGTTAGCCCAGAGGACGAGTTGTAGTCTCATAAAGGTTTGTAGTGAATATATCCCAAAATTCTATTAACTTACCAATTAAAAGAAGTCAGTGAATAATTAATTTACTTGATGCCTTTAAACAATCTAATTATAACTAGTTTTTACTGAAGAAAATATTTTTATTTATAAATCTGAAGTAAATTTTTTAGAAAATCTTTTCATTATAGCTATACAAAACCAAGTTCAATTTAGAAATTTAATTAAAAGTTTTGAAAAGAACATGCTAACTCTTTGTTTTAAACAATATATAAAAAAATTATTAGTATTTTTTATTTTTTACATTCTTTATTTCTTGATGATTTTGTTCTGCTTTATCTGGTGTTCTACCATTTAATAAGTTTTGGGCTAATGAATCCCAACCCAAATGAGTTTAGATCATTAAGTATGGATATACTCCTCACGCTTAATCACTTTGTCAACTTAGGCTCAGTAAGATAGGGCCACATTGGGTTTCAAAATAATATTTGTTGGTGCTCATTTTTCGCACTCTTTTTTGTACTAAGATAAGCATACAAAATTTACATTACTTTAATTACAAGTCTAAGTTAGACTAAAGTGAAATATACCACTGTGAAAATCATTTCTTAATAAATTTATTTAGAGTTATCATAAAAGGTTAACTTGAGTATAACATTAAGAATTAGAAAATTTAAAGTTTATTTAAAAAATTAATTATTAATTAACTTTATTAAATTGGCAAGTAATAATAAATTTTTAAAGAAAAGAAAATATGACATGGTAATAATAAATAAAAAATGGTAAAATAAAGAGAAGAAATGGCTAGTTCCTACCCCCACACTTAAATTTTGCATTGTCCTTAATGCAAACTCTAAGATGCATAATGTAAAGCAGATAAGAAATAAATCACTTATATTTGTTCGGTTGACCTAGAACAATGAAAAAAAATCTACAATACCTTTGGGATGAGGAGGATGAAGTCAAAACTTTATTCTTTTTCTCTTTTGTATATTAATTTTCATATCATTTTTTGTTTTTCTTCTTTTTTTTTTGTTTTTTCAAAAGAATAAGAAACTCTCAAATGAGAGAAAAATAAATTCTTTTTATTATTTTTATTATTATTAGACAAAAAGTAATATGTAGAATGAAATATTAAAAATAAAAAACTCATACTTTGCATCAAATCCTATCTTATTACTAAAAAATCTACCCTAAATTTTAAAGAAGTCTAAATTAATAAACTCAAAATTATGCTTAACTTCTGTACATTTTGAAGTTTTCAAAAATTTCTGTAGCATTTGAAGATAGGCAAGAATGGAGTTATACATTTTGAATTTCTGATATTGATCAAGCAAAAAGCAAGTTTTACATTTGAACTTAGGTTCATTATTAATGAAAGTTTATTCTATCACAACATTTCTTCTTTAAAAATTTTCTCAAACCCAAGATTCATGGTTAAGATGTGAAAATTCAATTCTTCCATATTTTCTAGGAACCTAAGCTCATTAATGAAAAATTCTTCAAAGCTAAGACAAGAAAGACTTGTATCTAATTTGGTTTCTTTGTTCTGAAAGACGTGTTTTGATTCTATTTCCACTAGTATTTTAAACTCCTCACTAAAGATTTCCTCAAGACTTAGGTGTGAGTCATTCTCTTCTTCTATCTTTTCAATTGAATTTTTCTAGTGTTAGTTCCCTAGATTAAAAATGTTGAGATCAACAGTCATATGTCCATGTGATAGCTTCATTTGATTAGTTCTACAATTAATTAGAGTATTAGAAGTATCTAAGAATAATCTTTGTAAAATAATATGTATCTGACCTTTAGGATTGGAAACGGGCTGTATTTTTAAGACTATGAAAGTCACCAAAAAAAATAAACTCTCCAACCTTAATCAGAACATCCTCTATCTCTCCTATAGAAACTTTGAAAGATTTATCAGCTAATTGTAAAGTATATCTGGTTGGTTTGAGTTCTACTACACCAAGTTGCTGGCACACCGAATAAGAAAGCAAATTGACACTATCCCGAAGTCTAGAAGTGCCTTATCAAGAAAAAAAATATATTTTCAAGGACACATGAGATAGCAGGACAATCAAGATCCTTATATTTTAGAGGTATGGGCTTTGAGAGCATGTCACTAATATTGGTAACAAGAAAGACTTTCTTCAGAATATTTATTGTTCTCTTCTTAATGCACAGATCTTTCAAAATTTTTGTATAAGAAGTGATTTGTTCAATTATATCTATGAGAAGAATGTTGATCGTAACCTTCTTGAAAGTTTGTAGGATCTTCTACACCTGAGGGAGTTTTTCCTATGCCTAAATCTATTTAAAAAGGGAGCAACTGGTTTAAACCTATCAAAATTGAGATTATGTTTAGGTTTAGGCTCTTGTCATTAGAAGGGGGTGATTGTTGAATAGAGTTACTAGAAGGGGAGAGAGAGTTTGTTCAGGTTTAAGAGTTTGACTTGGAGGCATTCTAACTTGAATATCGATATGTTTTCCTAACTGTAGTAAATGAATTTCATTTACTTGAGTTTGGTATGTTGAACTTGATCCCATGACCTTAGGGTTGGTCATGGGTTGACTCAGAAATTTTTCTCTCTCACTCATAGCACTAGCTTGTTGACCAAGTTAGGTTTCTAACCTAGCTATGGCTTGGGTGTTAGAATTAAGCATTTGTCTGATTGTTTGCATACATAACGAAATTCAACGTATTGGATGTTTGAGTCAACAAATTAGTGGTCTGTGTAGAAGCTTTAATCATAGTCTCTAAACCTTTCTCTAAAATATTAAAATGTTTATCTTGATCAGAACTTAGAAGAATATAATTTATAGATTGATAGTGAGGAGACTAATTTGGATAAGGTATATTTGATTTTTGGAAATTGTTTCATGACTTGAAAGGAACTATGTTTCCTCTAGGAAATTATCAGGTTGAGGTATAAGTGAAGTTTTAATTTTTGGAGTAGCTTCCTTGGTTCCATGCAAATTTTGAGTGATTTCTCTAACTTTAGATTGTAGATTGGAGAAAATAAATCACTCACAGGACACTAAAATACATCATTTAACTAACCTAGTAGTTGATTGTTTCCTAAGAGAGGACATTCCTCTAAAACATGAATTTGAGAAAGACTGTTATAACAATCTGAGGTAGAAACTTGATTGATTTGAGCAAGAGCTTATTCTTTCATTTCTAAGGCTTCTAACCTACATAGGTTTGCAGCCATCTTTGCTTCAGAGGCTATTTTTGTATCTAAGGAAAGACCACTAGATTTGGATTGGAAAATTGATAAAACTCTTTCACCACAGTGTTACCATTGCATGATTTTTTGGATAAGCTCTCTAAACATTCCCAAGCTTCATCGGTATTTTTCTTTATGAAATCTACTTAACACATTGATTCTAACGAAGGTTTTAAAGAATAAGCCAATCCTTCATAGATGATTTGGCATAATCGCCACTTTTCTAGGCCGTGGTAATGACATTGGATAAGAAGATCCTTAAACTTATTTAAATACTTCCAAAATGACTCTCTCGTAACTATCTTAAAATTTTGAATACTATTTCTAAGTTTAACCATATTATGGATAAAGAAAATTTCTTCAGAAAAACGGTAACAAATTCATCTCAAGGAAAGATAGAATTTATAGGTAAGCTATACAACTATTGTTGGCTTTGTTCTTAAGAGAAAATAGAATAAATCTAATCTTAATTGTATTCTTAGATAGTTCCCTAATCTTAATCATAAGAAAAAATTTCTCAAGCTCGGAGATGAAAATGTAAGCGTCTTTGGTTTATTTTCTAAGAATTTTGGGATCTAACTCAAAATTAGTTCAATTGACATCATGTAGCTTAATATAAGATGAGATTTCATTCCTTGTAGGATAACACATTTTTTGAAGAATGGACAGATTAATATTAGCCATTTCTTTAAAAAATAGTTCAACACGGATTATCCCTAATCCAAACTTGCATATACCAAAATAAATTCTTTTTAGAATTTTTTAACTTAAAAGTTCTGAGAAAAACAAAAGCTAGGTTTTTTAAGAGAAAAACTAAAAGATCTAAAAGATAATAAGAAGAGGGAGAAAGATAATAGAAAAACCTAACTAAAACAAATCAAGAGTAATCACTTTGTGTCAATCACTTTAAATTTTAGGGTTAAGCCTAAACTCAACTAGACCAGTTCCTAACTAAAAACTCTTTTAGTGAAAAGATTAAAGTTTACTCTATTAATTTGCTAGGTAAGGATAGTATTAGAGAGTGGTCAATGACCAATTAGATATCTCGTTCCTTGCGGAGCGTTTTACGCAACCCCTAAACCTTGTCTTAGATACTAATACATTCAAGTAAACTTAAACTGGTTCACTTAAGAATTTTTTTGTTCTCTAAGGAGCTTGAATGCTTAAGGGCCAATGTCTAACGAGTTTTAAAAATACTCAGGCTTGTGTAGTGAGGAATTAGAGATTTGTGGGCTAATGATAGGGTGATAAAATCTCTAACCTTACCTTGATTAGTTGGTTTTTATCCTTAAGAATATTTTCAAGTGAGTATCAAATCAAGAAACTCAAATTATTTTGGTGAATTCCTACTAATTATATGCAATACAACCCTAGGAATTAAAAGCAACTATAAAAGGATGCAAAAATAAAATTTCCTTTTTTAATTATGGTTAATAATCAAAAAAATGTGAGAAAGAGAGCTCTTGTTTAAATTTATTATCTCGTTAAAAATTGTCTAAGTGGAGGGTGCATTTTGTTAGAGTTGATAAAAGTAAAATTTGTTTCTTTTTTTAGATCCTAATTATCTCCAATTGTGAGAAACTAACTAAAGAGGTGGAATTAAAAATGCTGAGGACCTATCTTAAGCAAATCTTTAATCCTTAATCTTCAATCTTTAAAGTGGTTCCTTCACATGAAAATACACAAGTTAAAGAACCAAAATGAAAAAAACTAATTATAAGCACATTCTCGGCAACGACACCAAAAACTTGATAGGATGTAAATAAAACCTAAGTTGCAAGTGCAGAACTATCAAGTTATAGTACAAAAAGATGTTTATCCTTCGAGGAAGATGTTGTACGAGATCATCAAAATGGTTTCTAAGTTGTGTATTATGTGGACAATTAAGAATGATTGTGTGAAGAGATAAAGAGAGTGAGTGTGATTATATGCAAATAAAACAAAACAAGATTAAGAGGGGAGCAAGAAAGATAAAGAAATAGAGGAAAATAAAGTTAAGAACAAATAAAGGGGAATCAAGAATAAATAAGAAAATTACAAGTAGAAGATCGAAGAAAATAATTAGAGAAATGAGGAATCTAGAATTGAATCCACTTGTCAATTTTACTTAGAATTTATGAACTAATCTCTTTTTTATCACATTCTACTTTAGATTTATTAAGCATAGACTATTAAACCACTTAAAAAAAGTATAATCTATCAAATTATCTTCTAAATAAAATTAACATTCATGAAAAGAATAACAACTAGATATTAATTCTAAAATTTATAAGCATAGTCTATCAAACCATTCAAGATAATTATAGATTATCGAATTCTTCTTCTTCTAATTAGCTCTGTAGTTAGTTATCCTAAACATGATCATTTTAAGCATAAGAGAGTAATTTACATATCATAAAATAAATCAAACTAGTTCATACAATTTTAGAATTCCTACATGATTTTAGTTACCCATTTTAAAATTAAAAATAAAGAAATAAATCTAGACTTGAGAGAATAAACGAAAGAGAATGAAAATAAAAACTAATTACAAAGAGAAAAATAAGAACAAAGAAGTAAAGATCTATATTATGAACATAAAAATAAATATAGACTATAAAAATAAAAATACAAGAAAGTAAATCTATAATACCAAATAAAAATGTAAGAAAATAATAAAAAATAAAGAATATGAAAGTAAACCTTCTCTGCAATGCAACAAAATAAAACTAATCCACTAAAATAAAATAAAATCATAAACATGAAAATCTAAAGCAAAAATAAAAGAGAAAAAGGAAACTTACATTGCAAAAGGGTTGTAGCCCCTTGAAAACAAATCTTCATTTTCATCAGCAAATAAAGAGAAGAAAAAAATATGAAGAGGTAAATTTTTTTATTAATTATAAATAAAATTTATAATTTTAGAAGGTCTTCTCAACTAAAAATAACCCTTCTCTCCAAATGGAATTTTTATAAATTTTTTCACACTCAAACCCTTCACACCCTTATTTATAACCTACAACAATACATAAAAAACCTCAGATTTTGCTTAAAGAACAAGAATTAAATATCAGACAAAAAACTATTTCTGTTGTGAATTAATCGGTTGACCGACCTATTGGTTTGCAATAGATTTTTATTTTTTATTAATTTCTTGACCGGATTTCTTTATGGATCATTAGGATCTTTTGGGCTTTCTTTTATCTTTATATTTGGGCTTCAGTAAATGATAGAAAATCAAAGAATTTGATTCTTTTAGGCTTTTATTGATTAATTCTTTATTAACTTGTAAATTAAGATTAAAACATGTCATTAGTGACATATTTATTTAAATAAGATAGATAATAAAGGTATTAAAAATTTAATAAAAATGTTATTATCAATGGCCTATACTACATGGACAAGCTCATTTTTCCCACTCACACTTCTTCTATTATCCACCTTCTTAACTCCAAATCCATTGCCTATGATCTCTAGCATCATTGCCTCGGTCATCTATCCATTCCTTGTCTTCATACTCTCTGCTCAACTAGTAAACTATGAACCTTTTCTGCAAATGCATTGTCTCATTGTATTGGCTGCAAGTTGGTAAATACTTAACCCTTCCTTTTCAAATAACTAATAAAACTGCATATGCACCTTTTGAACTTATTCATATTGACATCCAGGGGCCATCCGCGCACACATCTCATGGTCAAAATTGCTACTACATTCTCTTTATCAACGTTCACTCACATTTTACCTAGATTGAAATGATGAAAAATAAATTTAATGCCAATTGAAATCAAAGAGCTTCGCAACCATGATCCTAACCCAATTTTCCTCCCACATCTAAACTTTATGCTCAGACTCAAGGGGTAATATACATCTCCTCATTTCATAAAATTCTTAGCCTCCTAAGGAACTCTCTCTCAATTCTTTTGTCCATATGGCTATCAAGAAAAAAAATAGGGTAGCTGAACAACGCCACCGATATGTTCTTAAAACCACCAGATCCTTACTCCTATTTGCAACTGTACCTATCCAATTCTGGGCTAAAGCCCTCTTCATGAGTGTCTACTTATCAACCGTGCTCCATCCTCCACTATCAAAGGTCATACACCCTTCCAACAACTATACAACTCACCATCGAACTACTCTCACCTTCGAGTCTTTGGCTGTACATGCTTTGTTCAACTCTCACCTTCAGAATGCAACAAACTTTCACCTCGATTCGTTATGTACATATTCTTTGGATACAATCTCCATCACAAAGATTATTGTTTGCTATGATCCCCACACTAATTACTCACACATCTCCCCTATATGTAACTTTTTGTGAACACATACCATACTAAGCTCTACCCTTCCCACTAGTACCCTCACCACCTTCTACTCCTGCATATCTCACATTCCTTGAACTTGACACAACGACCTCAAAAACAACCCTTAACCCTTCCTCATCAAATCCTACTCAAGAGCTAAGTCCAGAAGATAGTCCTCTTATTGAGCATGTGGCCAGTCTTGATCCCACTCCCGTTGCAATGGATCAATTATCCCCTCCATCAACCTCCTCATATGAACCACTCATCATTGAAGTTACACCTGAGCCGATATATACTTTACGAGATCACTAACCACCACCCAAATACTATGACCTAGATTTACCTCCATTGCCTTTCACACCATAAATATGATGACATCAGGTTATGTGTAACTTAATTATTACCATGATAGAGTTAAGTATCCTGAGTGGCAACAGGCAATGAAAGTTGAACTTATAGCTCTCTAACAAACCCATGCATGGGATCTCACATCTCTTCCTCCAGGAGAGACCGCCATCAGCTACAAGTGGACCTACAAGATCAAGACTGGATTAGACGGAACCATTGAGCACCACAAGGCTTGGTTAGTTTCTCATGGCTTCACATAACAATATGGAGTGGACTACGAGGAGACATTTTCTCCAGCTGCCAACATGACCACTGTTCACACACCAAACAATGGCCATTGTACCAAATGGATGTTAAGAACACCTTCCTACATGAACATCTCATTGACAACATCTACATGACTCCACCTCCCAGACTTCCTAACTCCAAGGGTCTTGTTTGCCACCTATGACGAGCTCTTTGTAGCCTCAAACAGGCACCTCGCGCATAGTTCACTCGATTCACACATGTCATGCAACCAGCAGGCTTCCTTCCCAGTGCAAATGATCCGGCCATGTTCATCTCTTCCTTTGATGGACATTGCACAATCTTACACCTTTATGTCGACGACATGATCATCACTGGCGACAACCCATCAACCATCTTCCAAATCAAATCTCTCCTCCTACAAAGAGTTTGAGATGAAAGATCTAGGCGGCTTATATTACATCCTGGGATCAAAAATCAACCAGACCCCATGTGGCTACCATCTCTCTTAGCAAAAGTTTACTATAAACATCATCAATCGTGTCAGCCTAATAGATCCTAAACCAGCTCGGACGCCTTTTGAGTTGAATGTGAAGCTCAAAGCCATTAATGGTGACCCACTACCTGATGCCACATGATATCGAAATCTCATAGAGAGTTTAGCACCATAACCATACCTGATCTTTCACATGTCGTTCATGTGCTTATTCAGTTTGTTGCTGCTCCACATTCCTCTCACCAAGCCGCACTACTTTGTGTTCTGCACTACCTTTATGAGACTCCAGGTAGGGCGTAGTTCCCTTTAGCTTCATCATCACTCACTCTCCATGCCTACAATAATGCAGACTGGGTAGGCGACACTACAGACTAGCGATCCACAACTTGTTGCCTTATATTTCTGGGTGACTGTGACACCCCTGATTTCATACATGGCTGCAGTCCAGGGTGAACCCAAAGATGTTAAACCTACCATGCACCCATACTGTGCAACGATAAGTTTCACCAATCACATCAATATCCTCTAGTGAAATCAGAAATAAAGTGCAGGTACAAGCAAATATGAGTGTATCACAACATGGATCAACTAAGAATATATCAAGGCTCACTGCCTTTACAAAATATAATACTAAAATTCTAATGTCTGAATAGAAATAAAATCTTCCATGGAGTCTCTACTAGTAACTCATGTGACAGCGACTATGTAATAACTCCGTCATCCTGCGGCTCTCTGATGCTCTAAACCACCTGAAAGAAAACTAAAAAAAAGAACAATAACAAAAGCGTCAGAGCACTAAAGCAAGATCACCTCCATCCGCCCCCAGGGGAAAGGTTGCTAGATGTAGTGGATGCTCTATCTATTAAACATAGTCTATCTACATCACTTTCCCCATATCTAATGGTATTAATACTTAGAAATCTACAACATGAGACATGGTATGTCGAGTGAAATAATCCAAATAAGAAAACCCTCATGTATATACCATATGTCTCAAACTGTAGATGTCTAAATATTAATCCCGAACTATAGAAAGAAACATCACTAGAAAATAAAATACCATAATGAACATCAGCATATAAGTCTCATGTACTCACAAGAGTAAGGTATCTCATTCATATATATGTTCAATAGTATGACATAAATACTTTTGGCATCCACCAAAACTCATGCTATCAAATAATCATCTCATTTCAACTCTTTGCAAGATTCTGATCTTATCGCATTATCATGCAACACGGACTACCGTGTAGGTATCCTAAATCAATATACACGGTTCATTAATCTCATTGCGATCTCAGTACATAACATGAGTTCGGGACGACCTATCTTATAGGTATCCTAAAAGACGGCTTACAAGCCTCATTGCACCCTCATACGGACGGACTGCCAGACAAAGCATCCAAACCCGACTCAATAACCTGTACAAATGGAATATTGACACACTACTCCACGTAGTACTAAACTGAGCTCATCAACGAAATCCATCCCATGCATAAACTGTATAAATCTGGCATATCGATGCACTATCTCATATAGTACTGAGCTGAGCTCATTAACGATATGCGACATGTGTATAAACTACTCCAACTCAAGTATAATTACTCAACACTTGCCAAATTCTCTTTGGAATACTCATGTGTGTGTCACAACACTATTCATGTATATTCATGTCTATACGTGTAGTATCATGCGACTCGAACCCTGCGATCGCATTTCAAACCAATGCAACAAATATGCTTAGGAAAAGTCTTAGTAGTCGACTACACTGAGTCCATCCAGACTCAGTAATTTTAGTGTCAAACTTAGTAGTCGACTAGTAAGCACATTAGTCGACTACACTGTAATAATTTAGTTTTTGTGTCAAACTTATGTAGTCGACTAGTAAGCACATTAGTCGACTACACTGTAATAATTTAGTTTATGTGTCAAACTTATGTAGTCGACTAGTAAGCACATTAGTCGACTACACTGTACTAACTCAGTTTCTGTAAACCTAAACTAGGCATGAGTAGTCAACTACTACACTTAGTAGTCGACTACTTCTGTCAAAACACGCATTCATACATGCACAACATTAATTATTTGTTGATTTCATACACCATAAATTTAAAACGAAGGCTTGAACTTGTTTTATGCAACATAGGCTATCTGAAACATGATACTAATTATTTAAATCCTTCAAATTAGGGTTTAACCACCTAATAACCAATTTTCTCATTTAGCTCATATGTAAATCACATGATTTATCCACATATGATAAAAACTACCCATGAATAGATGTTAAATCTCACTTAAACATATTTATCTCATTTATGTATCACCAACCTAGGGTTTTAGCATGATTAATTAACAAAAAACCTTAAATAAAGGTCGAACTAGGGTTTAAACATGTCCTAAGCATGATTTATATGTTAAAAACGAAATTAGAAACAACCCTAGTGATCATGATCACGTTTCTATTATAAACAGCAAGAACACCATGTAGATCTAATATTTCTTTACCATCAATATTAAAATTCTAATCTTTTTCACATTAGATTATGATCTAAACATGTAAAATATCGATTTAAACATCTTAAATCATTCATTAACTAAGGGTACAGGTTTGGATGCAAGTGATCTTGCCTGAAACATCGTGTCAAGCCTCTGGACATGCGTGCAAGATCCCTCCTCTACCGAACACCACAAAACCTCGCCCTCCGCTCAATGATTTGCCTTAAATCTCCTGGTGGAACACCAAGAACGAGCTCTAGGGTTTGAGGGGAGATAATGACTGTTTTCTTTCATGATATATCTCAGAAATTAGGTTTAAATCTCATTTATATAGTTAGGTTATCAATTGGTCTCGAAGAAAAATGAATTCGACTGAAATGTGCAACCTAACAGCCCAGGAAAAATCCCGATGGTCGACTACTCTGAGTAGTAGTCGACTACTATAAGTTTCTGTAAATTATATTTAGTATTTTGGCTATAACTTTCACATTCAATCTTATAATGAGGTGATTTAAGATTTGTAGGAAAGCTGTTGAAGATACTTACAATGTTTATCTTTTGAGTTATCCCAGATTCTAACTATATCGATATGAAAAATATATAAACTCTTAACTGGTCATTTTTCCAGATTTCTTCTTCGTGCATGATTTGTGCATTCGCACTCATATATTCACACATTTATATTGAATTGATCTCAAGTCAATTCCTAGCATACTCAAACATCAAAATATATTATTTATCACATATAACATATTCATTATTATTTATCGCATAATATTCAAATTTTTAGGGTTTTACAGTGACTCCCTCATATCTTGGAAATCCAAGAAACAAGATATTGTCTCTCACTACAGCGCAGAATCCAAATATCATGCCATGATTTCCATCACCATAGAGATCGTCTGGCTATGATGACTTCTTCTTGATATGGATATCCTCTCTACAACATCAGCTCATCCTCTTTGCGACAACATGAGTGCCATCAAAATTTCTAACAATCCATTATGTCATGAACGAATGAAGCATATTGAGATCAACCATCACTTCACTCATCTTCATTTTTTGGTTGGCACTATCTCACTTCCCTATGTGAATACCGATCTTCAGTTAACAGATCTATTCACAAATGCTCATACCATACAGTGACGTTCGTTTCTTCTTGGCAAACTACCATTAGTCAACCTAATTTTCGTTTTAGGGGGTGTGAAATATTATATATAGATCACTCTTGTTTATTCCTATATAAGGTAAAGTAGTAGAACAATTCTATTCATACTGTATATAGAATACTCTTGTTTAGTCCCACATTGGGTAGAATAGTAGAACATTCATATTCACATTATAAAAGTAGACCATCATATCAATGAAGAAAGATATACTTTTCTCCTGATTTGATCTGCATTTAATAAGTCCTCTAGCAAAGAAATAAAATAAGAAGGAAAGAAAAAAGATCTTAAATCACTTTTACAAAAAATAACGAATGTATTTAGCACATACAACAAGCCTTTAGACCTTTAGGTTATCTTAGAGGATGAGTTCTAGTCTCGTGAGGATTTGTAGTGAATATACCCACAAAATTTGATCAACTTACAACTTTGAAGAAGACAATATATAATTAATTTGCTTGACATCTTTAAACAATCTAATTAGAGTTAGATTATACTTAAAAAATATTTTTATGCATAACTTCTAAGTAAATTTCTTAGAAAATCTTTTCATTATAATTGTACAAAATTAAGTTCAACTTCGAAATTTAATTAAAAGTTTTGAAAAGAACATGATAACTCTTTGTTTCGAACAATTTTTTGACCCTCTTGATCAATTTATTTTTTAAGAACATATATATAAATATAACAATAGATATAATTTTTTTCTTCTTATATCTCTTTTTAATTCTTGGTGATTTTATTCTACTTTATTGGGCTTTCTAAGTGATCGTGTAATGAGTTTTAGACCAATGGAGCCCAACCCAATTGGGCTTAAGTCATTAAGTATAAAAATACTCCTCGGGCTTTATCATTCAGTCGACTTAGGATTAGTAAGATAGAATTACCTTGGAGCTTAAGAAAAGTTTTTTTATGGGTGCCCATTTTTCGCACTCTTCTTTTTCAAGACCATTGTAAGAATATTGGATAAGTAGATTCTTAAACCTATTAAAATACTTTTTAGAATGACTCTCCTAGGATTATCTTAAAATTTTGAATGTTGTTTCTAAGCTTAACCATCTTATGGATTAGGAAAATTTCCTTAAAAAAAGGGTAATAAATTCATCTCACATTGAGAGAGAATTTGTGATAAGCTATATAGCCATTTTTGGCTTTGTCCTTAAGAGAAAATAGGATAAATCTAAACTTAATCACATCCTTAGATATTTCCCTAATCCTAATCATGAGACAAATTTCCTCAAACTCAGAGATAAAAACTATAGGCATCTTCATATTCATTTTCTAATAATTTTGAAAGTGTGTTTATGAAGTACAGTCTAAGCTCAAAATTAGCTCCATTAACATCAGATAGCCTAATGCAAGATGAGATTGTATTCCAGTTGGGATAACACATATCTTAAAGAATGGTTAGATTAGGATTCGCCATTTCTTCAGTTTTAAAAATTGGTTCAACATGGATTCATAGGTTAATATTATCCCTAATTCAAACTTGCATATACTAGAACAAATTTTTTTTTAGAATTTTTTCTTTTTCTTTTTTTAACTAAAAAGGAAATTAGAAAAAAGATCTAAAAAAATAAAAGTTAGTGAAGTTTTATAAGGAAAAACTAAAAGACCTAAAAATTCCTTGAGCGAAAAGATTAAAGTTTACTTGGTCAATCAACAAGGTAAAGATAATACTAGAGAGAGGCTAAAAACCAATTAAGTACTTTTTTTCTTGCGGAGTACTTTACACAACCCTTAAACCTTACTTTAGATACCAATGTATTCAAGTAAATTTAAACCCTTTCATTTAAGAATTTCTCATTCCTTAATGAGCTCGAGTCCTTAGGGGTTAACATCTAATGAGTTTTAAAGGCCTTGGCTTATGTAGGGAGAAACTAGTGATTTGTGGACTAAGGAAAGGCTGATGAAATGCTTCACATTATCTTAATGTGTGTGTAAATATTTAGATGTAGAGGTATTGAAAAAATATTTTCTACTATAAGTTAAGCATGCCGAAATTTTATTACTTTAACTACAATACTTTCTTAGGACTATAGTGAAACATACTACTTTAAAAATTATTTCTTAAAAAATTACTTAGAGTTATCATAAAATTTTAACTTGAGTATAAAACTAACTAAGAATTAGAAAGTTAAAAAAAATTCATCAAGCAAACCAATTACTAATTGACTTTATCAAGTTGGCAAAGACATGAAAATAGAATATGAAATAAAAAGAAAAAGGAATGGTAAAATAAAGAAAAAATATGACTATCCCCACCCCCACACCTAAATTCCCACCCCCACACCTAAATTTTGAGGTGTCATTAATGCAAATTATATGATGCATAAAGTAAAACAAATAGAAAGTAAAATACTTATATTTATTCGGTTGACTTAGAACAATGATAAATAAAACCTACAACTATCTTAGTATTATTATTTTGAGATAAAAAGTAAAGATTGAGAATAATATATTGAAAATAAAAAGCTCACACTCTATATCAATTCCTATCTTATTGCTAAAATTCTACCTCTAATTTAAATAAATCTAAAATGACATATTAGATGATGTGCTTAAATTCTGTATTCTCTGAGGTTTTCAATAAATTCTATAGCAATTAATGGAAGGTATGTATTTTGAGTTTCTAATATCGATCAATCAGAATGCTAGTTTCAAATTTGAGCTCAGATTTTCTATGACTGAAAGTTTATCCTAACATAACGAGCTCTTCTTTGAAATTTTTCTCAAACTCAAAATTCATAGGTGAGGCGTGGTAGGCTGATTATTTTATATCTTCTAAGAATGTAAGCTCATGAGCAAAGAGTTCATCAAAGCTGAGATCAGTGAAACTTGTATATGACTCCTATTGCTTTTGTTCTAAAAGACTTCTGGTTCAAACTCCTCTAGTATCTTGAGTTTTTAGACAAAGTTCTCCTCAAAACTTAGGTCTGACTCACATTCTTCTAACTCTCCATTTGATGTTCACTGCATGAAGTTCACTTCTAAGGGTTTTTCTGATGGATCACTCGACTAATTCCGTAAATTTAAGATGTTAAGATCTACAATCATACTTCCAAAGGATAGTTTTATTTGACCGGTTTTATAGTTAATCAAAGTATTTGATATGACTAAGAACATTCTTCCTAGCATGATTAGAATCTATCACTTAGGATTGAAAACGATCTGTGTTTTTATGAGTATCAAGTCAATGAGAAAAATGGACTCCCCTGCCTTCATCTGAATATCCTCTATCTCTCCCATGGAGATTTTGATGGATCTATCAGCTAACTATAATGTGCATCTAGTTAGTCTAAATTGTTCTACACCAAATTGCTAGTTGACCGAATAATGAAGCAAATTGACACCATCGTCTAAGTCTAAAAGTATCTTATTAATAAAGGTATTATCTATCACACACGTGATAGTAGAACAACTAGGATCCTTATAAAAAGCATGAGCTTTGAGAGAATGTCAATGATTTTGGCAGCAAGAAAGACTTTCTTTGAAACATTTATTTTTCTCTTCTTGGTGCACAAATCCATCAAAAATTTTGCATAAAATAACATATGTTGGATGACCTCTAAGCGAGGGATGTTGACCTTGACCTTCTTGAAAATTTCTAAAACTTCCTTTACCTGAGGAGAGTTTTTCCTTGGCTCAAGTTTATCTGGGAAGGAAGCAACGTGCTTAAACCTATCAAGATCGAGCTCGGGTTCGGTTTCAGATTCTTGGTCATCAGAAGAGAATAGTTGATGAACAGAGTTATTAGAAGGAGAAGGGATTTGTTCATGTTCAACATTTCGGATAGGAGAAGAAAAAGATTGAGTTTTATCTGGAGGCATTCTAACTTGATTATCTATCTGTTTACTTGACTATAGTGTATGGATTGTATTCACCTAAGATGGGTAGGTTGAACTTTATCCAATATCCTTAGGGTTTACACAGGTTGACTCAAAAAAATTTCCGCCTCTCTTTCACTCACACACTAGCTAGCTAGCAAAGTTGGGCTTCTAATCTAGTTATAGCTTGAGTGTTGGAATTGAGAATTTGATTGGTTATCTACATAAAGGAGTTCAGAGTGTTAGATGACTGAGCCAATATATTGGCGGTCTGTGTAGAAGCATTGAGCATGGATTCTAAAACTTTTTTCTAAGATATTTAACCATCTCTCGTGATTAAAATTCAGAGGCGCATGATTTACTAATTGATGAGGATGCTAGTTTCAATAAGATAAATTGGATTGTTAAAAATTATTCTGTATGTTGAATGTAACTGTATTTCTTCTAGAAAATTATTAGATTGAAGTGGGAGTGGAGTTTTAATTTTCGGACAAGTTTTTCTGATTCTATCTAAAATTTGAATGTTTCTTCAACCTAGATTGTAGGCTGAAGAAAATGGATCATTCCCTAGATGCTAAATTCTAGCGTTTACTTGATCTAGTAGGTAACTATTTTCTAAGAGAGGATGTTCCTTTAGGTTAGAGATATACAGTTATGGCATCTTAGGGAAGAAGCTTGGTTGATTCGAGCCCAAGTTCGTTCTTTGGTTTCTAAGGCTTTAACCGACGCAGAATTATAGTCATCTTTACTTCAGAGGCTATGTTTGATTCTTAAGAAAGACCACTGGATTGCGTTGGGGGACTCTTTTTATCACATTGTTCTTACTACATGGTTTTTTTAGACAAACTTTCTAGGAGTTACCAAGTTTTATCAGCATTTTTCTTTATAAAATCCCCTTCACACATAGACTTTAAGGATATCTTTGAAGAATAATTCAATCCTTCATATATAACTTAGCATAATTGTCATTTTTCTAGACCATGATGAGGACATTGGATAATAAGAACATTAAACCTATTAAAATACTTTCAAAATGGCTCCTCTTGGACTATCTTGAAATTCAAAATGTTGTTTCTAAATTTTTCCATTTTAAAAATAAATAAAAATATCTTCAGAAACTGGTAAAAAATTCATCCTAGATTGAGATAGAATTTATGGGAAAGCTAACAACCATTTCTTTGCTTTATCCTCAAGAGTAAATGAGATAAATCTAAGCTTAATCACGTCATTAGGTAACTCTCTAATCTTAATCATAAGATAAATTTCCTCAAACGTGGATATAAAAATGTACGCATTTTTAGATTTATTTCCTAAGAATTTCGAAAGCATATTTATGAAGTGTTGTCTACGCATAAAGTTAGCTCCATTAACATTAGGAAGCCTAATACAAGATGAGATTATATTCCCAGTTGGATAACATTGAAGAGCTGGTGCATTTGGACTTGCCTTTTTTTAGTCTCAAAAATTGGTTTACCACGGATTAAACGATTGACATTATCCCTAATCTTAACTTGCATATGCCAAAATAAATTCTCTTTTTTTCCTTTCTTATATATATATATCTAAAAAGAAAATTAGAGAAAAAGATGTAGGTAAATGAAAAGTTAATTAATTTTTTTTCTTTTTTAAAGAAAAAACTAAAAGACATAAAAGATAAGTGAGAGAAAAGAGGAATGATAACAGAAAAAACCTAACTAAATAAATTAAACTTTGAAATAATCACTCTTAATTCCAAGTTTAAACCTAAACTCATCAAGAATAGCTCCTAACCTAAGCCTAAACTCAACTAGACTAGCTTCTAACCAAGAAATCCTTGAGTAAAAAGATTAAAGTTTACTTGGTTAGTAAACTAAGGATAGTATTAGAGGGAGGCCAAAGACCAATTAAGCATTTTTTTTTCTTACGGAGGACTTTACACAACCCCTAAACCTTGCCTTAAATACCAAGAGATTAAAGTAAACTTATACCAGTTCACTTAAAAAAAATTTCTTAATGAGCTTGCGTCCTTTGGGGCCAACGTCTAATGAGTTTTAAAAGACTTGAATTTATATAGTAAGGAGTTAGTGATTTGCTGGCTAAGTAAAGGGTATTGAAATCCCCCACCTTATCTCGATTAGGGGATCTTTGCTCTTGAAAGTATTTGCAAGTGAGTGCTAAAATCAAAATGCTCAAATATCTTGGCAAATTTTTACTAACTATATGCAACGTAACCCTAAGAATTAAAAATAACTATGAAAGGATACAAAAAGAAAATCCTTTTATTTTTTAATCGACAATCAAACGAGAAAGAGAGCTCTTATTTAAATTTATTATCTTGTCAGTAGTTGTTCAAGTGGATGGTGGATTTTATTAAGGTCGATAAGAGAAAATTTTTATTTTTATTTTTTGATTAGTTCCTAATTATCTTTAATGTGAAAACCTAAACTAGAGGGTAAAATTGATAATACTAGAAAGAGGACGTACCTTTTCAAGCAAATTTTCTTTTTTAATTTTTAACCTTCAATATTCAATCTTCTAGTTTAGACCTTCACAAGAAAATACACAAATTAAAGAACTAAAATAGAAAAAAATCCTAATTACAAGATGTAGAACATAATAAACATCCATAAAAATTACAAGAGAACATCTATCAAGTGTATTATACAAAGGTGTCGAACACACAAGGAGATGTGTGCTTAGGATTTCTTGTAATTGGTCCTAAAAGTATATGGACAAAAATAAGTGAAATAAAATGTGTAGAGATGTACATAGAGTTGATTTGTCACAAAAATCAAAAGTAAAAACGAGAGGAGAAAAGAAGAAAGGAAAGACACAAATAAAAAGAATAACAAAAAGGAAAAAAATAAAACAAATAAAAAAAATAATAGAACAGAATGAAAGGGAAACAAGAGAAAATTCAACATGAGAAAAATCAATAAAATAGAAATTAAGAGATGAGAAAAATCAAAACTAAGAAGAATTGAGGGGAAAATAAGTAGAGAAACTTAGGGATTTAGTATTGAATCCACTAATTAGTTTCAATTAGGATTTATAAATTACTCCCTTTTTATCATATTGTACTTTAGACTTACTAATTATTAATTATCAAACCACTTACAGAAAGCATACTCTACCAAATTATCATCTAAACAAAATTCTCATTCATGAAAGACTAAACAACTATATAATAATTTTAGAATTTATAAATAATCTATCAAACCACTCAAGATAACTATGGATTATCAAATCATTATTTTACCAATTAGTTCTCTAGTTGATTATCCAACACATGATCATTTTAAGCACAAGAGAGTAATCCACAAACTATAAAAAAATTAAACTAGTTTCACACAATTCTAGAACTCCTAAGTTAATAACAAAAAGAAAATAAAGCATAAAGGAAAGATAAGAAAATAAAAAATAAGCAAGAAAAAGAAGCAACAAAAGAGCAAGGAAATTTAAATATATTCTACAAGGTATGAAATAAATCTACACTACAAGTATGAAATAAATTTAATCTACCAAACATAATAACAAGAAAACAAATAAAAAGGAAAAAAAAATAAAACCTTACATTCTAAGATGTTAGCCCCTTGTGAAGAAAATCTTCACCTACACTTCGTCATCATCAAAGGAGAAGAATGAAAATTAAATTCAATGAAATAAGAATTTAATTTATTGTAAGAAAAAATTTACAATTATGGGAGGTCTTCTTAATTAATAGTAACGATCTTCTACAAATAGAATTTTAATAATATTTTTTACTCTCCAAAACCCTCACTCTCTACCCCTGTTTATAGAGTATATCAATTAATATTAGACTTTAGATCAAACTTAATTATCAAGTTAAATAATTTTAGCCTTTAATCTGTAACTGTTTACTGGGTACTAACACTGGTATCGGTAATGATATCAATACCTATATTGATATGGTATCATTGCTATTACCGATACTAGTATCAATACAGATATCGATAATAGTATTGATACAAGTATTGATACTTATATTGATATTATTTTGGTTCTGAATTTGGCTAAAATTCTTGGAATCTTTTGGCTTTTACGGGCTACTTGGCTTAATCTTGGGTTTCAATAAGAGCTTTAATAAAAGATTAAAAAATTAAGGGAATTGAGTTCCTTTGGGTGTTAAAACTTCATTAACCTATAAATTAAGATAAAAACACTTATATAAAATAGATGATGAGAGTATAAATATGTAATAAAATACAATGAATACAATCCATAATCGTGAGGACTGAAATTATGACAATTCAAGAAGAAGATAGTACCCTACAGGGCCTATTGTAACCATAGTACGATCATGCATTTTACGCCCACCGGCCAACAAGGTGAAAAATAAGAGAGTATGTGAGGCTACAAGCTTCTAGAATAGGGGATTACTAGTAAAAGAGAATTTGTCGGTGTTAGAAATATAATGATTTTGGGAGAAGCGTTATTAACTATAAACTATATTTTAAATAAGATTCCCACCAAATCAGTTGTATCTACACCTTATGAGTTATGGAATGGGAGAAATTAGATCTGAGTCATCTCAGGAAATGGAGATGTAAAGCCCATGTTTTCGTTCCAAGAGAACTTAGTGATAAGTTGGACTTTAGAATATCGAAGTGTATATTCATAGGGTACTTAAAAAATCAAAAGGTTGGGAACCATTGAAAGATGAGATGCTATATTTCTATAAAATCTGGAGGAAGAGGAATAAGTTCAAGAGGAAGCGGAACCTCTAACTATAATAGAGGACGATTATTACAATTTTCTTCCCACTAATGATCTTGATATTGTTAATGAAGCCAAACCTAAAATAATGAAATACTTTAAAAAATAATGAACCTCAGAATACGGGTATCTTAGGTAAAGGCCTAGAGCACAACCTGTATGGATGGATGATTACTATTTATATTCATGCGTACCATTTTGTTTTTGATAGATGCAAATATAGAAGAACAAGATCCCTTAAACTTCTTTGATGCGATAAAATCACATGAATCAAATCTATGGCTGGGAACCATGAGAGAAGAACTTAATTCTATAGGAAAAAACAAGGTTTGGAGAGCTAAGTGATATACCAAAGAATAAGAAAGCATAGGATGCAAATGGCTTCTTAAAAAAGAAATACCGTGTTGATGGTTCCATTGATAAATTCCAAGCTCAGTTAATTAACAAAGGTTATAACTGGAATGCACAAATAGATTTTAGGAGATGTATTCTTCTATAGCCAAATTTACATTTGTAAGAATTATTTTAGCTATTATTGCATATTTAGATTTGGAGTTACTCTAAATGGATGTAAAAATAGCATTTCTCAATGAGGAGTTCAAGTAAGTGATATATATGCAACAGCCTGAAGGTTTTCAGATAAAAGGATAGTAACACGAAGTTTTTAACTTAATAAAATCTCTGTATGGTTTAAAACAATCTTCTAGAAAATGGTATCCCAAGTTTCATGATGCAGTTGCCAAACTTGGTTTTGTTCATTACAAATTAGATAATTATATATATATATTGAAAAGTAAAAGCAAGTTTACTATATTAATCCTTATATGTGGATGATATATTGCTTGTCAAAAATAACATGGAAATGTTGAACAAAATCAAGGAGATCTCGGTGAAAAGTTTGGGATTAAATACGTGGGTGATACATCATATATTCTTGAAGATAGAAGTGTAGAATGTTAAGTTTAAACCAATAAAAATATTTAAGACTGGTTCTTAAAAGGTTTAGAATGGAGAATTACAATATTGCTTTAACTCTGTTGGTTATGGAAAAGAGTTTGTATAAAGATCAAAGCCTAGAGAAGGGTAGAAACCATTAGGTATTCTTTATGCTCAAGTATTTGGAAGCTTTATGTATGCAATATCATGCACCAGACCTAATGTAACTAATGTTGTAAGTTTGGTTAGTTGGTATCAAAGTAATTCAGGATCAACACACTAGGAAGATGTTAAAAGGATTATGAAGTATATTAGAGCACATAGACTCATGAATTGGTTTATCAAGTGAGTTCACTTGAAGTCCTCATTGCTCTAATGCTAATTTGGGAGGTGATAAAGATAATGGGAAGTCCACTTCGGGACACTTGTACATCTTTGGAGGAGGAGTTGTTACTTGGATTAGCAAGAAATAGGGGTGTATTGCTAGGTACATATAAGAAGCCAAATATATAGGTTGCAGTATAACAATTACACATGTTGTTTGGATAAGATGTTTTTTGATTGATCTTGATTTTAATTTTTTTGAATGACTTATTGATATTTACTATGATAACCAGGCAATGATTAGCCTGACCAATAAAGAAGCAAATAGTTCCAAAGAAAACACATTAAGATCTTATAGGCTGTCTAAAAATCATAATAGATAGCTTATCCCCCATCAAATACCGATGATGGAAGTTACAATCTGACGACTTCCAGAAGGCTACAATTTGAAGACTTTCACGTAGATCGCTGAAGGTTATAATCTGACGACCTTCACGACAAGCGATGAGAGCTCTAGTTCAACAGCATTCACAATCAACATCGGGAGTTACAATCTGACGACTCTCATATTCTCAAGGAGCTAAGACGAAGATTACAAGACAAAGATCTTTGCAACGCTATGACAAAAGAGATTACTTTGTGATAATCTCTTCAAGAAAAGACGCGGAGGTCCTCCCCGTGTGTCAACATCAAAACGCCAGGGTCGAACCCGCGTTACAACATCAAAACGCGAGGGTCGAACCCACGTTAAAACATCAAAATGCCAGGGTCAAACCCGCGTTACAACATCAAAATGCTGGAGTCGGACCCGCGTTACAACAAGCGAAACGTGAGCGACCCTCGCGTTCTGGATGTTCAGTCAACACCCGCGGGTACCCAACTCCGCGTCTCCAGTCTAAAATACGGAGTTAGGGTCCTGAACGCCAGGTTGGGCGTTTGACTCATTCAAATATGAGTCGAACGGTTTTAGAACCATTTTCCCCACGATCTGAGGAAATCACGCCCACTTAGGAGCGGATTTAGAGGGCAGTTACACCCCCTTAATCTCCTATAAAAGTGAGTAAACTCAACTGAGTTCATGGTTCAATTTTTTGGCTTGAATCGACCATTGAAGGCTGGCTTTTTGGAGCTGAGAATTGGCAGCAACAGGGGAGATCATTGGGCAAACTTCGGAGGAGATCGACATCATCTTTCAAGGAAGATCATCTTCAACGTTCGGCAACAGGAGCTTCCTCATCCTTGGCTATTAACCGATTTTCGGTTTAAATCAACTCTTTTTCAAGAGTTAAAACTCGTTCAGAGTTATCAACTCGTTCAGAGTTCTAAAACTTGCCACGCAAGTTCTCCATCCAGTGAATCAAGATGTACGGATCGTCAACGGAGAGCAAACTCGACGCGAGCATTCGAGGGAGGCACTCCATCGCCACCGTGAAGAACCCAGTTTTAAACAAAAGGGAGAATCAAATTCATTCTCCTCTCTTTTGTAATCGAATTGTAACCGGAATCAAATGAATCAAAGTCAAATTTCTTTTCTTCTCTTTACTGCATTTTTTCAACAAACAAAAGATGGCGACTCCGCTGGGGACTAGCTTCTCTGACGAAGAAGTGGTGGTGCAATCTGATGTTCATCTCACTGGAACAACCGTCGAAACTCTCGTGGTAGAGTTTGATCAAGCCAAGTTCGAGGAGGCCCTCTCTTTTGGATCCCTTAGCCCCAAGGCTATGCGCAAGATCCACAAAGTCTCCCAAGAGAATAAATCTCCAACTGTTGCTGGAATGCCAAAGAAAGTCCTCTCTTTTGGCCACAATTTGTCGAACAACCCCTCTGCTTCAGAGCAAGCTTAGCCTCAGCCGAACTCATTCAACGAGTTGAAAACTCCACACCCGCGTCAACACGGCGTGTCATAGGAGGTAAAAGGCCTACGGCGGAGATAGATCCAATCAAGGCCGATGATGCCCCTGCAAAAGCCTTGAAACAGGCCAAGAAGAACGCTGCTCGTCGAAGAAGAAGGTCTCAGCGACGAGCACAACTTCGAGTAAGTCGATCATCCAACGAACGCGAGCTTCGCGTTCGTGAGCCTAAACACGACCCTGAGCCCAAACATGAGCTTCGCGAGAACCAGACTGAACGTGGCCCTCAATGGCGCGCTTTACAGCCAAAACGTGAACCTCAAGCCTTCGTTGAACGCAAACTTCAACTTCGTGTTTCCAAGTCAAAACACGACCCTCGCGTCAACAATGAAGAACGCGACCCTCATGACGCCAAACCAAAATGCAACATTCGCGTTTCATATTCCATCCCCCCCGGACCCCCTGGCCAGGGGCGCGCCGCCCCCTGGACCCCCGGCTCACTGACCGGGCAGCGAGACCCTCGAATACTCTACGTAGCGTGACTAGATTAAGGGGCGGATATAAGAAGTTCATGGATTCAAGTCATCTCAACCAGATCCATGTTTACCAAGAGCCAGTCCTGTCCAATCATGGACTGGGGGTTCCAATTAAAACCTCACAATCAGTGAGTAATTCTCCTCGAATCTTTACAACAGATTTGAGAGAGTTCATATCGAGAGCAAGACCGATGCAACAAGTCATTCGTTCATTCCAATATGAACGACTGATTTCTACGGTCCCCTTAGGATGTTAATGCTGCTCATATGCGGCCCAACTGTTGGTGTTCAACCAATTTACGAACGTTGCTTTACCCAACCAACGACGATGTTCTCACAGGAAGAAGTCTCCAGAGACCGAGTATCCTGGGGTCACTATCAATGTGATCAGTAGAGGCAAAGCCTCGGGTCCTAGTTCCGATGACTCTGAGACAAGTCGTTCATCGACCATCAGAGAAATCGCTAACGAGTTTATCAGAGTTTAGCCAGAGGAACCAATTCCGATGATGAACACTCAGCCATTACAGAGTCCCAATCATCAAGCTCTTTTGTTGAACATGAGAGCTCCGCTTATATGACGGGAAACCATGAAGATCTCGCGAAGAGACTTGATGAGCAAGAGGCCATGCTCAAATCTCAGCAGGAGGCCATCAATGAACTATTAGCCCTGTTGACTCAACTTGTCGCAGACAAGGCCAAATCTCAGAAGACAGATTCGCCACTCAGGCAAGAATCTTCCCGAAGGGAAAGAACGTCTTCGTCCCGACCTCACACAAGCAAAGGGAAGGGAAAAATGGTTGATGACACGGCTTCTGACCAAGAAGCCCACAACCTGGAATCTTCCTCTGATGAAGGAAGAGAGAAATCGAGGAATTGGAAGCCCGCCTCAATGTCATTGCTAACAGAAGCGAGCTCCAAGATGAGGGAGTTGTTAGGCCCTACCCTGCCGAATGGGACGCAACCCCTTATCCTCCAAAATTTAAAGTCCCGACGCTATAAACTTTTTACGGCATACTAGCTCGATTGTTCATTGGCACCCTTAAGGGGGTTGCCTTTGAATGGTTCAGGAAACTTCCTGCGGGATGTATCCAAGAGTGGACAGATCTAGAGAGACTCTTCCTGTCAAGATTCTTTGAAGAGGATACAGAAGTCTCTATCCATACCCTTCTCGCCACTAAGCAAAAGAAGAGGGAGTCCGTCAAAGTCTTCGTCAAGAGGTTTCGAACCATGGCTCTCCGGTGTTCGTCAGGTATGACACAATCTACCTTAGTAGAGACCTGTCGACACAACCTGCAGACCAACATCCTAGCTCGAATAGGGGTTGCAGAATGTCGTTCTTGGAGACAACTGATCTCTCAAGGCGAACAGGCTCAGAAGATTATTGCCAGGATCAAAGCTGAAGAACAAAGTAGGCAAGATCAACCTGAGCAATCGGACCAAGCCCAACCTTCCGAACAATAGAATTTTCTCTAGACATAATAGAATTTTCTCCAAACATAATTAGACCGGAATAAAATTGCTCAAAAAAATATGCCGATAGTCACACACCCAAACCAGAATTGCGACAAAATTATAATCAGAAAGTATAAACCTGATTCACCAAAAATGCTCCTCTAGAATCAAAAAGAAAACAACCAAGAATTCAGACAAGCTGAGAGAAAACCATGAAAATAATTTGTGGCTCTGATACCATGTCAATATTTAGGTTTTGTTCTGAATATTCTCCTTGTGAGAGTTGCTCACTTTATATAGAAGCTGTCGAGCTAATTACAAGGCTGAAAATCAGTCATTACACAGGATTATGCAAGGTAAGAATAAATGCCTATCAATTCTATGCATATATACAATATACTCTTCTATATATAGCTAGACTAATAAAGGAAAGAATATATGCTGCCTTCAGCACATGTCCAGCTGTTAATTCTGCTAACAGTCAAGACTGTGGGTTGGTTTATTTGTAGTTCATTGGATTATGAGTAATAAATTTTCTGAGTTGTTATGTTTAATAGAATACCTCTGTCAACCACAAAATCTACCAAAACTATCACGTTAACAGTTACCTCTGATAGTCTATCAATCTGCCAATCCTCCTCAATAGGATGACAGGTCCATAAATCTATCACGTTAACATTTACCTCTGATAGTCCATCAACTTGCCAATCCTCTTTAATAGGATGGCAGGTCCACTAAAACTATCACGTTAACAGTTACCTCTGATAGTCAATCAACCTGTCAATCTTCTTCAATAGGATGGCAGGTCCACAAAACTATCATGTTAACATTTACCTCTGATAGTCCATCAATTTGCTAGTCCACTTTAATAGGATGGCAGGACCCCAAAACTATCAGGTTAACAGTTTCCTCTAATAGTCAATCAACCTGTCAATCATCTTCAATAGGATGGTAGGTCCACAAAACTATCACGTTAATATTTAACTCTGATAGTCCATCAAGTTGCTAATCCTCTTCAATTGGATGGCGGATCCACAAAACTATCACGTTAACAGTTACCTCTGATAGTCCATCAATCTACTAATCCGCTTCAATAGGATGGCAAGTCCACAACTATCACGTTAACAGTTACCTCTGATAGTCAAACTCATCAGATAATAGCCTACCAGGTGATGTGCCTCTATTTCGACTTCATGGATAGTGCCTCACTAGGCGATGTGCCTTGTCTACCTCTTTTTCTTCCCCTGCAAAGTCTTAATCAAGACTGGGGGTTGGTTACTTGGAATCCATTGGATTAAGAGTAACGAATCTTTCACATCGTCGAGTTAACATTACACTTCTGACGATCATCATCCCCACAGAGTATGCATTCAACTTGCATCACTCCTAATTTGTCACGTTAACAATATACCTCTGACAACAATCAACTTATCAATCCTTGACAATAGGATTATAAGTCCTCAAAATTGCTCAAATCGAAATCTTCCCCAGCAAGACGCTAAGTCTTCAAAATCTTGTTCAAATCACAAGTATCAAAATTTATCGCTTTTGATGATAAACTCATTTAGCAAGTTTCCCCAGCGAGACGCTAATTCCTAAAATCTTGTGCAAGTCACAAGGACACATTCCTGTCACGTTAACAATATACCTCTGACAACAATCAACTTATCAATCCTCGTCAATAGGATGATAAGTCCACAAAGTTGCTCCGATCGCAACACATCCCTGTCATGTTAACATTAAACCTCTGACAAATTCACTTATCAATCTGTTAACATCATACCTCTGACAACCCACTTATCAATCCTCGTCAATAGGATGATAAGTCCAAAAAGTTGCTCTGATCGCAACACATCCCTGTCACGTTAACACTAAGCCTCTGACAAATTCACTTATCAATCCTCGTCAATAGGATGATAAGTCCACAAAGTTGCTCCGATCGCAACAAATTCCCGTCAAGTTAACATCACACCTCTGACGACCAAATGCACTTATCGACTCTCCTCAATAGAGCGATAAGTCCACAAAATTGCCCCGATCGCAATATCTTTCCCGTCAAGTTAACATCACACCTCTGACTACACAATCCACTTATCGACTCTCCTCAATAGAGCAATAAGTCCACAAATTTGCCCCGATCGCAATATCTTTCCAGTCAAGTTAACATCACACCTCTGACGACCAAATCAACTTATCGACTCTCCCCAATAGAGCGATAGGTCCATAAAATACTGTTAGGTTAACATCACACCTCTAACAGTCAAACCTCCCCAATGAACTTGTTAATCATTTTTCAACAAGAATAGCAAGTTTTCATTATGAAATCCCCAACGGATTAAAGATTTTTTGGAATTATCCTAGTGATAGTGAAGAAAATTTCTGAATTTCACTCTAAGTGAAAATTCATGCCTCTGGCACCTCTAACTTTCTTTCAGTGTTTCAAGTAACACAGGAAGAAATAGTGGCAAAGTCTACGTATTCAAACATTGTAGCACCAAAAATCCATGGCTTATACACATGGGGGATTTTATCTCGATCCCTAATTAGAGATAAGTCTGCATCTAACACATGCTGTCGGGTAGCCTATTCCCGTAATAATAGCAAAGCCTACGTATTCAATATCGTAGCGGATCGTTATTAATAACGCCAAAATCCATGCCTTACACGCATGAGGAATTTTATCCCGAATCCTAAGTAGGGATAAGCATACGCCTAACACGCGTCGCCGGTTAGTCTTTCACCGTAAAAAGGAAAAAAGTCTATGTATTCAACATCGTAGCGGGTCGTTATTAATAACGCCAAAATCCATGTCTTACACGCATGGGGAACCTTATCCCAAATCCTAAGTAGGGATAAGCCTACGCCTAACACGCGTCGCCGGTTAGTCTTTTTCCGTAAAAAATGACAAAGTCTATGTATTCAAAATCATAGCATCAAGTCTAAGAGGGTTCATTCTTAGCACAACGTTACATGTGGAACGGACTTAGACAATCCACATGCTAGCCCGACTCAAACGGTAGTCGGTAAAGGCTTATCAAATCCGTTGATGGCTGAGGGTTTGCCAAAAATCCTATGTATGTTTGAAGGCCCATCAGCTTAATGGACGTGAGCCGAGACTTGAAACTGATAAGCTAAAGACAAGTCTCAAAGATTTAGTAAAAAATGCACGGAAGCCACTTCCATGTCTCAAGTTAAAACGCCAAGGTCAGCCCCGCGTTACAAAAATCACGACGCCAAGGTCACACTCGGGTTCCAAATTCAAAACGCCGAGGTCAGACCCGCGTTACAAAAATCACGATGCCGAGGTCACACCCGGGTTCTAAATTCAAAACGCCGAGGTCAGACCCGCGTTACAAAAATCACGACGCCGAGGTCACACCCGGGTTCCAAATTCAAAACGCCGAGGTCAGACCCGCGTTACAAAAAAGAAGCAGGATTATAGCGCATACCTTCACACAGGTCCTATATGGCAAATCCCTTCAACCAAGATACCTTCGAAGCGAGTGCAGAGAACGACTCATTTACGATAAGGAATCAACAGCTCCAAGATTAGAGTTGAGATCCAAAGTATTCCGAAAATTCGTCCCAGTCAACCGCGAACTTTCGAAAACTTTGGAGGAGGTTCTGTAGGCTATCTAAAAATCATAATAGATAGCTTATCCCCCATCAAACACCGATGATGGAATTTACAATCTGACGACTTCCAGAAGGCTACAATTTGAAGACTTTCACGTAGATCGCTGAAGGTTACAATCTAACGACCTTCACGACAAGCGATGAGAGCTCTAGTTCAACAGCATTCACAATCAACATCGGGAGTTACAATCTGACGACTCTCATATTCTCAAGGAGCCAAGACGAAGATTACAAGACAATGATCTTTGCAACGCTATGACAAAAGAGATTACTTTGTGATAATCTCTTCAAGACAAGACGCGGAGGTCCTCCCCGTGTGTCAACATCAAAACGCCAGGGTCGAACCCGCGTTACAACATCAAAACGCGAGGGTTGAACCCACGTTACAACATCAAAACGCCAGGGTCCAACCCGCGTTACAACATCAAAACGCTAGAGTCGGACCCGCGTTACAACAAGCGAAATGTGAGCGACCCTCGCGTTCTGGATGTTCAGTCAACACCCAACCTCGCGTCTCAATCCTAAGACGTGAGGTTAGGGTCCTGAACGCCAGGTTGGGCGTTTGACTCATTCAAATATGAGTCGAACGGTTTTAGAACCGTTTTCCCCACGATCTGAGGAAATCACGCCCACTTAGGAGCGGATTTAGAGGGCAGTTACACCCCCTTAATCCCCTATAAAAGAGAGTAAACTCAACTGAGTTCAGGGTTCGATTTTTTGGCTTGAATCGACCAATGAAGGCTGGCTTTTTGGAGCTGAGAATTAGCAGCAACATGGGAGATCATTGGGCGAACTTAGGAGGAGATCAGCATCATCCTTCAAGGAAGATCATCTTCAACGTTCGGCAACAGGAGCTTCCTCATCCTTGGCTATTAACCGATTTTCGGTTTAAATCAACTCTTTTTCAAGAGTTAAAACTCGTTCAGAGTTATCAACTCGTTCAGAGTTCTAAAACTTGCCACGCAAGTTCTCTACAATGTCAAATCGTGAGGAGAAGGCATCGTTCCAGTGAATCAAGACGTGCGGATCGTTAACGGAGAGCAAACTCGACGCGAGCATTCGAGAGAGGAACTCCATCGCCACCGTGAAGAACCCAGTTTTAAACAAAGGGGAGAATCAAATTCATTCTCCTCTCTTTTGTAATCGAATTGTAACCGGAATCAAAGGAATCAAAGTCAAATTTCTTTTCTTCTCTTTACTGCAATTTTTCAACAAACAGATCTAATATCACTTCATTTGAGATATTGTAGAAAAGGGAGAAGTTAAAGTAACTTACATCCCTACTATAGATATGATTGTAGATCCTTTGGCAAAAGGAATACCAACAAATTTTTTTATCAAACATGTAAATTTGATGAGGTTTAAGAATAAATAAGTCCAAGTAAATTTCTTAAATAATGAAATAAATTTCATGAATAATAAAATGAGAGCTACTTTTCATGGATACTGAAAGTAATTGTAAGAATAAAACATATGATCTCACAGATAGTGGGAGGTGTTAGACCCTAGAGGGTGTTAGACCCTAGAGGGGGGGTGATTAGGGTCTTATGCTAATCTAATCCGATTAAATGCCAATTAAAACTAATTAATAAGTTATCCTAGCAAGTATGAAATACAACAAGAATATAAGCTAGGATAAGCAATATGAACAATGAGATATATCCTATATGATAAAGATATATGCAAGGATATATAAATAATACAAGGGTAAATGATCTAAACAAGATAGTGGATGAGATAAATGAGTAATGCACAATTGGCGATATAAGATGAATGCAAAAATAAATACGCCAAAGCACACTCAAACATAATCAAATGATCACGGAGTTCGGACCTTCCGTCCTACGTCTCCGCTCCCCACTCCCGGGGAGAAATCCACTATCAACCGGGTTTTCTACGTTCACCCGAATAACGTTTACACCTCACAATATCGGTTTTCAACGCTCACCGATCAACGTCACTCCTCACACTCGGTTTCTAGCTCACCGAAAACCTCACTACACACTAGGTTTCTAGCTCACCGAAAACCTTACAACACTCACAATGTAACAAATATAAATTTGTTCTCTACAATAGATGAGAACACAATGAAAGCACAACTCAAAGTTACAATCTCTCACCACCCAACTATACTATGTATGAAAGATACAATAAGCTCAATGTGGGTGTGTGTAACAGTGAGATTCAATAAAACTTAACTCAATAAGAACTAGCAATAAGAATTGATATGAAATTCAATAGTAAAAATGCTAGGAAATAGAGTTAAGGAAACTTCTCTATAAACACAAAGAGAGGATGATGAAATGTTGAAGATGAACTCTTCAATAGCTGATTGTAAACTCCTCTTTGTAACAGCAAACCAAAACAAACTTAAACCAAACAAAAACAAGCTTAAACCCTTGTTTAAAACCTTGTTTAAAACTTCTTTAAAAACTACTTGGCTTGTTGAAAAGATATCAGCAAAGGGGTATTTATACCCTCTAAAGATCTCAGCAAAAAATCCCAAGGCAAAAGACCAAAAAACCATCTTCAACGGCTCTAAAAAGAGCCGTTGGGACTCCAGCGGTCGACCGATGAAAATCGCGGTCGACCGGAAACAAGGTCAGAGTCGCAGGAGACGTCCAGAGAGTCTTCGGTCGACCGGGTGGAAATTTCGGTCGACCGATGGTAAATTTCGGTCGACCGGCGGAAATTTCGGTCGACCGACGGTACTGAAGCAGGTATATCCGATTTTATAAAATCGGTTAAAAATAGTAAAACATCTCCAAAAATTATGAAATTTTGAGGAAAGGTTCTAGACATGTATAAAAACATATTAGAGAAAGAATTTATGAAAAAGAATTTTCCAGTTGAGAGAAATTAATTTTTGAACACAGAAATACAGTTTCTGAAAATCTGCTGTGATACACGATTTTGTAAAATCAATTAGGCACAGTAAATCAACTCCAAAAATAGTAAAATTTTGAGGGAAGTTTCTAAACATGTAGATAAACATGTCAGAGAAAGAATTTTTCAAATATCACTTCTCATTTGTGAAAACTCATCAGTTTTGTAAAACATGCACGAACATGTGCACGAACGAAAACGTGAATTTGTAAATTCCTTTAAACATAACAAATCAATTCCAAACTTGATGAAACTTTGAGAAATGTTTGCAAATGATATTTTGAACATGTTACAAAAAGAATTTTCCAATTTGCATTTCTCAATTGTGAAATCTCATTATTTTGCAAAAGTATTCAAAACATGAAAAACCCAAAACCATGCATGTATATATATAACTATATATATACATAGAAACCAAATACGTGTGTGTATATGATATTGAGCTTAAGGTACTTAACACACATAATATAAAACCTAAACGAGATTACCCAAGCCGATCTTGATCTTCAATAAGCTTGACTTGGTACACTTTGCGGATGAAGCTTGAACTTGATCTTTAACTTGAATTGTATGTTGCTTCACTCCACAATTCCGCCAACCTCCATTTGATATCGTCGTTATGGCGCAATCCATCCATCCTCCAACTACGTTGTTTGTCTACAAAACATAGGAATGCACAAACACTAGACAAACAACATTAGTAATAAATTGTTTGTTAAACATCATCAAAGGTCGACCGGGTGGAAATTTCGGTCGACCGATGGTAAATTTCGGTCGACCGGCGGAAATTTCGGTCGACCGACGGTACTGAAGCAGGTATATCCGATTTTATAAAATCGGTTAAAAATAGTAAAACAGCTCCAAAAATTATGAAATTTTGAGGAAAGGTTCTAGACATGTATAAAAACATATTAGAGAAAGAATTTCTGAAAAAGAATTTTCCAGTTGAGAGAAATAAATGTTTTAACACAGAAATACAGTTTCTGAAAATCTGCTGTGATACACGATTTTGTAAAATCAATTAGGCACAGTAAATCAACTCCAAAAATAGTAAAATTTTGTGGGAAGTTTCTAAATATGTAGATAAACATGTCAGAGAAAGAATTTTTCAAATATCACTTCTCATTTGTGAAAACTCATCAGTTTTGTAAAACATGCACGAACATGTGCACGAACGAAAACGTGAATTTGTAAATTCCTTTAAACATAACAAATCAATTCCAAACTTGATGAAACTTTGAGAAATGTTTGCAAATGATATTTTGAACATGTTACAAAAAGAATTTTCCAATTTGCATTTCTCAATTGTGAAATCTTATTATTTTGCAAAAGTATTCAAAACATGAAAAACCCAAAACCATGCATGTATATATATAACTATATATATACATAGAAACCAAATACGTGTGTGTATATGATATTGAGCTTAAGGTACTTAACACACATAATATAAAACCTAAACTAGATTACCCAAGCCGATCTTGATCTTCAATAAGCTTGACTTGGTACACTTTGCGGATGAAGCTTGAACTTGATCTTTAACTTGAATTGTATGTTGCTTCACTCCACAATTCCGCCAACCTCCATTTGATATCGTCGTTATGGCGCAATCCATCCATCCTCCAACCACGTTGTTTGTCTATAATACATAGGAATACACAAGCACTTGACAAACAACATTAGTGGTAAATTGTTTGTTAAACATCATCAAAACAAGAAGGCCAACAGAGGGGGGGGGGTAATTAGGGTCTTATGCTAATCTAATCTGATTTTATGCCAATTAAAATAATTAATAAGTTATCCTAGCAAGTATGAAATACAACAAGATATATGAGGTAGGATAAGTAATATGAACAATGAGATATATCCTATATGATGAAATATATATGCAATGATATATAAACTAACACAAGGGTAAACAATATAAACTAGATAGTGGATGATGTAAATAATGAGCTATGGACAATGGCGACAAGAAATATAAACATAAGATTAAGTGCGCCAAAGCAAACTCAAACACACGATATGATCACGGAGTTCGGACCTTTCGTCCTACGTCTCATCTCCCCTCTCTCGGGGAGAAATCCACTATCACAATCGGGTTTTTTACGCTCATCTGAATAATGTTTACAACCACACTATGTCGGTTTTTAACGATCACCGATCAACGTAACACTCACACTCACAATGTCGGTTTTTAACGCTCACCGATCAACGTTCACTCGTCACACTCAGTTTTCTAGCTAACCGAAAACTTTACAATCTCACAAAGATAACAAATGATTTGTTCTCTAATACAATGTGAGAACTCAATTAAAACTCAACTCAATGTTATAATTTCTCACAACCCTACTCTCACCACACACTCCTCTCGGTGTACAAGTGTATTACAAAGTGTATCTCACAATAAGCTACAATATAAATCAAATGATTGTTCTCTCTAACAAGGTGAGAACTCAATAAAGCTCACTCTCAATGTCACAAACCCACAATCCTAAATTATACTATGAATGTAAATACAATAAGCTCAATAGGTTGTGTGTGAACAAAGAGATAAAACAATATAAACTCAATATGAAATCTAGCTTATGAAATTAAGAACAAACTTATAAAATGCTAGAATTGAGTTTAAGGAAACTTCTCTATAGATGACAAGAGAGAGGGAGAAGAATGAATGCTCAAACACCAAGGATGATCTCCACTTGCTCTTGTGAAATTTGCTCCACAAACCAAACTCTTGTAAATGCTTAAAAGCTTTTTAAACAAACACTAAAAACAAACTTAAACCCTTGATTAAAACTTTCTTAAACATGTTTTAAAACTCTCTTAGATGGCTTGAAAGAGAACAGCAATAGGGTATTTATACCCACTCAAAATCTCAGCCAAACCACTAAGTAAAAGTCCAAAAAGCCCCAGAAGAATCAGCTCAGAAAATGGCCGTTGAAGTCCAACGGTCATATTGTCGGTCGACCGGAAATTCCGGCGGTCAACCGATGGAGCTTTCGGTCGACCGGACCGGTCGACCGACCAACTCTCTGCTGCATGCTGTCGAAAGATCAAATGAGCGGTTGACCGGTGCGGTCGACCGAATACTGACACAGCAGAAAACTATTTCTGAAAGCTGTATATCTGATTTTGAAACACTGTTTAAAAATATCAAATAAAATACAAAAATGTAAAACTTTGGGGAATGATTATAGACATGATAATAAACATGCTACAATAATTGGTTATCAAAAAGGACTTCCCAAATGAAAAATATCATCATTTTACAAAATAGTCCAAAACATGAAAATGTAAACACATGAGTTTGATGTTTTGACCTAAACCAACTTTTGAAACTTTACAAGATGATTTTATAGACTTGAAGAAAGATGTAAACTATTGTTATGAAGTCTATAAACAATGAATATAGTATTTTATCAAAATACACATATAATGCACTAAAAACATGATTTCATTGAACTGACTAAAATTGATATTGATGAAATCATATATATGCATATAAGTATGAAACAAAAATATGTTTTCTAATTATATTCAATTGTTTCATAGTAAAACTTGAAAAACTATCAAACCAAAACATATATGTATATATATAACTATATATATACAAAACTAAAACGTGTATGTGTGTGTATGATTGAGCTTAAAGTACTAACACACATAATATAAACTCCTAAACTAAATTACCCAAGCTTGATTGTTGATCTTCAATAAGCTTGACTTGGTAATCTCGCGGATGAAGCTTGAACTTGATCTTTACCTCCAACTACGTTATTTGTCTACAATACATAGGAATGTACAAACACTAGACAAACAAGATTAGTAGTAAATTGTTTGTAAATCATCATCAAAACAAGAAGGCCAACAATCTCCCCCTTTTTGATGATGACAAACAATTTACAAAAAGAAGTATATGCATGAAGTAAATGAACATATAATGAATTGTAATTCACATGCATATAAACAAACAAGATAGATATACTAACAATATTTCTCCCCCTTTGACAACATCAAAAAGGGGACAAAAGAATTAAGAGAGCGAAAGCTCCCCCTCCAAATAAGCATGGGTGAGTATGAAGCAAGTATAGGGATTGCTCCCCCTATCAAAATGCCATATAAAATATAAGCAATAAAAAATCATGGCAAACATGTGAGCAAGCATAAAAAAATATGCTAAGAATCACTCACATTCAAGAGGTAATGAGAACATATATAAATATATCAAGATGAATATATTGTCTCATATCAAAAACATAAAAACCATGTATAAAAAAAGATTTATGAAATCACAAGAAGGAAGACATGAGAATCATGTAAAAAGTTTTCAAATGAAAACAAATCAACCAAAAGAATTCATAAATCAAAATTTATATCCAAAAACGATGTTTGATCAATCAAGAAAATTTTCTTTGTGGGATTTGATCAAACCACATATGGAATACATTATAAGGCACGAATAGATGATCCATAAGCACAAACACATAAAATCATCATATAAGTGAAATATAATGAATTTAAAGTAATAATTCAAAACAAAATCTTTGATAAAAGAATTTCAAGAGAGGCAACAATATATCAAGCTCTTAAGCTTGTTCTAACCCATATAATCATTCTAGCATCCGGTAAACATGATTTGGGAATAAACACCCAATAAACCCGGAGGGTTATATAAACACAAACCTCTCATTTAAAATCAAAACTAATAATCATGAAAACAAAAGATTTGATTAAAGAAAAATTGTTTTCACAACCAAAAGATTTTAAAACATAATTTTCAAAACCAAGAAAAGGAAAAAATAAAAGTACTAAAATTCTTGGTTTAAAAAATTATTTTGGCACCCAAGAATTCTTGGTGCCGGATTGGTTAGGGACATGACCCCTATCATTCAAGCTCAAAGCCCTAGGGTTATGAACCCTCTTGGGCATATATGGTGCACTAACACGGTCAAAGCAATATTTACTCAAATGACCCTTCCGATTGCAATTTGTGTAATGAAAGAGATCTATTTGTTTTTGTGGACCTTTAGCTCGTTTGAATATTTTGCAAATGAGAAACATCGTTAAACAAAGGTGGTCTACTTGAGAAATTTGGCAAGTTTGAATATTTTTTCAAATCATAACAAAACTTTACCAAATGGCTAATTCTACCACAAATATCACACTTAAACACATGTGGTCTATGAAAAACATTTGGCAAACTAGAATTCTTTTTCATGTCAAAGCAAAACTTTGCCAAATGGCCAAACCGACCACATAGATCACATTTATACACACGTGTATGTTTATGATGAGCAATGGGTGCATGTGTGTGTGCAAAATGTGATGATGAAGCTTGATGAGATGCACAAGGAGGATTAAAGTGAATCTTAGTGGGGTTATGTGCATCATAGCAAAATCTAGCAAGATGGCCTTTACGACCGCAATTTGTGCATTTGTAGACTTTTCTATACATGTGTGCATGATTGATAGGATGTTTAGATGTTTTAGCATGAGACTTAGCACACATGTTCATAAGCTTATCATGATTAACAATACATGTTTTAAGGGTTGAATCTAAAGATGATATGTGATCCTTAACATGATTCAACTCATCATTATGCATACAAGTATTGTCATTAGAAGTAGAACATATATTGTTATTTATAAAAGAAGCAGTATCATTTTGTATGTTCTCTACTTCTAACATGGCATTATTTTTAACATGGTATCATTTTGTATGTTCTCTACTTCTAACATGGCATTATTTTTAACATGAGATAAGCTAGTGATGGATGGGGTTAATTTTTTATTTTTCAAATTTAACATATCATTGTTTTCTTTAAGCACACTATTTTCTTTTACAATGATATCAAATTTGGACACTAGCAACTCATAATCGGATTTTAATTCTACATGCTTGCTTTTAAGATCAATAAAATTATTTTGTAATTTAGTATAGGCATGAGATAATTTCTCATATGCACAAGCGAGTTCATTTATGGATATATCACTATCGGATTCTGAATCGCTTACCACACTAGGGCTATCGCCTAGTAGCCGTGTGCATAATGATGCTCCACACTCACTTGAAGAACAATCCTCCAAACTACGTCGGATTTCCTCCAAGTTGCCTTGATGTGCTTCTATGAATTTCCATAAATTGTAAGCACTATCAAAATGAACAAATTTGTTAGAAAAGGATGAGTCAAAGACATTAAGCAAATATTCTAACAAAGGCTTGTTCATATTAAACATTCTTTTATCATTGTTAATCCACTTGGATTTTTCCGAAGTGGGTATAATATAAGCACAATCAATAACTTTCCATAAGTCAATATTTCTAGATTCAACAAATAGTTTAAATCTAGAAGCCCATTGTGCATAGGGAAAACTAATGAATTTGGGAGCAACATTTGATTCATAGCCTAAACGAAATATATTTATATTCATGATATATATGTGAATATATGCAACCAAGACAAATGTAATCATAACTAGATTAGCACAAATAAGATAACTTGGATCTTTAACTCAAGGTGGTTAGACCTTAAATCAAAGAGCACCAAGCTCTGATACCAATTGTTAGACCCTAGAGGGGGGGTGATTAGGGTCTTATGCTAATCTAATCCGATTAAATGCCAATTAAAACTAATTAATAAGTTATCCTAGCAAGTATAAAATACAACAAGATATGTGACCTAGGATAAGTGATATACACAAGGGTAAACAAAATAAACAAGATAGTGGATGATATAAATAATGAGCAATGGACAATGGCGATAAGAAACATAAACATAAGAGTAAGTGTACCAAAGCAAACTCAAACACACGATATGTTTACACCTCACAATACAATCACTATGTAATCACACCTCACACACTAAGTGTTGGTCCTAGCCCGTGTCCTCCTCCTCAAGTGCTCGGTTACAACCTCTCCCTAGGCACGTCAACCGACGCCACTCCTCTTGGATTCGACCCCGTCTCTCACCACACACTTCTCTCGGTGTACAAGTGTATTACAAGTGAATCCTCACAATTAGGCACAATATGACAAATGATTGTTCTCTCTAACAAGGTGAGAACTCAATTAAGCTCACTCTCAATGTCACAAACCCACAATCCTAAATTATACTATGAATGTAAATACAATAAGCTCAATAGGTTGTGTGTGAACAAAGAGATAAAACAATATAAACTCAATATGAAATCTAGCTTATGAAATTAAGAACAAACTTATAAAATGCTAGAATTGAGTTTAAGGAAACTTCTCTATAGATGACAAGAGAGAGGGAGAAGAATGAATGCTCAAACACCAAGGATGATCTCCACTTGCTCTTGTGAAATTTGCTCCACAAACCAAACTCTTGTAAATGCTTAAAAGCTTTTTAAACAAACACTAAAAACAAACTTAAACCATTGATTAAAACTTTCTTAAACTTGTTTTAAAACTCTCTTAGATAGCTTGAAAGAGAACAACAATAGGGTATTTATACCCACTCAAAATCTCAGCCAAACCACTAAGTAAAAGTCCAAAAAGCCCCAGAAGAATCAGCTCAGAAAATGGCCGTTGAAGTCCAACGGTCATATTGTCGGTCGACCGGAAATTTCGGCGGTCGACCGATAGAGCTTTCGGTTGACCGGACCGGTCGACCGACCAACTCTCTGCTGCATGCTGTCGAAAGATCAAATGAGATGACTGGTTATCAAAAAGGACTTCCCAAATAAAAAATATCATCATTTTACAAAATAGTCCAAAACATAAAAATGTAAACACATGAGTTTGATGTTTTGACCTAAACCAACTTTTCAAACTTTACAAGATGATTTTATAGACTTGAAGAAAGATGTAAACTATTGTTATGAAGTCTATAAATAATGAATGTAGTATTTTATCAAAATACACATATAATGCACTAAAAACATGATTTCATTGAACTGACTAAAATTGATATTGATGAAATCATATATATGCATATAAGTATGAAACAAAAATATGTTTTCTAATTATATTCAATTGTTTCATAGTAAAACTTAAAAAACTATCAAACCAAAACATATATGTATATATATAACTATATATATACAAAACTAAAACGTGTATGTGTGTGTATGATTGAGCTTAAAGTACTAACACACATAATATAAACTCCTAAACTAAATTACCCAAGCTTGATTGGTCTTCAATATGCTTGACTTGGTAATCTCGCGGATGAAGCTTGAACTTGATCTTTAACTTTGAATTGTGCATTGCTTCACTCCACTATTCCGCCAACCTCCTCTTGATATGATCGTTGAAGCGCGCGCAATCCATCCAACCTCCAACTATGTTGTTTGTCTATAATAAATAAAAAAACACAAATACTAGACAAACAACATTAGTGGTAAATTGTTTGTTAAACATCATCAAAACAAGAAGGCCAACAGGAGGCATATCATTTGGTTAATTTGCCTAAGTGAGAGATGTTAGTAGAGTTGACCAAATCAACCAAATAACCCATGTGTGTAATGGTGATAATAGGCCATTAGTGGAGAAATAAACCCTTTCCACCAAAGGCCTCAAAATACCCCATATTCTCTCCATAGTTCCGATACATGATACTTTACTGTCAGAATAAATCCTTTGAAAGGCAAAATTATGAATTGAAAGAAACATTTTTAAGTTCACGAAAATTAAAAACAAAAAACAAACTAGGTATCATGCTCGATAAGCTGTAAACTGTTCAAAATAAAAGTGGACTGTTCCAAGTAAAAGTGGTGTAGGTCTAAATTTGACTCGTTTGTGAAAAAAGAAAATTTTTCATAGAGATAACTTTGCTTCTACATCGTCTGATGGTAATAAAAACATTTTTCATACGAAAAAGGTTGAACACACACATGGTTTTAAGAAGGATTTTCATAAAAATTATTTTACTTCCACTTCTTCACGAGCATACAAGAAATATCAATATGAGAATTTCGTAAAACCTTCCATGTATTACAGGGAGTTTTCAAAAAAATTATTATCGTCATCATTATCTAGTATACAAGCATGTTCACTGACATTCATATTTACATGTTACATGTTATTATTATGGTAAAATAGGGCAGATGGATGCAAAATATAAGAATTTTTTTTAATTATAAATGTACTTGGTATGCAAGACCTGAAGAGACGTGGGTATCACGAACCAACTCTATCGATCCTGTGAATGTAGGAAATAAATCATTATAAATGTACTTGACATGGCTCTTTGATAGTAGTAGTTCGAAGCACATGACTACCAATAATTTGAACTTTGCAAACCTATCAAGTTTTAAAGGTGGCATGCACTATCACCTTTGGGGATGAAAATTCATTAAATGAAGATAATTTGCCACTTATCGTAGTAAGACACGATAACTTAATTAATTATCATTCCTGTGGGGTCAAGCCTTGGTTAGGGATGGCAAATGGATGGTTTTTTTTATAATTAATTATCATTCCTGTGGCCCCCTATCAAGTTTTTAAAGGTGGCATGCACTATCACTTAATTTTTGAATTTCATGTGTCATCTGTGAGGTTAGAAAATTTTGATAGTTTTTTTATAATTTTTAACTCTTGAGGGCGTTTTTATAATATTTTAAACTTTGAGGGTGTTTTTTGCAAATCTTAAAATTTTAAGGGGTTGTTAGTCATTTTAAGTGTTTTCTATAATTTTTAACTTTTGAAAATAAGTTTTGTAATTGTTTAAGCGTTGAGGGTGTTTTTAAAACAATATCCATCTAAACGGGTAAATGGGTGGGTAATAACCCACCCATTAATGACCCATTTATCTTTAATAGAAACTATACCCACCCATTTATGGCCCATTTAACTAAATGGGTGGGTTTGGATGGTTCATTTGGCGGGTGGGTATGGATGGGCAATTGGTTTTGGGTTCATTTTGCCATCCCTAGGCCAAGGTTATTACGTGTCTTTTGATAGGAACGTGTGTAAGGTATGATCTGGATTCACCTATATTAATTAGTGTAGGAAGTGAGGCCGCTTCTGCGAAATTAAACATTTCACACTAAAGACATGTACGAATACCTAGGGTAGGAGCACAAGACCATAAAAATTATGCAAATTAATTTGATAAATTTTCATTAGGTAAGTTATATATTTTTATAATCGGTTCGTCAAATTTGGGTCCTTAGTTAAAGACTATGACTACATTGTACCTAGACGAATTTTATTGTAATAAACAGCATAAAGATTCAAGATTCATCTATCTTTATTTATGTATAGTTAATTGACGACACAAAGCTCTCTGTAGGGAGACTCAAATAATTTTGAAAATAGGTCATGATTTTGAAAGTGAAAATTAGTGTGGTTCTGACAGTTGCAAAAATAAATGCAATCACTAAAAAAATGTAGAGAGTTGCTTAAAAAATTACATTATTATCAGTGCTGTAGTGAAAAGCTATAATTTTTGAATCTGTGAAAAGACTATCTGTTGGAAGGCTTTATAAATACAAGGGAAGCCCGTGAAGCTTGGAGCAGTTAAACAAGGTGTAATTATTTCATATTATCTTTTCTCCTCCTGAATAAAACTGTGACTTATTCAACATTCTGGTTAGGTTCTAAAGAGATTTCTGCTCGAGCTGCTAGGTTACAGGAAAGGAGGAGAAAAAAAGCTGCTGGGAGGCTTATTAGTGATGGCGCAACTGTTGGCGGGATGGCTGAGTTCCAGGTGATCCAGTTGGAATGAAGCTTTCTCAGGATGTTTGTTGCGGTTTGATGGATGGAAAGATAAGTTTTTTGTTTTCTGCTGATGTGTATAGCATGGGGTTGTATACAGTTTATTTGTTTGCTATGATGGGTTTTTTTTTGTTCTCTTTTTGGGAGATTATGTCTGGTACTTTGGACATGGGGGTGTGGATTGGCTATGTAAGCTTTTGGTTTAAACAGTAGTTCATGCTCTATGGTTGAGAGTATGTTCTTCTTTTGTAACAACCAGTTATCTTAATTTAGCTGGCTGGAATACCTTAGTGGTATTCCATCCTTTTTCTCAAAATTTTTTTTTTTTCATATTATCTTTATGTTGATGAAGTTTTGAAATAATTTATTACCATGCAACCAGTGTTCAATAGAGTATTTATAAACACTAGATAATTAATCACAAATCCTTTATTTCAGCTAATACAATCCTAAAAGAAAATTATAAACTAAACTTTTAAGAATAGCGATGACTAGACTATACTTTTTAAACTAACACTAAACTATTACATTTAAGATTGTGAGATTTTGAGCTCATCAAATTTGATGGCAGTCGAAGTTGAAAGGACCCACAGTTTTAATTTGTGTCCCTTTCGCTGATTCTTGTGGTTGTTTGATTGCCTTACGTATACACAAAAGCATTTATTAGTCAATCCATCAAATTCCTGAAGATAATCTTTTCTTATTTGCATTTTGTTTCTCACAGGTTTATATCGGATTTTTTATGGCCAATGTGAACGAGCTTTGTATAACATGTTTAGTAATTAATTTCTTGTTAAAGAAAATTTTTCAATTTTTATTTAAACAATTATACACAGTAGAAACGTTACCTCGCAAGTCATTGTCTCATGAACTGTGATAATAGGATAGTGTAGAAACACGTCTTTTGCCAGAGAAATGGTAATAAGAAAGACATGTACACACAGCTGTCACATATTTATTAGTTATATGATTTGGGTAGGTGGAAACGGATGGTCAGAATAAATAATATGGGCCAAAGGTGTCGATGATGCTCTTCATGCTTAGCCTGGCTAAACTGCCTCTAAAGAGTAGGATTTTGTAGCGGCATTCTCTTCTTGAAAAGTTTGTTTTTAATTAGGATGGACAATGAAATATTTTATGTGCATGGATTTATGGTTGTCGGTAGGAGTTACTTAGGGTGGATGATCTATGCTCCTCGACATGAACTCAGATTAATTGCTTTAGGCTTCTAGAAATATATATCTCTCGATTCTTCTTTAATTTTCTATGTTAATGTCTCTAGAAACTAGCATGTGTTCTCAACAATCCAGAGTGTTGGGAAGAAATCGGGCCGAATCTAGAGTTAATGAGTTTTAAACAGAGGCTAGGAACTAATTTTAATCTAAAAACTATAGCTTAATCTTATCGTTAACTTGAAGTGGTCTTACTCGACCATATTTCTTCTCCTGATTAATTTGTGAGTACAACTGTACAACACAATCTTTTCACTAATATTCTATATGAATGCACGAAATCAACTTATAGGATTGATTCTATGAGATTGGACTCTAAAGTAGAGGGCCCCTCGATTAACTTTGATGACAAAAATAATTCTTCACGTTAAGCCTAATTGGTGTTGTTAAGGTGTTTTCAATCACCAAAGTGCAACCCTTTACCAACAACGGACATGTGTACTTCTGCAGGCAATGCCCCAATCTAATTGGCGGCCGAAGACCAACAAGGATTCCAACTTAGCCAACTCGCTGAGTCGACATCCCTTCATGTCAACTCGAATATCGAAACTTGTCGGCCCTCTTGTCGAAGATGACTCGTAACGAGCCCACTCGACCAATTATTCAACGTCTCATGAAGACGACTCAAAAGACGCTACTTCTTAGCGAAGCTAGAGGACGACTTCAGCCTCGAGCCTCTCCCACTGGCAGCACGTCAACGTCACATTTAATGCTTGGTAGGTGTATCATACCTCTAGCCCCGATAGTCCACTCATCGGACCATGTTGGTACCGCCATGCCTCAGATTTTTTCACATTTAATGCTGAGGTAATCTCTCCTCCACTTGCCGAACAACGCGTGCAAAGTAGGTGCTGACGTAGCCGCTAGCCTATACTTCTTAAACGTCATCCCGTGCTCGGCTAAAGTGACAGTTCTACCATTATACCCTCAGTATAAATAGAGATACTATTCTAATATAAAAGGGGGTTGGAAATCTGATCTTCTAAGATATATCTGTAAATTATACTGCACACACAAGAACTCTCAAAGTTCTTCACTTTCCCCACTCAAGCTCACCAGCTGACTTGTTCGTCAAAGGAACCACGGGGGAACCAGTCCCCGTCCTCTCACGAGTTTCTATATGTACAGGCTTCAGCCACTCAACTTAGAAACAGATATTCAGAGAAGTAAGCGGCCCCTCATCAATTTTACCCCCATCAAACCAATTTAATTGACTATGTGATCATTAACATCAACAATTTGGCGCCCACAGTGGGACTACTTTCTTTTTCGAGAAAACATGTCTGGTTTTGAGCATGAGGCTAATTAGTTTCACCCTATAGAACCACATCAGAACTAAGTTAATCGAGCTCAGCTTGAAGGAGATCCATGAGAGCTCATGTAGAAATCAACACAAACGTGTTCCTCTACAGCCCTAAACAATAAATTTGGGGTATTTACCAGCTGGGCATCTATAGAATGAAGGAACTCCCATCGCTCTCAAAGCTTCCTCAAGATAAGATGAGCATCACTAATATCTAGTTCTCTTTGACAACTTTAGCTCATTGATTTCCAAATCATAAGAGCAGGAGGAGTACGTCTCCTTTTTCCCTTTGTTAGCCTCTTTTCTGGAGTCTTCAGCTTTTAAAGTTAGCGAAGGATTTTGCACTCCAAATCTCATTGAAGAAGAAGGTGGACGCCACAGTAGGGAACTGGGTTGAAGAGTTGCCTAGTATCCTCTAGTCGTACCGCACGACTCATAAGAACTCAATCGGGGAGACTCCATTCAAGCTAACTTATGGTGCCGAGGCAGTCACTCCAGTTGACATTCCAACCATCCGACTACAAAAATTCAATGAGGATGTGAACTCAGAAAGTCTTCGAGTTAGACTCGATCTCCTAGACTAGACCCGAGAGAAAGTGCTCTGAACCCAGGTCACCAATCAACAACGAATCGCCCGCTACTATAACAGTAAGATCCGACCAAGGAGATTCAACGCTGGCGACCTAGTCCTCCCTAAAGCTGCTTTCAACAAAGACACTCGGAGAGGCAACCTAGCTGTCACGCCTTGGGCCCACGGGCCTGTTGGCGCGTGCAAGCCATGGGACCCACCGAGAGCAACTCGATGTTGGCTAAAATATACTGTCAAAATAATAGCACTAGTTATTCTTGGGCCTTGGGCTTCTCTATTTAAGCCACTAACATTTCTTCACACTAGTCCATATGGGACTAAAGTGAGGGTGTCACAATCACTCTACCTTATAAAGATGACACCTCGTCATCACGACATAATAATTGTCACATCCAAGTGTCGCTGCTAGGCGATGAGGAATCTAGAGGTGGCTCCTACGAGCTCTAGAGGTGGCTCCCACCGCATCCATGTAATGTAGTACTTAGCCCTGTATAGTACTTAGCTCCACACTTCTGGCTGGTAACTACTCTGATACCATTTGTCACTCCCTGGGCCCATGAGCGTGTTAGTGCGTGCAAACTGTGGGACCCATCGAGAGCAACTCGATGTTGGCTTAAATCAACTGTTAAAATACTAGCACTAGTTATTTTTGAGCATTGGGATTCTCTATTTAATCTACTAACATTTCTTCACACTAGTCCATGTGGGACTAAAGTGGGGGTGTCACACTAGCTCCTAACTAAGAAGGCCCGTACACAGTCATTGACGAGCTGCGAGCGAGCACTTATCGACTACAGGCCTCGGATGAGAGAGTCCTACAACATCCCTAGAATGTTGAGTACCTGAGGAGATATTTTCAATAACTTTGTACATAGTTTCATTCATTATTAATGAAAATCTTATTTGAAACGGACTCTTGTTTCGCACTCCCATAGTGAAAATCTATGCATGAATTCTAAGCTCTTAGTGCCTTTTCGGGGTAAACCCAAGGCACACTCACCATTTGGTTGACTCCCACATTTGTCACTCGACCATTATGACAGGGCTAAAAGACCCAGACATCTACATAAGTCCTGGGCACCCAACCTCAGGGTTATCATTTTACTAAAAAGACCCAAGCGTCTACGTAAGTCTTGGACATCCAACCTCAGGGTTGTTATTTTGTTAAAAATACCCAGGCATCTACGTAAGTCCTACGCACCCAAACTCAGGATTATCATTTTGCTGAAAAGACTCAGACGTCTACGTATGTCCTGAGCACCCAACCTTAGGGTTACCATTTTACCAAAAGACCCATGCGTCTACGTAGGTCCTGGGCATCTAACCTCAGGATTGTTATTTTATCGAAAAGACACAGGCGTCTACGTAAGTCTTGGGCACCTAACCTCAGGGTTGTTAATTTTCCAAAAGACCCAGGCATCTACATAAGTCCTAGTAATCCTACCTTAGGGTTGTCACTTTACCGAAAAGACCCAGACGTCTATGTATGTCCTGGGCACCCAACCTCAGGGTTTTCACTTTACGAAAAAGACCCAGGCGTCTACATAAGTCCTGGGCACCCAACCTTAGGGTTGTTACTTTACTAAAAAGACCTTGGCACCATCATTAAGTACAAGGCATGTATACTAAGACCTTGGTGTCATTATGAGTAAACCCAAGGCATGAAGTTCAATGGTTCAGTTGTTTTTGGTAAAAAGACCTAGGTACTTCAACTTGTCAGTCTTTATGGAAAAAAGACCCAGACATCTCGCCAACATGGGGCATAAAATGAGCCAGTCATATCGACCCTTCAACACTCAGGTCGTCCCAACACAGCCGACTCACAACAGTTCACACTTGTTCTCTTAGTAAAAGCAGAATTGCAAACAACTCAAGCAATAAGGAACAAGTGAAGGAAAATTCTAGAATGAGAGTGAAGTTCAAATCTTTATTCCAAAATTTGAAGAAACTTTATTACGAAGATCATTATAATATCCATGTTAATATTTACAAAAGGCATGTCGATATTTATAAAAGAAGAAAAATAAATATACAAGCCATCAGATCTCTCGGCCAGGTCCGGGAGTGGGGCTTGGGAGATCCTCAACAGGGTCAGCAGGGGCAAGAGTAGCAGGAAAGGAAGTGAGAGGGTCTTATCCAGGGTCATCCCCTGACTCGTCATCGCCATCGTCCAACGCCAATTCCAAGCCTCCTCTACTCACCTCGCTCTCCTTAAGAAGGTCGAGGCAACAAGAGACACAGGGAGGGTAGAGGCAGTCGGGCATGAGCAGAGAGCTAGGAGGGAGCAGTGAGGCTAACTTGTCGACACCAGCCTTACAAGCCAAGACCACCTCAGTTTTACCTAAGGGGCCATGGCACCAGTCTTCAATCACTTTCGCCCGGTACTGTTCAGAGTCCAAGTGAGCGAGTCGATCCTCTAGGTTCTTGACAATTGTCGCGGATGCCTGATGAGTCGATCACTCCTCCTTGAGGTCTCGCCTTAGTTGCTTGACCTAGAGATGACCCGATCGAGCCTCTTCCTCGGTCGACGCCTTGAGGTGCTTCTTGGACATGACCTCTCCCTCCAGAGAAGTGAGGTGGTAGTCCCACTCGGAGAGTTCTTACTGCAGATAGCCAACCTCTTCCTTCATCTGGGCCACCTCTCCTTGGAGCTTCTCAATAGAAGCCGCCTGCTTGACGCCATGGGTTTTGAACCCCCTCAGGAGCTTTTTCTTTTCATCCAGCTCCTTGTGTCAGCTGGCATTGTTACTGCTCAGCTCAGCCTCCAAGGCAGTGACCCTCTTCTCTGCTTTATCCCTAGCCGACCTCTCATTGGCGGAGTCCTTGTTGCCATCTGAGGGCGATTAGCATGTGGCGAGCCATCAAACGGCTCCGCCTCCACCAATGCCCCAGACTAAGTAGGCTTAAGGGACAAATGCAAGCCTTAAGTCCATTCAAAAGTGCCCTCTTGTTCCCCGTAGGCCTCACCCGCGACGGCTCGGGAGGGGCCACTGCTTGCTCATCAGCCCCTCCCGAAGTCCTGACAGGCACCTTGTCTAGCAGCTGACATGATTCGGGAGCAAGACTCGGCCTTTGCTACTTCCTTAATAGGGGCCTCAACTTTAGTAGCCTCGATTGCTGGGGTCGCCCCCTCTGGTCTGTGTGTATGTGTGTATGTGTGTATGTGTGTGTGTGGGGGGGGGTCGTTGATCATAACGACCTCATTTGACCGACCAGCTGGGATGGCCGGCTACTGCTCTTCGGCTGACCACTATTCTTTGGCTGGGTTAGCTTAGACCTACCCAATCGGTCTACTAGGCCCTTGGTCCTTTTTGGCCTTCACCTTCTTGGCCTTCACCGTCTGCCCCACCAGCTAGGCCGCCAACCTCCTCAAGTTCAAGATTTCCCCTCAACCTCTTCTAGGGCCTTGAGGCCAAGCCCGACTCCTTGCCCTTTGAATTCCTCTTAGTGCATTTTTCAAGGGGGAGGGCCAGCAGACTCGCCCTCACTTTGCCAGCCTTAGTGGGGGGACCATCAAGATGTACGCCGCCCAGAGGGATGCCATCTCAAAGAGATTGCCTCTCTCCCGAGACCCAGCATAGGAGTGGATCTTCTTTAATTGCCACCTCTCCTTAGCGGTAAGGACGCACGGCTTTAGTGTGCCCTTGTTGATCTCAGGCTAGTTAGGGCAAGAGAGGATGCCGTCGGTGCCGAAGACCCACACGAACCACTCCTTTCAGTTGCAGTTTGACTCTGGAGGGTCAAAAACAAATTTACAACCCCTAGTGTAATGGTGGAAGTAGTGGGGTCCCTCCTCGCCAACTTGACACTGACCAGATGCCCCAATAGGTGCATGCTCAGCAAGATGCCGACCTAGTGGCAGATTATGATGAAGCCTACTAGAACCCCAATTGCATTTGGCATGAATTAAGAGGAAGAAACCCCCAGAGCAATGCATACATCCCTAATGAAGGGATTGAGCGGTAGCCAAAGCATATACCCGAGATGGGAAAATATAGTGGCGCCTTGTTTTGGCCATGGCTGTACATCGAATCATCCCCGCCAGGTGCTACAAGTGTAAAGACGTTAGGGAGATCGTAAAGCTCATAGTATTGTTTGAGCACTCTGATGCAGACCTTGGTGCATATTAGCCAAAGGAGAGCAATTCTCTCCTCATTGCGGCTAGTGGTGGAAGTCTTAAAAGCCATTGAAATTTGGATTACAAAAGATTTGGGAAAGTTAAGAGAGACAAGCACCGAAGATTTAGAGTAGCAGTTCGTGAAGAAAATTCTTCTTCGCCCCTAATAGGCTATTTATAGTATTCAAGAAGAACACATGGATTAATCTGGATGGTCGGCTCATTTCAAAATGAATGGATGTGTTACACGTTAGAATCTCAAATGGTTCATACAAAACTCAAAACGCCGCCCCCTTTACCCCATGCCTCTTCGCTAAAAAATTAAAGTGGCACCATAACTCTCAGACAACCGACAGCATTATCATGTTATTTCAAAAAGTGACGTTCCACCTACCTAATAAAGGCTTTTGGAAACTCACTAAAACAACGTCTATTCGGCGAGCAGTCAACCAGACCTAAGTCGAATTTCAATAGCCAACAACGGAATTCAAAAGAGTAGCTCTCAAGCACTCACCTCAAGAAGCTCAGATGCCAGCTAGCAAAGGAAGTCGACTAGATTAGTTCCAGAGTTAGACAAAAAACTAACACATCAGAAGTAATTGCTCGAGTTTGAGATGTGTCTTCTCAACAAAGGAAGAGTCCCCTCGAGTCAGCAGTTAAGTTCAAGTCTATATTGGAGCTAAGTCATTCAGAAGGCATAAATTGAGATTGTACAGCACAAGAAAAGTAATTCTGGCTCCAAAATCCCTTTTTATTCATTTATAAAGAGTGCTTACAAAGTACAATGTATATATATCTACAAAAAAAGTAAGAGATAGAAAAGTCCTAGGAGACTAAGAGAGGTCCATTCCCACTCCTAGAGTCATATGCAGAGAGCTCCTGGGAACAGTCGGCGAAGGAGTCGAGCAGTCTCCTCCTTTGTCTGACTCCCCCTCTTCCTCGCTAAGATCGAATCCCTCTCCAAGTGCTTCCACCTCCACTAACTCATCCAGACACTTAGCTACCATAGGAGGATAGTTGAAGCGATTAGGTGGGTTCCTCATCTCAGCTAGAAGCTACACCGACAGATAGTCGTACCTAGTTTTGCAGGTGATCGCCACTTTAGTTTTTCTAGTTAAGCTCTGGTGATACCCAATAATGATCTCTTGATGGTGAGGCTCGGACTCGAGGTGGGAATTTTGGCTTTGGGCAACTGCCAGCTACACTTGTAGGTGGGTGACCTCCCCTTGAAGCTTGACGAACTCCACATGCTCCTCGTCCATCTAATACCTAGCATGCAATGCCGCCTGCTTCTTGACCTCGACCTACACTAGAGCATGGTACCTCTCCTGGAGAGCCTCGTCCAGTCTCATGGCCTTCCTCTTGCTCTCTTCCAGCTCCTGCCTAAGCCCGTCGACCTCGGAAGCACTTAGGGCTGTCGTCTCCACAGCCTGTTCTGAGTCGACCCTTCTAATGACCCTCAGGGAAGTAACCTCCCCTAGAAGCTTGAGATATTGAGTCTGAATATGATCCATCTGACCATATATCTCTGACTCCACCAAAGCACCTCGAACTAAGTAGCTACGAAGGCTTAGGTGGAGACCGACATCAGGAACCCCCTACAAAAACTCCTCATCTCGAGGAAGCCATAATTGTTTGACCGCCCTTGATTGAGTCTAGCGAGAACCGAGGATCATCCCCATGATGTTGAGATGGTGAGCAGGCTCGTGGCAGTGCTCTAGGTTAGGCTCCCGTGCATTTTGAGGGTCTTCTCCCAAAGTCCCGATGAGGTATTGCCTCACCCTCTCCCATTCTTCTTCTCTGATCTCAATGACACGGTGAAGAAAGGGATATTCTAGCCCTGCGGGAGGTGTCGTCTCCTTAGCTAGCTTCCTTGCCGCGGTAGGATGACTCATTGTGACAGACAAACATCCCTCCTTCTCCAGCAAAGGCTCTAGCCTCAACTCCTTCTTCTTGAGGAGCCTTGACTGGTTCTCTCAGGGCTGACTCGTCCAGGTGAATGACGTCGGTCTAGGCCATCTCGGCCGCCACCTGAGGTTCATATTCCTCATCTTCCCTCCAGGGCCACCTCCTCCGTCTATGTACGAGGGTGGCAGCAGGCTCCTCCTCGACCGTCTCAGCCTCTATTGGAGGAATGTCTTGATAGAGAAGCTTCACGGGCCTAGCAGACGACCCCTCCTGGGGAGAAGCCAAAGGAGCAATTGGCACCATTTCTAGTTCTGCTGTCTCTAAGATAAGGGCTGAAGCCTTCTCCTGGTCCTTGGCAGAAGGAGGCACTACTAACACATTGGCAACCCACATACCGAGTTGTTGAGCAGATGGTCGACTCGATGAGAACCAGCATACGCCTTGATCTGGTCAAGCGCATCCCTCTTGGCGTCAAGCAAGTCACCCTCCATGACTGCCTCTCTCCTTATTTCGGGCCAGTTTGAGCAGCCCAACTCCAGGTTATCCCTCACGACCCAAACAAATTTCTCCTTCTAGTCCTTATACGAGTCAGGAAGGCCAGTGACGAGCTTGAACTTCCCCGCCATTTGAAAGTGATAGCGATGTTCAGTCTGGTTCACCTTCATAGCCACTAGCTAGCTCAAAACCCGCAAGGATTGCTTTATCACTAGCTAGTGGTAGATCACCACGAACCCCACAAGGATGGTGATGGCATTCAGCTTCATCTACAATGGCGATACTCCTAGCACCATGAACACTTGTTGGAGGAAGGGGTGCAGGGGCAGTAGCAGACCATATTCCAAATGCCTCAAGAATAGAGGATCTTGTTCTGGTCCATGATCGTAAATGGCCATCAGATCATACTTCCGAGAGATATCAAACCACCTATGAAGCACCTTCATCTGTGCCTGGGTTACTTTGGAATGGATCCCTACCAGGAGAGCTCGTCGATCAACAGGATCAGATGCCATCGGAGATTGCCGAAATGATCGTCGGAGAAAGATGAACGGGAAATGGTACGAGTCACCGAGCGAGCACTCTTGATCACGGAATTATCAAGAGTGGGTTGAGAAGAAAATGACAGAAGAACACAATATAATAATTTGGGCGAAGGAAAATACCTTCTTTAGATTATAAGAATCAATTGGATTACAATTCTCTCTCTCACAATCTCTCTAGATCAAAGAATAACTTCCCTGATCTCTTTTCTGATTACAATCTGAGTAGTCTAACCTAGAAAAATCGTGTTTCTATTTATACAAAATAGAAATCCTAAACAGTGCAGGAAAACCAGCCCAGGCCCAAAACCCGACTCGCGGTCGATCGCAGAGCCATGCGCGGTCGACCGCGGCCAACACCCGAGACTTAAATAAGTTACAGGGTTTTGGCGATTGACCGCCGAACCCATCACGGTCGACTGTAACCAACGAGAGAGAGCAGTCTGGGTTATAGGGTTTTGGCGGTCGACCGCCACACCCATCGCGGTCGATTGTGACTTAGTTCAACCGAATCTCAGAGCTGGCGGCCGCCCGCCGTGACACTCGCAGTCGACCGTGAAACAGTAAAACTGTTTTTCTCGTGTTTCGACGAATCCTTCGACTTTGCTTCTTCCAACAACTCTGTCCACGACTCCTCTACACTATTCTCAAGATACCATGAGAATCACCTATCCTCAAGCTCCCATGAGGATCACTAAGCTTCCAAAGAGAAGATACACCCGTATCATGGGTCCCCCCTTTAGGAACTTGAAGTCCCGTTCAAGTTAGAACTTCAGCTGAGGAAACTCGCGAGCCGCTCCTTCTCTGTTGAACCACTTTGCCTTGCTAGGAACCTGACCTTGACGTCCAATGAGAAACGACTCCTTCGTTCCCCGTCTCATCGTGGTCGTCTTTCGTTCTAAAATGCAATCTTCTTTCTGCGACTCCTCTCTATCAAACCACAAGTCTTCAACATGAGGTAAGATCACTTTATCATCACCTTCATCATCCAACAATGGAGGCTCAAACAACTTCAAATACTTGGCATTGATCACCGAATACATGCCTATGTAAGGCGGTAAGTCTAATCGAAAAGCGTTGTCGCCAATCTGATCGAGAATCTGAAACGGACCATAACGAATAGGCTTCAACTTCTTTCCCTCTCCTTTCAGCCTCTCCTTACTCAATTTAAGCCATACCATATCGCCTTTGCCAAAATTACAAGGAACCCGATGTTGATCATGTTTTGCCTTGTATTTAGCTTGTGATTTTTTTAATTGAGCTTCAACTGTGGCGTGAATATTTGCAATCTTCTCGAGAAATCGCTGAGCACGTTGTCGTTCACTTCCCTCTCCTTTCAGCCTCTCCTTACTCAATTTAAGCCATACCATATCGCCTTTGCCAAAATTACAAGGAACCCGATGTTGATCATGTTTCGCCTTATATTTAGCTTGTGATTTTTTTAATTGAGCTTCAACCGTGGCGTGAATATTTGCAATCTTCCCAAGAAATCACTGAGCACGTTGTCGTTCACTTCCCTCCTTGCCGTCCATTGTGGCTTCACATGAAAACACAAGATCGAACGGGCTTGGCGGTAAAAATTCGTAGCAAGTCTCAAACGGTGACTTTCCGGAAGATCCATGAATCGCCCGATTAAAAGCAAACTGCAAATATGGTAAACTCTCATCCCAAGTCTTAGGATGCCTAGAATTATACCCCCACAACATGTGTACCATAGTCCGGTTGACTACCTCCGTTTGTCCGTCTGTTTGTGGATTAAAGGCCGTGCTCTTCTTCAATCTAGTGTCCATCAAACTCCACAAAGAATCCCAAAAATACCCAAGAAACCGGCTATCCCGATCCGAAATAATCGAACTCGGCAACCCAAAGTGCTTCCACACATGCTCAAAGAACAACTGCGCTGCACCTGCTCCTATCACGGTCTTCTTACAAGGAATCAATATCACCATCTTGCCGAAACGGTCCACCACAACGTACAAATAGTCATGCCCGCGCTTTGTAGTCAGCAACCCTCCTTTAAAATCCATAGAGATGCTCTCCCACGGCCTGGAAGGAACCGGTAATGGTAGGTACAATCCCCTCTTCCTGTTAGAAGGCTTTAAAATACAGCATAACTTACACCCTCCAACATACTTGGTCATATCATCATGCATCCGTGGCCAAAACACATGTCGTCGTAGATTGAGAAGTGTCTTCTGAATGCCAAAATGCCCTTGCACACGTGAGGTATGTGCTTCCCGAATCCACTGTAACCTATCGTCATCCTCCGGAATGCATAGTGATGTCCCACGATACAACAAGCCATCCTCTTCAAGTGCAAACTCCACCCTTTGACCAGCCTTTGCCTACTCAAACACACTACCGAAGTCTTTACTGGATGTATACAGTTGCACATACTCCAAAGGAACCAAGGGCTGAATACGCGTCGCCACCAATAAAGACCTTACCGGCGGACGAGATAACATATCAGCCAACTTGTTTGTCGCCCCCTTCTTGTACCTGATAATGATGTTGAAAGCTATCAAATAAGACATTCACTTCATGTGCCGTGCCTGCTGTAGCTTCGTCTAGGTATGTAAGAACTCCAACGGCTTGTGATCCGAGTGCACGACCACCTCCTTCCCCAACAAGTACACCCTCTAATGCTTAATCGCCTGATAAAGTGCGTAGAACTCCTTGTCATAGGTCGGGTAGTTCGCAATAGCACCCAAAAACTTCTTAGAATAGTATTCCACCGGCTTCCCATCCTGAATCAACACCGCGCCCATCGCATAACTAGACGCGTCGGTCTCCACCTCGAAAGTCCGTTGCAAATTCGACAATGCCAACACCGGTGCCTCCGAGATTTTCCTTTTTAGCAACTGAAAAGCCTCCTCATGCGTCCTTCCCTACTTGAACTGAACTTTAGCCTTTGTGAGGCCATGTAACGGTGCTGCATAAGTCAAAAAATGTCGAATGAACTTGCGCAAATACTGGCAAGCCCCCATGAAGCTCCTCACCTCAGTCACTGTCTTCGGCGTCGGCCACTTCATTATCACCTCCACCTTGCCTGGATCTATCCTCCGCTGGCCCTTTCCTACGATGAAGCCGAGATACACCAACTCGTCCTTCCCAAACTCGCACTTCTTCCCATTGAGCTTTAGCTGTTCGTCCTGCAACACTTCAAATACCCTCTCAACATGAACGAGATGCTCCTCCCAAGTCATGCTGTACACCAAGATATTATCAAGGTAAACTATCACAAAATCCTCTATAAAAGGTGGCAACAAATCATTCATAAGCCTCATAAAGGTAGCCGGAGCGTTGCACAATCCAAACGGCATCACCAACCACTCGAACATGACCTGCTTGGTCTTGAACGCCGTCTTCCAAGTGTCTTCCTCCCGAATCCTCACTTGATGGTAACCAGACTTCAAATCCAGCTTCGTGAAAAACCTCACTCCCTCCAACTGGTCCATAAGATCATCGATCCGTGGTAATGGGTAGCGATTCTTGATGGTTATCTTGTTGAGCGCTCGGTAATCCACGCACATGTGCCAGCCTCCATTCTTTTTGGGCACTAATAACACTGGCGACCCGCAAGGTGAACAACTCGGCATAATCACTCCCGTCTCCAAGAGCTCCTGGACCTGCTTCTTGATCTCCTCGGACTACTGTACTGATGTGCGGTATAGGCCTATGTTTGGCAAGGAACTCTCCCCGGTCAACATAATCTCATGCTCTACACCTCAACATGGTGGTAGTCCCATGATCTCTGAAAACAAGTCCGCATACTTGGCCTTTAACCTGTCAATATCTCCCTCCTGAAGCTTGCTCAAGGTGGACAAGCATATCCTACTCAGCTGCTCTTCATAAGGCCGAATGAACAACAAAACAAACTTTCTACCCGCATTCACCAACCTCTTAGCCTGAGTCACCATCACCAAGCTCGTCTCTTGTGGAAGAGATGCTGAAAAAAAATGTATTGCTCGCCATCCTTGGTGAACGTATACTTTTGGGCCAGCCGATCATATACTGCGTATCTATCCCACAAATAAGGATTGTCCAAAATAACTTGGCAAACATTCAACGGAACCACGTCGCATGTGACCTCGTCAATATACGACTCATGAAGTGCAAATCTGAATGAATACTGATTCACCACACTCAATCCCGCCTCCTTCTGAATCCACCCTAACGGATAGGGCTTCGGATGCTTCACCGTCTTCAATCACAGCTTCTGCACTAATGCCTCAGATATCAGATTTTTCTGACTCTCTGTATCTACAATAGCATCCACCAAACTGGTCTTGACCTACAACTTCAGAACAAAGAGCTGCTCCCTCAGGTCGTCATCTTCTTTAGTGGCCTGCTTCCCCGCCATAAGGTTGAGACTGCTGTTGGGTTCAGTCATCCCGGGAACCTCTTCTTTAGTGGCCTGCTTCCCCGCCATAAGGTTGAGACTGCTGTTGGGTTCAGTCATCCCGGGAACCTCCTTTGGACCCTGTGCTATCACATAAGCCTTCTTCTCCTCCTTCTTCTTCAACCCTTTCGGCTTCAGATGAGGATACTTATCCCAGCAACGATCAGCCATGTGCCCTATCTGTTTGCAGTGATTGCATGTCAATCCTGCCTTCCCCGAGTCACCCTTCTTCTTCTCATCCTTAGATTGTCGTGGGTTTCCTAGCATGAATCTTATAATTGAAGGTTAATAATCATCAAACTTTGATATCTTTTGTTAAGACACATTTTTCTTTGGTTTTTTTAATCTTTCAAGACTCGATTGCACAAACTGATACATGCATGTGATCATCACTGAGACCAATTTTTATGGTGTATCATATATAGAGGAAAAGGATATTAAAGTTAATGGTCGATTGCACACACAACCTTTAGCCAATTTAGGGCTAAATTTAAATAGGATTTCTTCTTCTCATCCTTAGATTGAGAGCCACCCATCTTGCTCCCTGATGGTTTAGAATCCCCCTTTGTCTCGTTGCCCTTCTTCTGCCTGCCCTTAATGGCAATGGTCTTCACGCTCGCCTCTGCGATCGTCTCAACCGAAAATAGCTTCATCTCTTTCCGGATGTGGTCATTCAGACCAGCCATGTACTTCACGAAGATGGAGTATTCCTCTGTTGCGATGTTTAGAACCATCGCCTGCTGCTAGAACTTCGTCGTGTACTCCTGAACGGTCTGATTAAACTTTTAGCGCAAGCCATATCACTTGTACCAAGCTCCTTAAGGAACCCCACTGGATAGAATTGTTTCTGAAGTAGTTCCTTGAACTTGTTCCACGACACCGCCTTCTTCTCCTGTTTGCAATAGGATTTCCACCACGTCAATGCGTGCCCCGAAAGCTTCAACGTCGCGAACACTATCTTCTCCTTGGATGAATATCCATAGAGAGTGAAATACATCTCCATACGTTCGATCCAATCATCAAGCTCCTCCACATTGATACTCCCATCATAAATAAGAATCTCAACCTTGAAGTCAATCTTCAGATTCTGATAATTATTCTTACCCCCTTGATGTCCAACAATCTTGACAATCTCAGTCTCCCCATCTGAATCAGATTTCTCGCTCCCTTCGTCGGATTCGATGAGTTTCTTCTTACCCTTTGAAGAAGATTCCTCTTTTTTTGCCTACTCCGTTGATGAGACCCATGAGTTGAGTGAGAGTCATCCCGATCGTCTCGATCTGCTTCTCCATGGCATCAAGTCTTGCTGAATTATCTGCTTCTGTCATCTTCTCCTTCCTTAATTTCTGGACTCCTTCCAATGAAATAAGGATCTCGCCAAGTTTCTTGTACTGTGAGCGAGTAAGGACCATACATAGGTTTCCCCTCCACAGGATCTAGGTGGCTCTGATACTAACTTGGTACGAGTCGCCGAGCGAGCACTCTTGATTGTGAAATTATCAAGAGTGAGTTGGAAGAAAACGATAGAAGAACATAATATAATAATTTAGGCGAAGGAAAATACCTTCTCTAGATTATGAGAATCAATTGGATTACAATTCTCTCTCTCACAATCTCTCTAGATCAAAGAACAACCCCCCTAATCTCTTTTCTGATTACAATCTGAGTAGTCTAACCTAGAAAAATCATGTTTCTATTTATACAAAATAGAAATCCTAAACAGTGCAGGAAAACCAGCCCAGGCCCAAAACCCGACTCGCGGTCAACTACAGAGCCAGGCACGATCGACCGCGGCCAACACCCGAGACTTAAATAAGTTACAGGGTTTTGGCGGTCGACCGACAAACCGCCCCCCGCCGAACCCATCGTGGTCGATCGTGATTCAGTTCAACCGAATCCTCAGAGTTGTACACGTTCGCGGTCGACCGTCGTGACACTCGCGGTCGACCATGAAATAGTAAAACTATTTTTCTCGTGTTCCGACGAATCCTTCGACTTCGCTGCTTCCAACAACTTTGTCCACGACTCCTCTACACTATTCTCAAGATACAATGAGAATTACCTATCCTCAAGCTCCAATGAGGATTGCTAAGCTCCCGAAGAGAAGATACACCCGTATCAGGAAAGGTCTTGAGTTCTCTAAAGGGAATTTCAAAATAACCACCATCTCTTTGGCTTTAGCTCTATATGTAGGTAGCTAGACCCACAACTGTCGGGATCTGGATCACCAGATCAAATTTTAACCAACCTCCAAGATTAATTATTAGAATTTGAAGCAGCATCTCAGAGATCGAGGAGCAGCCCACTCACCTCGAATAGCCCGTAATCTTTCAAGAAAATCAGAGCTTTGGCAGTCTAAAAGAATGCGTAGTGAGGTCAATCACGCAAATCTAAAGGGTCTTTTCAGTTCCCTCATTTAATGCACACTTACGTCCGTCCAAAAGTTTCTCATTTCACTCGGACCCGGCTAAAACTGACTCCAAGAGAAAGAGGCTAACTGTTATGGTGTTTTTAATTACCAAAGTACAACCCTTTGCCAGTAACGGACATGTATAGTTCTGCATGCAATGCCCTAATCAAATTGGCGGCTAAATACCAACAATGATTCCAACTTAGCTGACTCGCCGAGTTGACATCCCTTTATGTCGATTCGAATGTCAAAACTTGTCGGTCCTCTTGTCGAAGATGACTCACAATGAGCCCACTTGACCAATTATTCAATGCCTCACAAGGACGACTCGAAAGGCATTACTTCTCGACGAAGCTAGAGGACGACTTTAGCCTTGAGTCTTACTCGCTGACAGCTCATCGGCGTCGCATTTATTGTTTGGCAGGTGCATCATACCTCTACCCCCGATAGTCTTCATGACTCATTAGACCACGTCACCACCGTCATGCCTCAGACTACTTCACATTTAATACTGAGGTATTCTCTCCTCTACTCACCGAACAATGCATGTAAAGTAGGTGCTGATGCAGCCGTCAGCCCATACTTCTTCACCGTCATCCTGTGCTCGACCAAAGTGATAGATCTACCCTTATACCCTCTGTTTGATGGAAAATTTGTGAAATGAAAATGAAAGAATTATGTTTGATTTTATTCTCTCTAACTGTTTAGAAAAAGAATGTTTATAACTCTCTCAATCTCAATTATAATTTGGATTTCCTAATTACAAAAGAGAGGAGAATTGATCTGGATTCTCCCTTTTTGTTTAAATTTGTGTTCTTCATGGTAGCGATGGAGCTCCTCCTTCGAATACTTGCGTCGAATTTGCTCTCCATTGACGATCCGCACGTCTCAATTTACTGGAATAACTAACTTGTGTGGAAAGTTTGATTAAGAACTCTTAACGAGTTTTAGAACTCAGAACGAGTTGAAACTTTGTCAAACAGAGTTGTTTGAATCAAAAATTTGGTTAATAGCCAAGTAGATTTTCTGTTGCTAAAGGATGCTCTAAGATTTGATCTTCTTGTTGCTGAAGATCTCTAGTCGATTCGAACTTTAATAAAATTCAAGAAGAACTAGCCTATTCGAACTCTAAAAATCTAATCCCTTTACCCTGTTAAGTTTGTTAGGGTTTTATAGGAGCATAAGGGATGTAACTGACCCCTTAATACGCTCCTAAGTGGGCGTGATTCCCTCAGATCATGGGAAAACAGTTCTGAAACCGTTCAGCTCATGTTTGAATGAGTGAAACACCCAGGTCGGCGTTAGGGACCCTAACCCTATGTCTTAGACTAGAGATGCAAAGTTGGGTGTCTGCAGGATGCTAAAAATGTAAGGGCCGCTTACGTTTCATTTGTTGAGGGTTAGAAACGCAGGGGTCGCCTGCGTTTTAAGAACTAAAATGCGTAAGTGAGTTCTGCGTTTTTAAAAGGGGCTAGTGACTTGTAACCTCTTCTGTAAAGCGTTGCAAAGACCATTGTTCAATAATCTTCACTTTAGCTATTTTGAGGTGTGAGAGTCGTCAGATGGTAACTTCTCACAGTTGATGTTAAAGGCCACTAAATAGAGTTTTCATCAGTCGTCGGAAGGGTCGTTGAATTGTAACTCCTCTTGATCTATGTGAAAAGTCCTCCATTTGCAGCTTTTGTGAAAGTTGTTTGATTGTAACTTTTATTATCAAAATATTGATTGAGGATTGATAGAGACCAACTATCTGTCGTGATTTTTAAACAGCCTCCAAAACCCCCTCCAAACTTTTTGAAAGTTCGCGGTTGAATGGGACGAATTTTCAGAATACTTTGGCTTAGAGATTTTATTGATTGACTATTCACTCCGTCTGATTCGAAGACGTCGTAGACCTGGTTGTTGGAACATAGTGACTCCGCTTCGTTAAACTAAAAAATGTAGCTTTTGCATCTTGATGACAATAAACTTAGTCAAACAAGCTAAAGCCCATCGTTATTGAACCAAACAAGAATGATGATGATAACAAATTTGTCTGGATCCTTGAGATACTCCACTTAATTTACAAAGAGGTGTATTCTTCGAATTTTGTCTGGATCCTTTAGATACTCCTCTCAATTTGTGAAGATGTATATTCTTCAAATTTTGTCTGGATCCTTGAGATACTCCACTAAATTTACGAAGAGGTGTATTCAATGTCCAAAAAATTCTTGTATGTATTAATGAACACTCGATGCGCAACTTCTAGCTTTATTAACCTTTGTTGGAATGTTAAGCTAATCAGAAGAATGAGTTGCACGATGGATCGCGCTCGACGATTTCAACATCATTAACTATAACCTATCTGTGTATTCATCCAAGAGACTATACAATTGCTTGTCACAAGCCAGTTTCTTCTCAGCTTTGGTCACCTTGATGGCCAATGTTAGCTTTTCTTTATTTATTTGAAGCTATGGCATAGCCTTGGTCATCGAGATGTTCCTTTTGTGGTGTTTAGAACGCATAAGTGAACTTTGTGTTTGAGAATTGGAATGCAGGGGTGAACTCTGCGTTCAGAAGTCTAACCAAAGCGAACGCTAAGGTCGTGTTTGGGCGAGATTCTGGCCTAGAATCTCATTCCGATTTGATAGCTCACAGTTATCTATAAATAGACCACTGAGGTCAAATCAAGAGTCATTCGACTCTTCTCCATTCTTCCCCGAGTTGTTCAACGAAGAATTTCGTTATTGTCTTCGGCGAATACTGTTTATCTTCCTCATCAAGCAACATCAATGGAGCCTAAGAAGAAAACTGTTTCTTGACCTATCAAGCCCGTTGTTGTCGCGGCTCAGAGCTCGGTGTCGTCTTCACCGATCGGTGTTGCTGTGACTTAGGTAGGCATGCCGCTACCTCAATTTCCTTTAGTCGGTGGTAACGTGACCTACGCGGTCGTAAAACTCACCACGACGAGTTCTGAACTCTGAATCAACGAGGAGACTCGTCCAAATGACATAACACAAGGTTAGGATTCTGTCGTTTGAAATTTGAAGTATAGGGGTTTTGACCTCCGCGCTTAAAATTTTACCAGTGTAGGGTTCAATCCTTGCGTTTGATTTTGTCGACGTAGGGTTCGATCTCTGTGTCTGATTTTGCCGACGCAGGGTTTGACCTTTGCGTTTGATTTTGCTGACGTAGGTTTCGATTTCTGCGTCTGTTTTTGCTGACACAAGGTTCGATCTCTACGTCTAGTTTTGCTAACGTAGGGTTCGATCTCTGTGTTTGTTTTTGCTTTTGTACTGACTGATTATTTTCTTCATTTGCAGTGCGTCACACCAATGAGCCTCTCCCTTTCCGTCATCATTTTGGTCATGAAGGTAGTGCAGATCAAAATATGACATTCAATCTATGCCAAGAGATCCCTGTTTTCTGTATAACTAACAAAGACCATGTTGAAATGATCATTCAGGCTTCTTCTGAGACTCTTCGGACTTTGGTCACGGATGCCAAATTTGAAAGTCTAAGTCTTAAATCGTTCGTCAAACCAGCATTCTTCTTCGGGGACTTCGTTGACTTTGAAACAGGTGTTGCTTATGATGGGGATTACAAGTGGCTGAGGAAAGTTGGGGACTGTCACCTCTTCTTACCCAATATGGAAAGGATGTACCCGATATCATATTTCCAGTTTTCTTCCATTCCAAGGTGTATGGATTGGGACCTTGTCAAGGAACATGACGGAGTTACCCTTGGAACCTTAACTTTCCAGGGGGTTCGCACAGTTGGTTATAATAGACAAGTGTCAGCCTTTTGACCAGGCTTGTTCACCAAAGAATACCCAGTCGGTGAAGTGGCCAGATCGACAAATACTTTTTTTAAGAGATTTATAGCAAAGAAAGGAGAATTTCCCACATAAGTATTCAGATCTCCTGGCTAGGTTCATTCTTCGGTGATAGGGTGGTAGACCCGAATGACCAATTTTGTTTTGGAGGAGTTAGAGACACCCCTTACCCAAACTAGCCTGAAGATTCCTGTGAGGGCTACTAAATACGGGATCATCCAAAGCCACTATCACTTTTTCTCTATCTTGGAGCGATATAATCCTGAGACTTGCACCTTTTTTACTCCAGTAGGGGAATTGGGTTTTGCTCTTCACGAGATGTACAACATCTCAGGTCTACCTTTTGGGGATTTACGCTATGAAGAATTTGTTCCGGGATCAACAAAACTTAAAATTTTAAGAAAAACCAGCCCTGACGTTTACTTTACTCTCTGCGAAGTTATGTGTCACTTCCATATCTGTATGCAACAAACGGGGGCTCGAGGAAGTGGTATAAAACAAGTATCTTGGGTAGAGTACTTGTTCTAGAATCTAATCAATAAGGGAGCTTCAGTGACCAGATTACCTACGAGTACTTTGGAGGAGATTCAGACCCAAATCGATGCTGCTACCTCTCATTATACAAATGAAGCCAAAGAAGACATTTTTCCTACTTACCCAGAGTTTGAAAGTTTCCACTATCAAGCTTAGATCCCTATCTCAGATATGGCACTGTTGGTGGGATTTTTGATGTTGTGGCTAAAGCGATGCATCGTCCCTACCAGGCCTATTGATGCTTTTGTAGCTGAGGCGATTTACCCAGCCGTTCTTTTAGCACACGAGAAGCCGTTGGACCTTATTTCTACCATGGTGTGCTGTCTATAGAATAGGTTATGGGAGCTAGCCCTAGATTTTGTTCATGTTACAGAGGTGGAGTCTGGTGAAGGAAAGACTTTTAAAACTCTAAATCCCCGAGTACCACTGCCTTATACTTATTTGATGGCTTGGTACGTGTCTCGCTATCCCTTGCTAATGAGTGCAGCCTCTCCCCAAGGCGATTCATTCACTCCCCTCGTACAATGATTGGAGTTAGCAAAATGGGAGGGGACTTACATGGTTAGGATCCATCAGATTTTGTCAAGGGATACTAACTATCACATCTTCTGTTGTTTCCCCGATTTTGAAGGTGGGGTATATAGAGCAATATTCTAAGATGCGGCAGGTCCTAACAGATTCACTCAGCTGAATGGGTGTGTTTTCCATTGGCTGCTCTACATCAGGCCAGGTTACTTGATTTTTCGACAGAGCGGGAAGTGTTTCATCGAACCCTATCAACCGTATAGATTTTCTCGCCAATTTGGATATGACAAGCTATACGTCGGGAATGCTCAACCTCAACTTGTGATTGTAGGCAATCTATATGAAGGGGCCAAAGCTTGGTACTATTCAGTGGCTGGTTGCACCAAGGCTATCTTCAAGCTCCCCCACAAAACACCTAACTCTTACACTTCCATGGGTTTCTATAACTAGTATTCTGCTGCTTCTCAGGTCTCCGGCTATAATCTGAATACATCTTGTTTAAAGGAAATCAGATATATGTATATTTCCCAGAAGGGATCTAAAATATCTCGTCTGAGAGGAATTGACGAGTATTTGTCCTTTGAGAGTGCCTCTGCTAAAGAAGGGGGAGATAAAGTGGCTGAAGCTGAACATGTGGGGGATTGCCCAATAGCTGATACCCCTGCAGTGAGAGTTGTTGGTAAAAGGGCTCTTACAGTAGATGAACCTGGTTAGTATGATAAACGAACTTGCCGAAATTTAATGGTTGAGTTATCTCCCCTTGAAGGCCAACATAAACCGAAGTTGATGGCCGATGCTTTTAAATCTGCAGAAGGAGAGGAACAATAGGAGTCTTCCATCATGGGCCTTCCACACAGAACTGGGCTTCGTTCAAGTGGTCCAGCCCTATCCAGTGAAGCTTCCTCTTACCATCCTCCTGAGGGTGAGGAGGATGAATTAATGATTACAGACATAGAATCTACTCTGACAGCGGGTTCCCACGAGGCTCCTGTATTAGACCCAAAGGTCCTCGAAAGGAATCAATCTCCTTCTCCTTCAGCACTAATGCTACAGGCTGGCGATTCAAGGTTTAGCCCGACAACGGGACTCATGACTAAATCGGTTACCGTCATGAGTCCACTTGAGTCTTCAGTTGTGCGTGATGATGAGGAGGAAGTAGATTATGAAGCCTCCTCGACCGATGATGCAGCTGACGGTGATAGAGATAATGAAGGCACTAAGGTTGATAACGTTGGAGGGGGGATGAAGAGGATGACGAGCGTGATTCTATAGATGACATCACTACTTTTGATGACACTCTCAAGGTCGCATCTGATAAGGCATCTACTCATATTCCCTTTTCTATCAGCGGTAAGCCTGGTTTATTTAGAATTCCTCCACACATTCCTTCCGTGTTCCAACCATTTTTTGCGTGCAGGTTCATCCAATTTGATCCTTCTGGTATTTTTCTTTTTCGTGTACTAACTACTTTTTTGTGTAGGATATCCAACTCATGAGGTCGCTGACACGACTTTTCCCTCTGACCAACAGGCAATAGCTACTACTCTCCCAGAGCAAACACATACAATGGCAACTCCTTTGCAAGAGAAATCCCTTCTGTTAATGATTTCTCTCAAGCCTACGGAGACTGAGAGTACGCTAAGTTCAGCCCAGGTGGGGATGCTCATGGTTCTCCCTTCAAGTCCTTCACAATTGAATGTCGTAATGGCTTCTCCAGCTACTTCACCATCGTCACCAACCATTTTCACACCGAGATCTACAACTTCAGAAGCCCCAGTGATATCCTCCGTTACTTCTCTAAGTCCGGTGGTCATTCCTTTCATGCTAAAAATTCTTATGAGGCAGTTAGAGGATATGGTGAAGATGGCGATTGAGGAAGTCAGTGCTGGACGAGCTTCATTTTATTCTTTTTGGCCAATATTTTTGAACTATCTGAGCAGCATCCAGTATGTGGACAACGCTCAATGGTTTTAGCATTGCTCAGATAGCGTCTTTCGATTGGAAAAGGACTTGAAAGCCTTAGAGGAGCTGTGTTGTGCTGATCTTACTACTCAGATTACATCCACCTTTGCTGATTTCAAGGTTGAGGCAGCTCGTAAGTATAAAATTCTTCAAACAATGTAGCTAAAAGGGAGCTTGAGATTGCATTCTTGCAGGGGCAATGTGTTCAGAAGCAACAGGCTGTGGTTGTTTCTAATATTGCTATACAGTTGTCTCGAGCAGAGATCGATCGATTAGAGGTGGAGTTGGCCCGACATAAGGCTAAGCTTGACCGAGAAGAAAAAATCCTGAAAAGGCTCACAGTGGAAAGTGTGAAGACTTACACCACTTATCGCTCATTGATTCAGGCTCTTGAATTTGCTCAAAAGGAAGCTGCCACAGCGATGCCGGATGAGTGTGAACTTAAGAAAAAAGCCGAAATAATGGTACAAGCTGCTCATGAGGAGAAACTTTCTACTATTAAGTCCCACCTTGTATCTTTTTAATTTTATGGGCCCAGAAGCTTAATTATGTAGTGCTCTTTTTGTTTAATAAGAACAAGACTTTGCATCACTTCTTAATGTTTTTAAATAAAATAAAAGAAAATGATATTAGCTTTTCATTATTTCCTTGAAATATCGTGTTTTGACTTGTAACAATGAAGTTATATGAGGAATGCCAGATTTATGAAATTCTCTTCATTATCATTTAAGATAATTCCAAAGAATTTCCACCTGCTGGGGATAAGTACTTGTCATTCCCCTAGGATAGGACTGACCAGTAGAATTCTTCCCTTGTTATGCTTTTTCTTTAAACACTGAAAGAAATCTATAAGTGCCAGAGGTGTGGTATTAATTTGGTATGAATTTTCATAAGGAGTAATGTTCAAAAATTTTCATTGTTACCACTAGGAATAATTCTGGTAAAAGTTTGACCCGTCGAGGATTTTATGAGAACACTTATTATTCTTATGTAGAGGAATAAAAAGGTTCAAAGAGGGGGGGGGGGGGGGGGGGGGGTTTTGAACTGTTAGATGTATGATGCTAACGTAACAATAATTTGTAGACTTATCATCCTATTGAAAGAGAGTGATAAGTGGATTGGATCCTCAAAGGTAAAATGTTACCGTGACAGGAAAAATATTGCGATATGGATAATTTTGAGGACCTATCGCTCTATTGAAGAGAGTCGATAAGTGGCTTTTATCAGAGGTGTGATATTAACGTGATATGAAAAATATTACGATCGGGGCACCTTTGAGGGCCTATCGCTCTATTGAGGAGAGTCGATAAGTGGATTTTGTTAGAGGTGTGATATTAATATGACAGGAAAAATATTACGATTGGGGCAACTTTGAGGACCTATCGCTCTATTGAGGAGAGTCGATAAGTGGATTTTGTCAGAGGTGTGATATTAATGTGATAGGAATTTCATTGAACAAGATTCTGGGGGAGTTAGCGTCTCACTGGGGAGGATTGCTAGATGATTTTATCATTGGAACGATGAATTTTGGTGTTGAAAGCTTATTTTGCTGATGAGAGTTGATATGTTAATCATTTATTACTCTACTGAGGAGAGTTAATAAATTGATTGTGATTTGAATGAATTTGGAGACTTATCGTTCTATTAATGAGAATTGATAAGTTGATTTTAATAGAGGAATTGTCATCACATTGGAAGTGATGCAAGCTAAATTCAAACTCTGTGAGGATGATGATTGTCAGAAGTGTAGTGTTAATCTGATGAGAGTTTTGTCAGCTGAAATAACTTAGATTCTACTGAGGAGATACAGAGATTTAACGACACTCCATTAAAAGAATTCATGAACTTAATGAATAAGTGTCATATTTGGAAGTACAAGGGCGGATTCTTTGTTTGGAATAATTACAACGCAAAGGTAACCTTTGCGTTTGAGGTTCGAAACGCAGAGTTAAGAACTCTCATAATGCAGGTCTGGGCCTAGCATTAGGTAATTTGAACGCAGAGGTGAACTCTGTGTTAAGGTTAAAGTCCAAAAGACTTTTACCCATTAACGCTGAAGATAGCGTTTCTAAAAAAATGGTTGAGATTCTCTCATAGAATCTTGTACCACTTTAACAGCTTGACGGCTGTTATAAATAGACCTATATGGTCACATCAAGAGTCATCCGACTCTTTCCACTTTTAGCTTGATTCTAAGAATGAGAACTCTCGTTTAATTTCAACAGAATCTCCATCGAACTTCATCTTCTCTGTTCAACTAGATCAATGGCGCCTAGGAGGATGAGTTCTGGCTCCAAGAAGATCATCAGGGCGGCTTTAGAGACATCACCGGCCGAGGACGCTGGTGGTGTCGTTGCTTTTGCGAGCGCCTCATCACCGCCATTGTGTGGGCCTCCTTGTTGTGATGGCCATAATAACTTATTTTAACAAGTTTTCTGAAAACCCTAAATGGGTTCTTGACAACGAGGAAGATGACTTGTTTTCTTGTCATTCAAACACGGAGTTGGAACTTTGTGTTAATTATGAACTCTGAATGTGGGTTTTGACCCTTGCATTCGAAAACACGGGTCTTGACTTTGGTATTTGAAAACACGGATCTTGACCTCTGCGTTTAAGATTGAAAACGTGAGTCTTGTACTCTGCGTTTGAGATTGAAAACGTGAGTCTTAAACTTTGCGTTTGAGATCGAAAATGCGAGTCTTGAACTTTGTGTTTATGATCGAAAATGTGGGTCTTGAACTCTGCATTTAAGATTAAAAACACAGGTCTTGAACTTACGTTATAATCTAATTTCTTACATTAGCAACTCATTTCGGTTACTAATTTCTGTTTCTTGTTTCACAGTGCTTTTCTCCAATGTACCGCTTTCGCCAGAGCATCACTTCAGGTATACTGATAATCCCGACGTGGGTTAAGTTTTTGGTCTTCATAGAGAAATTCCATTGTGCACTTTCCCCGACTTAGAGCAGACACATTTGATCATGTTTGCCTGATGTTCTACTCTTAGAACACTAATTAAGTACTTGGACATGGAAACACCTGTGGACCAAGATCAATTCACGAAGCCGACATTTTTGTTTGGAAATCATATAACGGCAGATGACAATGTTGGACATGTAGAAGATTCCTGGTTGCTGCGAAGAATCAATGACTGTTTCTTCTTCCTCCCAAGCATGAGGAGAATCTATCTGCTTTCTTATTTCTTAAGCGTCGACTGCCGTAGGGGATTAGCCTTCGATCTTGTCAAGGAAAGGGAGAATGTATCACTTGGATCTAGTCATCGATCTCATATACAAATTGAGGGGCAACTCAAAGGTCTGAGGCCTAGAATGTTTGAGAAAAAAGATCTTGCTCAAGAAGCGTCCATTCCAACGAACATCTTCGTACGCCAGTTTATTGCTACTCAGGGCGAATTCCCTACGCAAGCCTTTCGGTCTCCTGGTTGGTTATTATCGGGAGAAGGTGGTTGGTGGACTCGGATGGTAGATTTTTTTCTTGAGGAACTCAAGGAGCCACTTGCTCAGTCCGGCCTTACAACACCATTGCTGGCTACTCAGCATGGGATTGTCCAGAACAATCCAAACTTCTTCGCTATGCTGGAGTAATATAATTTGGATAGTTGCACATTCTTCATGCCTATTGGGGAGTTAGGATTTGCTCTCCACGAAATGTATGTAGTGTCAGGGCTATCTCTTGGAAAGATACCCTATGAGGAGTTCATTCCAACTACCGAGGAGCTTTCTATCTTGAGGGTGGCACATCCAGAGATATATGCTACTTTCTGGGAGCTGATGTGCCACTTTCACATATGTGCTTAGGTTATAGGGACGCGTGGGGGCGGCATCATGCACACTGCATGGGCCGATTATCTCTTCCAGAACTTAGGTCAGAAGGACTTAATGGTGATCTGTCTTGCTGTAAGCTCTTCTAAGAGCATTAAAGACCGCATCAAGGCTCCTAATGCTAGCTACAAGAATAAGCATCTAGAGGATGGATTTGAAGCTGATACTGAATTTGAGAGCTTTCACCATCAGGCTGCAACTCCCATGTCCGATGCGGCTCTCATTGTCGGCTTCTTGATGATATGACTAAAGCTGTGTGTCGTACCGTTAAAGTTGGTTGAGTCCATCTTAGCTGACGTAGTATACCCAACCATTCTCCTAGCTCACGGAAGACCTTTAAGTCTTCTTTCTGCAATGGTAGGTTGTTTGCAAATGGGCTTACGAGATCTGACTTCTGAGTTCCTTAATGTTCAAGAAATAACTATTGCTGGGAGGAAAGCCTAGAAGACTCCCCAACCTCATGTACCAGTATCGTATACATACTTGGTGGCTTGGTTTGTGTTGCATTGTCCTTCATTAATGACGGGGATCATGCAAGATAGTGAAACCTCTGTTCCTGTTGTGCAGAGGCTTGAATCAGCCACATTGTCGACTGTGTACATAGTCCAAGCTAGACAACTCTTGTCCTTAGAGGACTATTATGATGTTTTTTATTGCCGCCCTTGTTTTGACGGGGCTGAAAAAGAAGGCATGAAGTTGTTGGCATTCTTGTTTTGATGATGTTTAACAAACAATTTACAACTAATGTTGTTTGTCTAGTGTTTGTGTTTTCGTATTTATTCTAGGCAAATAATGTGTTGGAGGATGGATGGAATAGAGCTTCAACGATCATATCCAAAGGAGGTTGGCGGAATGTCGGTGAAGCCTTGCAATTCAAAGTTAAAGATCAAGTTCAAGCTTCATCCGCATGTGTACCAAGTCGAGCTTATTGAAGATCAAGATCTAGCTTGGGTAACTTAGTATATGTTTTATATTATGTGTGTTAAATACGTTAAGCTTAATATCTATACACACACATTTATTGGTTTCTTCGTATATATATATAGTTATATATATATATACATAAGTTTTGTTTTCTATGTATATATATAGTTATATATATACATGCATGGTTTTGGGTTTTCATGTTTATAATATGAAATCACATATTTCATATTTACTATTGTGTTTTTGAAAACATTGCATAGAATATGCAATTTTGTGAAAATTCTGTATTCTTAGCTTTTGGACTTAACAATAATCATATACATATTTTATTAAGTCTATATAATCATTGTGTAAAGTTTTAAAACATGATTTAGCCAAAATATCAAAATTCACATGTTTACATTTTCGTGTTTTGAACTATTTTGTAAAATGATGATTTTTCACAAATGGGAAATGCAATTTGGAAAATTCTTTTTGTAACATGTTCATTTACATGTTTATATACATTTCCCAAAGTTTCATTATTTTTGGACTTCATTTGTTATTCTTAACATATTTTTAAAAGTCTCAAAAATCTGTTTTTAAATCAGGTTTCTGCTGTGTCAGTCTTCGGTCGACCGCACCGGTCGACCGATCAGTTCTTCTTTCATCACCATTCAGCAGAGAGTTGGTCGGTCGACCGAGAGCTCCATCGGTCGACCTCACCGGTCGACCGACGATGGTCCAGAACTGTTTCTTCGTGTTTTTGCTCTCCGTCGGTCGACCGACGAAATTTCCGGTCGACCGACAATAGATCCGTTG
>NC_033800.1:100694838-100711969 GCF_001876935.1 Asparagus officinalis
TTGATCATTTTGCCCTATCACATTTGTAGTTAAATTGTTTACCCCTTGTGTTAGTTTCATATCCTTGCATATATATATTTCATCATATAGGATATATCCCTTGTTTACATTGCTTATCCTAGCTTTATATAGTTGTTATATTTCATACTTGCTAGGATAACTTTTTAATTAGTTTTAATTGGCATTTAATCTGATTAGAATTAGCATAAAACCCTAATCACCCCCCTCTAGGGTCTAACAATTGGTATCAGAGCTTGGTGCTCTTTGATTTAATGTCTAATCGCCTTGAGTTAAAGATCCAAGTTATCTCTTTGTGCTAATCTTGTTTTGATTACATTTGTATCTTGCTTGCATATTTTTACAAATTATGGATATGAATGATGCATCTTGTTTAGGCTATGATTCTAGTCTTATGCCCAATGGTGTGTTAGATTTAAACTATTTGTTAGATCTAAACATTTTGATTTATGGGAAATTATAGATGATGCTTATATTGTGCCCATTTTGGAGAAATCCAAGTGGAATAAAAATGATCATCTTATGTTTACAATGAATAATATTTTGTTAGAATATTTGCTAAATGTTTTTAATTCATCTATGTCTAACAAGTTTGTTCATTTTGATAGTGCTTACAAACTTTGGAAATTTATAGAAGCACATCAAGGGGACTTGGAGGCGATCCAACAAGCTTTGGAGGATCCGACTTCAAGTTCATACGGAGCATCATGCACACGGCCACTAGGCGATAGCCCTAGTGAGGTTTGCGAGTTTGAAACCACTAATGATTTATCTAGTGATGAACTTGCTTGTGCTAGTAAAAAATTGTTGCATGCCTATAACTTATTGCATAAAAATTTTATTGATTTAAAAAGCAAGCATGAGGATTTGAAATCCTATCATGAGTTGTTAGCATCTAAGTTTGATATTATTTCTAATAAAAATATGATTCTTAAAGAAAACAATGAAAAATTAAAATTGGATCATGATTCTTTGCTTTCAAACTTTGCTAAGTTAACTCATAAAAGAGATAATGTCATGCTAGAAGTAGTAGCTATTAGAAATGATTTTGATAACCATACATGCTCTACTTCTATTATCAATGATGTTGTGCATAATGATGATTTGAATCTTGTTAAGGAACGCATATCATGCTTAGATTCAACTTTAAAAACATGCATTGATAACCATAAGAAACTTATGGACAAGTGTGCTAAATCTAGTGCTACAAAATCACCTACACACTATGCACACTATTTAAAAGAAAATCTTTGTTTGCAAATTATTCCCGTGCACGAGCTAATGGTCCACAAAAATAAATGGATCTCTTTCATTGCACAAATTGCAATAGGAAGGGTCATTTGAATGAATATTGTTTTGACCATGTTAGTGCACCACATATACCTAAGAGGGTTCATAACCCTAAGGTTTTGAGCTTAAATGATAGGGGTCATGTCCCTAAATCTTTTGGTACCAAGAGTTCTTGGGTACCAAAATAAATTTAATTTTTAAACCAAGAATTTTAGTGTTCTTATTTTTTCTTTTCTTGGTTTTGAAAATTATGTTTTAAAATCTTTTGGTTATGAAAATAATTTTTCTTTGATCAAATTCTTTTGTTTTCATGATTATTAATTTTGTTTTGATGAGAGGTTTGTATTTATATAACCATACGGTTTATTGGGTGTTTATTCCCAAATCATGTTTACCGGATGCTTAAATATTCATATGGGCTATTACTAGCTCAAGAGCTAGATATGGTTGTCTCTCATGATTTTTGAATCAATGATGATTTGATTCTACGTTTTTGGATTTAAACTTTGATTTATGATTTCTTTTGGTTGATTTGTTTTTATTTGAAAACTTTTTGCATGATTCTCATGTTCCTCTTCTTTTGTTTTCATAAATCTATTCTTTTATATGGCTTTTATATTTTTTTGTGTTAATGAGACACTTTTTCACTTTGATATATTTATATGTGTTCTCATTGTCTTTTTGTATGTGAGTGGTGTTTAGCATATTTTTTATGCTTGCTCACATGTTTGCCATGATCTACATTTCATATATTCTTTATGACATTTTGATAGGGGGAGCAATCCCTATATCTTTCTATATGTTATACTCACCTATGCTTATTGATAGGGGAAGCTTTCACTCTCTTAATTCTTTTGTCCCCTTTTTGATGTTGTCAAAGGGGGAGAAATATTATGAGTATATTCTTTCTTATGCATGTGAATTATAATTTATATACTCATTTCCTTTCATGCATATATCCTTTTTGTAAATTGTTTGACATCATCAAAAAGGGAGAGATTGTTGGCCTTCTTGTTTTGATGATGTTTAACAAACAATTTACGACTAATGTTGTTTGTCTAGTGTTTGTGTTTTCGTATTTATTCTAGGCAAACAACGTGTTGGAGTATGGATGGAATAGAGCTTCAACGATCATATCCAAAGGAGGTTGGCGGAATGTCGGTGAAGCCTTGCAATTCAAAGTTAAAGATCAAGTTCAAGCTTCATCCGTATGTGTACCAAGTCGAGCTTATTGAAGATCAAGATCTAGCTTGGGTAACTTAGTATAGGTTTTATATTATGTGTGTTAAATACGTTAAGCTCAATATCTATACACACACATTTATTGGTTTCTTCATATATATATATATATAGTTATATATATATATATATACATAAGTTTTGTTTTCTATGTATATATATAGTTATATATATACATGCATGGTTTTGGGTTTTCATGTTTATAATATGAAATCACATATTTCATATTTACTATTGTGTTTTTGAAAACATTGCATAGAATATGCAATTTTGTGAAAATTCTGTATTCTTAGCTTTGGACTTAACAATAATCATAAACATATTTTATTAAGTCTATATAATCATTGTGCAAAGTTTCAAAACATGGTTTAGCCTAAAAGTCAAAATTCATATGTTTACATTTTTATGTTTTGGACTATTTTGTAAAATGATGATATTTTTCATTTGGGAAGTCCTTTTTGGAAACCAGTTATTGTAGCATGTTTATTATCATGTCTACAATCATTCCCCAAAGTTTTACATTTTTTGGAATTTATTTGATATTTTTAAACAGCTTTTTAAAATTTAAAACCTGTTTTTCTGTAGTATCAGATTTCGGTCGACCGCACCGGTCGACCGCTCATGTGTTTATTTGTTAGTGGGCAGCAGAGAGTTTGTCGGTCGACCGCCGTGGTTGACGGAGAGCTTGAAATTTCCATCGGTCGACCGCACCGGTCGACCGACGAAGTTCCTGCTTGTTTTCTCAGTCTGAGATCTGGTTCGCGGTCGACTGCGAATATTTTTGGTCGACCGCCGCTCTGTCAGTTCTCTTTCCAACGGCTATTTTTGTTACCATTGCTGGGGCTGTTTTTGTCATTTTGTTTGGGGTTTTTGGCTGAGGTTCTTGGAGGCTATAAATACCCCATTGATCTCAGTTCTCAAAAATCCAAGAGAATGTTTTAACAAGTTTTAAACGAGTTTAAGTTTGTTTAGTTTGTTTTTGGGGTTTGCTGTTACAAAGAGGAGTTTGCATCATCTGTTGAGGAATTCATCTTCAATATCTTTTCATCCTCTCTTTGTGGTTTTAGAAAAGTTTGCTTAACTCTATTTCCTAGCATGTCTACTATTATATTTCATATCAATCTTATTACTAGTTCTTATTGAGTTAAGTTTTTATTTATATCTCATTGTTACACACATCCACTTGAGCTTATTGTATTTGCATACATAGTATATTAGGGTTGTGAGAGATTGTAACATTGAGTTGTGCTTAATTGAGTTCTCATCTATTGTAGAGAACAAATTTATACTTGTTACATTGTGAGTGTTGTAAGGTTTTCGGTGAGCTAGAAAACCGAGTGTGTTGTGAAGTTTTCAGTGATCTAGAAAACCGAGTGTGAGGAGTGACATTGATCGGTAAGCATTGAAAACCGACACTGTGAGGTGTAAACGTTATTCGGGTGAGCGTAGAAAACCCGGTTGTGATAGTGGATTTCTCCCCGGAAGTAGGGAGCGGAGACGTAGGACGGAAGGTCCGAACTCCGTGATCATATAGTGTGTTTGAGTGTTCTTTGGCGTTCATTTATATTTATGTTCATATCTTATATCACCATTGTCCATAGCTCATTATTTATATGATCCACTATTTAGTTCATTTTGTTTACCCTTGTGTTAGTTTCATATCCTTGCATATATATCTCATAGTATATCTCTTTGCTAGAATATATTTCATTGTTCATATTGCTTATCCTAGTTCACATATCATGTTGTATTTCATACTTGCTAGGATAACTTGTTAATTAGTTTTATTGGCATAAAATCGGATTAGATTAGCATAAGACCCTAATCACCCCCCTCTAGGGTCTAACAGAAGTTTGGAGACGTGGTCTTCGAAGGTTCCTCATCCTTAAATGTAGGAATTTTCTAATGGCTCCTCACAATCAGAGCAGGTTACTTGGTTTTTCGACTGGGCGAGAGATGCATTATTGAACCATATGTTCCTTCTCATTTTGTTCGACAATTTGGATACGACCAACTTTATGTCGGTAACCCTAATCCGCAATTAGCCCACATCGGAAAGTTATATGAAGGGGCTCGCGCTTGGTTTTTCTTCTCTACCATAGGAACTCATGCACAATTCACTTTGCCGAACTCACCGCCTAGTTGCTCAACTGTTGCGGAGTTCCGTGACTGGTTTGATGAGGCTTCTTGAATCCCAGAATATGATGTATACACTTCATGCATAAGTGAGATTCGGGAACTATACAAATAGAGGATTATTTATCCTGTAAACGGTAGGCAGTCAGAGTAGGAGAGATCATAGAGGAGTTGCCAACCGCTGAGCCTTCTGAAGAAAAGGCAACTGAAGAAATTCTCGAGGAAGCACACACTCTTGAACCTCACTCATTAAGATCATCAGGGAAAAAAGCCCTTACTGTTGAGAAGGAGGGTGAATATGATAGGAGAATTCGTAAAAGAAAACCCGTTGCAGCCAAAAATACTAAGAGGGCTAAGTTGATGGGGGATGCGATAAAGTCTGCACCTGTTGTACCCTTAGCTGATAGAGAGGATGAAGCGCTTCGATCAACTCCTTCCATTCCTGAGGATGTGGGAGCCGAATACATGTTGCCATTGGGGGTTTAGAGTCCGCTTCTCCCCCTACAGCCCAGGATCAGGGTTCGCATGAAGACCTTCATTCTAAGGTTGTTCCACAACCTACTCGTAATGAGTATACAGGTCTGATCTATCCAATTGCTCCTCCTCCAAGTTTAGGAGCCATGAGGAAACTCATCGAGCAATTAGAAAACTGAATGCACATGACTATTAATGTCGTCAGTCTTGGGGAAGTGGATTTTGGAATTTTCAAACCCCATCTGATGGGTTGTCTAGATAAGATCAGACGCCAAGGCAATGCGCTGTAGATCAAGAACTACAGGGAAAGCGTCATCCTTCTAGAAATGGAATTGGGGATGCTTTTGAACTTGCAACGTGCTGATTTAGAACAAGAAGTAGACCAGGCTCTTTCTGCGGCCAAAGCTTCGAGAGCGCAACGCCATGAGGCTCTTCAGAAAAGCTTATCTGAGAAAGAATCTCGTATTGCCAGCCTGCGAGAGGAGCACACTCAGATACAGATGGACATGGGCAGTCTCACTATGGGTGTTCGGGATGCTGAAGCAGACCTCGCTCGTAGAGGGGTTGAGCTATCTCAGAGGAAGGCCCAGCTGGCTGAGGATGTGGAAGTCCTAAAAGGATTAGCCGCTCACAACGATGAGATTCTCAAGGATTACTACAATGAGCTCATCGCTGCTGATAAGATTCGGAAAGAGGTCGTGGGAACAACACTTGACAAAGAAGAACTCAAGAGAAAGATAACCGAAGAAGTCAAAAAGGCTCATGAGGAGAACATATCAGAGTTGAAGTTTAAGCTCAAGTCCCTTAAGCTGATGAGCCCTGACGTTTGAATTTTGTATTGCTTTTAGCTGGAGAATAATTTTGTATCATTTTTGTCTCATTTATCGTCACTTTGTATCAAGTTATCAATATTGAATGAAAATGACATCGCTTTGTCTTTCATCGCCTTTCTTGTTGAATTCCAAGTTAGGACAATGAACAGTATTACAAATGTTATAGGTTTGATGTTACCTTAGTGTAAATTCAAAATTCTCTTTATTACTACTTAGAGTAATTCCAAAAAATTACAATCGTCAGAGGTGTAGTGTTAACATAACGACATACAAAGCAGGAAAACTAAATGATTATTTCCGAAACAAACTCTGAATGGGCAACTCCCAGCCAGGTTTGGCTAAAGATTGAGAGAAAGGGGGTTTCATGACCTACGAGAAGTATCTCTTGAGAAACTTACCGTTAATTAGCATCATGAGCCTATCGCCTTTTTGATCAATGAGGCGATAAGCTCCGTTCGAATAGACTGATTCTATTATGAAGGACCCTTCCCATTTGGGGTTGAACTTTCCTTTGGTCTTGTTTGTCGTCACCATGGGTCGTCTGACGGCTAAGACCAAATCACTTTTCTTAAAAATTCATTCTTTAACCTTTTTGTTGTAGGCTTTAGAAATCTGGGCTTGATATAACTCAATCTGCTGGTGAGCTTAGAGTCGCTTGTCATCTAAGGATTCAAGTTCCTGAAGGCACAGTTGATGTTTCTCCTCCTCTATAATTCCAGTCGTAATGGTGACTCTTAAGGAAGGAATCTGGATTTCTAATGGCAGCACAGCTTCACAGCCATATACCAAAGTGAATGGAGTAGCTCTTGTAGGGGCCCTCACCGTTATGTTGTAGGCCCACAAACATTCGTTGAGTCTTTCATCCCAATCGTGTCGACTCTTGGAAACAAATTTTTTAAGAAGCTTCATAATGGTCTTGTTAAAAGCTTCTGCGAGGCCATTTGCTGGTAGATAATATGCTGTAGATGCAACACTTTGGATTCTAAACTTATCACAAAATCTCTGAAATTCATAGCTGACAAATTATGTTCCATTATCATGGACTATTCGTCTCGGAACTCCAAAATTATAGATGACATGATGTTTGAGGAATTTAATCATATTCGAAGTCTTGACTTCTTTCAGCGGGATTACCTCCACCTATTTGGAGAAATAGTCGGTTATGGCCAAAATGAACCAATATCCTTTGGAAGTCGAAGGAGAGATTGGTCCCATGATATCTATTCCCCACATCTCGAATGGTCCTGACGCAGATGTAGGATGTAAGTTTCCTGGGGCTTGATGAATGAAGTCACCGTGGATTTGACACGTGTGGCAACGTTTAGCATAGTCAATTATATCTAAAAACATTTTTTGGCCAATAATAGCCAATTCGTCTGAGGCGATCTCCCAACTTAGCCCCAAGTTGATGAGCTCCACACATCCCATCATGAGCTTCCTTGAGAGCCTCTTTCATTTCCTTTCTAGAAAGGCATCAAAGTAAAACTTCATCGTGCGATTTATGATACAAGATTTAGGAAACCGTGTCATAATAGAATCGGAGGGCCTTTCGTTTGATAGCGGCCACTTCCTTAGAATTATCGGGCAAAATCTCGTATAAGACATAATCTATATATAGGAACCGCCAATCCAAGGTCTCAAAATCCATTGAGGTTGTGCATACTTCTCCTGTTATTGTTTTGTCTGAGTGTTCTTCTAAAGGAAGCTTGGAACAATACAATTCGCGTCCAGTGATAGGAATCATTGTTTTAGCCCCTGGTGACAATGCTAATGTGGTTGCCAACGAGGCTAAAGCATCTACATAAGCATTCTGAGCTCGTGGAATATATCCAATGAAGAAACCTTTGAACTTCTTAGCTTGCTTTAGCACCGCGAAGTAGTACGTGATCAGATCCTCATTGCGCACTTCGTATTCTCCTTGGACTTGATTTACAATGAGTTTAGAGTCACCGTAAGTCTCAAGATGTCGAATGTTAAGCTCTTCGGCAAATTGCATTCCTAATAGCAGAGAGTTATACTCAGCTACATTATTGGTGCAGGGTTCGATTAGGGAAAATCCTCTTAGGATCACGTGACCGTTTCAAGAGATAAATACTACTCCTACTCCTACGATAATTGCTCCATGAGGGTTTGCTCTGGATGCACCATCAAAGCATAACTTCCACACTCATATAATCTCTTGGGTTGTACAAACTTTGGCAACTTCGTCGGACAATTCTTCATACAACTTAGACGTCCCTGGCACCGGATGATCGGCTAGGAAATCCGTCAAAACTTAACCTTTGATACTCTTTTGGGGCATAAATTGCATGTCATATTACGACAGAAGGATTGCCTATTTCACTAACCGACAATTCAGAGAGGATGGTTTCGTCATTAGGACTCTCAAAGGATTTACCTTAGAGATGACATGGATTGTTTGTCCAACCAGGTAATATCACATCTTTTGGATAGCGAATACTAAAGAGAGACATTCTTTTCGACTAGATTATATTGATGTTCGGCTCCCATCATGGTCCTACTTAAGTAGTAGATGGTTTGCTCCTGTCCTTGGTCATTATTTTGGGCTAATAAAGCTCCAAGAGAATGATCCATAGCTCTCACATATAACATGAATGGTTTTCCCAATATCGGGGCCACAAGAAACGGTGGTTGAGTGAGGTATCTCTTAATCTCCTCAAATGCTTTTTGACAGTCTCTATCCTAGATGAAGGATACTCCCTTCTTCATGAGCTTGGAAAAAGGTTGGCATCGTCCCGAGAGATTAGATATGAATCTCCGGAAGTAAGCCAATCTGTCTTGCAAACCTCTGAGTTCTTTGAGATTCTTTAGAGGCGGCATGTCTTGGATAGCACGAACTTTCTCTGGATCAAGAGAAATTCCCTTGGATGTAACTATAAATCCCAGGAATTTTTTGCTCGATACCCTAATGAATGACTTTGTCGGATTCATCTTCAGCTGATGTGTTCGTATAATGTCAAACATTGTCTTCAAGTCTGTGAGATGATCACCTTTGTTTTGGCTTTTCACTGCTATGTCGTCAACATAGCATTTGATCTTTTTATGTAAATGTTCGTGAAAGATTGCGTTCATTGCTCGTTGATAAGTGGCACCTGTATTCTTTCGACCGAAAGGCATTACTGTGTAGCAATATACCCCCAATGGTGTTCTGAAGGTAGTATGATTTTTATCTTCAGGGTACATTTTGATCTAATTGTACCCTAAGAATCCATTCATAAAAGACATCCTCTCATATCCGCAAGTGTTGTCGATCATGACATCTATGATAAGAGTGGAAACTTGTCTTTTGGACAAGCTGTGTTAAGGTCACGAAAGTCTTTGCATATCCGGACCTTACCCTTTTTTTGGGAACTAGTACAATGTTGGCAACCTAGTCAGGGTGTTGTTCCTCTCTGACAAAACCTGAGTCTATAAGCTTCCTGACTTCTGACTCAATTGCTTCGATGATCTCCAGACGAAACGAGCGTTGTTATTGTTTGACAGGTTTAACGTCCGGATCTATGTTGAGATGATGCATGGCTACTTTTCGGTCAAGGCCAGGCATGTCTTCATAATTCAAAGCAAAGACACCTATATAGTCTCGAATGAGAGATATAAGATCTTCTTTCTCAAATGGTGATAGGCTTTCACTTATGAAGATAGGTTTAGGGTCGGATTCACTTCCCATATTAACCTGGATCACTTTATCTTTAGTAGGTGGCTCGCGTTATTCGAAATGCATATCCCACAAGATGTTAAGACATTTGATGCATGGGTCAATGGTTGATTCGATCAACTCTTCGTCACCCCCTGCGTCTTCATCTAGATGACTAGTTGAAACCATGTTCACGGTTAAACTTTTAAAGAAAGGTTCGACACTGATGTCAAATTCCCATGATGATGTTCCAGATGAATAATCTTGACACAGACAGTCACTGGTTTCATTTTCTGAAAGGGAAGGAGTTGTGACGTAACCCACACCTCTTCCAGTATTTTGATAATAATTTGGAGGTTTTTCTTCAGGAGTGAGAGACATTCGGACGAGCGTTCGCCTTCCTTTCCCAAAATTTAAACCCTGTTTTTTTATTAAAGTTATATCCCATGCGTTTCATCAGATATATGGAATTAGATTCATGGTAATGGAATTGAGGAACCCCATTATCTTCTTCTAAACTTCCTCGTTTGACTAATTCAGGTTTAACTTTGCCGAAGTGGATCGCCTTCTGCCCTTTCCTTTTGGACGAGACTTTGAAGAAAGCCTTATACGCGTCTTCTACTTCTTCATATGACATGAAGGATGACTTAATTGGCAATGTGAGTAATGGTTCTGCGCATAATGTGTGCCATAGGCCGGTACCTGCATCAGTATCGTTCTCTATTTGTTCATTTTTAGATGACTCATCAGACAAGTACGCTAAAATAAAATCTTCATTAATGCACCACTCGCCCTCACTCCGCACATAATTATTGCTCTCAATTTGGTGCATTACATTGAATTTTAACATCCATGGACAATCTTCTTTAGGATCTGGCTCGATGTCGGCTTCGTTGCCACTGTCAACATCTTCTTTCTCTTGAGATTCTAAGTAGAAGACAGAATCTGTGTGGAAATTTTCTACCCCTTTGAAAGGGTACTTTTCCGCAATTAGGGTTCAGACTTCTCTTTCATCGTTAGCATACTTCATGACCTGATGTAGGGTAGAAGGGACAATGCGGTTTGCATGAATCTATGGCCTCCCAACAATTAATGTAGGGCGTGTCTGCATCTATAATGTAACAAGTCACCTTGGACTTGAGATATCTGATTTGACACCTGAGCTTGATCTTCCCTAGGGGTCAAGTACTGTTGGTGTTGAAACCAAAGATAGTAGTCTAGGTGGTGTTCAACCGATGTATGAGAATTCCTAAGACCTACAAGACCCTATAAGACATGATGCTAAGTGTTGAGCCTGGGTCAACTTGGACACGGATAATTTCTGAGGACCCAATTACCCTGTGTAGTACAAAGGTCTATCATGCGTGTGCTTGACCTGCATGTCTTCTTGAGTAAATGATATGTAGAGTAAACTTCTTGCTGCTTGTAGGCACTGTATACAAGACTGGCTTTTAGAAGCTTCAGGAGTCAGAGTAATCTGCGTAATAAAGCTTTCCGTATTCGTTAAAGCTTCAATTAGAGCTTCCTTGGTAGTTTTAGACAATCGCACAAGCTCATATAGGATAATCCTGGCCGGTATGTTGGCCATCTGCGCCAAGACATTGAATCGGAAGGGAGCGTTCGAGCCTCTGACTTCTTGAAGAAGGTTCTTGTTATATCAGACTTCCTTCTATTTTCCTTTGTCAATTGACTTTTGAGTAACAGAACCCCCAATGTCTTGGTGCTGTTCTTCTGCTTCTTGAGCATTATGATCATAATCTTTCAAGTAAGCTTTTCCTAACCGAGTGCCGAGGTTTCCTCCTAGGTCTACTACAAGAATGATCCTCTCTTCTTCTGAGTCAGTGAGAGGTTTAAGATGTTCATCATTCTTATTAATGGAGGGGCTAATCATGTTAGATGATTTAGCCTTGCCTATTGTCTTTTTGGACGAGGTATTCATCCATTGTTGATCTTCAACCAGATCGAGATGGACTCACATAATCTCCCCTTTGGATGTAGTGAGGGGTACTAACCCCCTGTCCTGCTGACCATGTAAATTAGTGTTTTTCATGTGCATTTCTCCTTTATGGATGGGGACAACTCCATCTGTAGCTACTGTCGGAGAAAAATTACCGAACTAGACCGCTATTAAATTAGTGGATATGGTCTTCTGTTCGGGCTTTAGTGTAAGCACATTAGCATTCACTAAGTTTTGCACGATATCCTTAAAAACATAGCATTTTCTGGTAGGATTTCCTAGGAACCTATGATAACGATAGTAATTAGGGTCATCAACTTTTCCTGCCTCTTTCGGTTTCGTGGTCACGGGAAGTTGTAGCTTATTGTTCTTTCAAAGTAGCTAGAACAAAGTGTCCACATGCTTCACTTTGAACGAGTACTGTTTGAGTGCTCTTTGTTGAATTGGTGCTTTCCTTGCTTGGCGGGTGATGCCCGCGTACTAGCATCGGTAGCCAAAGTCTCCTTTCCCTTGGACCATGGAGCATTGTTTTAGTTACGTTGTTGCTGCGGCTTAGGTTGAGTAGCTTCTTTAGCCTTGACCTAAGCAACAATTTCTTCGTCTTGTTCTCCTTGCGAAACCAATTATCTCTAGGAGCGACATTCTGCCACCCCCATTTGAGCAAGGAGCTGGGTCTACAAGTCATGCCTGCAAGTTTTAACAAAATTGGATTGGGTCATACCTGATGGGTATTGTAATGTCATGCTATGAAATCTTTCCGCGTAAGTCTTGATGGACTCTCCCTTCCTCTGCTTGGTGGCAAAAAGGGTCAGGACAGACACTTCTGTATCATCCTCGAAAAACTTGGCTAAGAAAAGCCTTTTCAGATCTACCTATTCGCCTTCTTGTTTTGATGATATTTAACAAACAATTTACTTCTAATGTAGTTTGTATAGTGTTTATGTTTTCATATTTATTCTAGGCAAACAACGAGTTGGAGGATGGATGGAATTGTGCATTCACAATCATATCCAATGGAGGTTGGCGGAATTATGGAGTGAAGCCTACGCAATTCAAAGTTAAAGATTCAAGTTCAAGCTTCATCCATAAGTGTACCAAGATAGAGCTTCATTGAAGATCACAAGCTTGGATAATTTAGTTTAGGAGTTTATATTATGTGTGTTAAGTACTTTAAGCTCAATATCATATACACACACATTTTATTGGTTTCTATGTATATATATATATAGTTATATAACACATTTTGGCTTTTGGTTTATCCACAAAAAAAGTTTTTACAAGCATATAAATAAATATTTATATTCATACATGTTTGTTTTTATGTGGATAAGTTGCTTTGGTTAAATTTCATAGATATGAAACAAAAATATATTCATATACATACTCATATGTTTCATATTCTATTGTATTTTTAAAAATCCTGTATTCATTATTTATAGACTTTATAACAATAGTTTATATCTCTCTTTAAGTCTACAAAATCATTTTGTAATGTTTCAAAACATGGTTAAGCTAAAATGTCAAAACTCATATGTTTATATTTTTATGTTTTGGACTATTTTGCAAAATGATGATATTTTTCATTTGGGAGGTCATTTCTAACAATAGTTTTTATAGCATGTGTATTATCATGTCTACAATCATTTTCCAAAGTTTTATATTTTTTAGAATTTATTTGATATTTTTAAACAGGGTTTTAAATCAGAAAAACTGCTTACAAAACTGTCATTTTCATATATCTGTTTACGGTCGACCATCACGGTCGACCGCGCCTTTGATTTACCCTGTGGAGCCAGTAGAGACTTTTGTGGTCGACTGTGACAGTCGACCGTCAAGCTAAAAATTCCCGCGGTCGACCGCAGATGTTTCTAGAAATTTTCTCAGTCTCTAACATGGCTCTGAGAATTTCTCGGTCGACCGCCGTATGTCCAACGACTCTTTTTGTACAGAAAATCTGATTTCTGGGATTTTGTGAGATTTGGTTTGGGGTTTTTGCTGTTGTTTTCTCTTCCTATATAAACCCTCAAACCCCTTCTATCTGAGTAACCAATGAGAATGTTTTAAACAAGTTTAACAAGGGTTTTAAAGTTTGTTTTGTGTGTTTTTAAAAGAGTTTGGTTTGTGAGAACTATTTCACAAGTGGAGGAGATCATCTATATTGTTTAGGCTTCATCTTAATCCATCTCTCCATCTTGTTTTTTCAGAGAAGAATTTCTAAACTCATATCTAGCTTTACATTTGCATATTTATTTTGATTATCATTCTTTAGAGCTAGTTTTAATATTGAGTTTAGATTTGATAACTTATTGTTACACACACCCACATTGAGCATATTGTATTCATACATAGTATATTTGGGTTGGTGAGTGTTGTAACATTGAGTGTGAGCTTACATTGAGTTTTCATCTATTGTAGAGAACAAATCATTTATAATATTATGAGATTGTAAAGTTTTTGATGAGCTAGAAAACCGAGTGTGGGGAGTAGACGTTTATCGGTGAACGTTGAAAACCAACATTGTGAGTGATTGTGAATGTTGATCGGTGAACGTTGAAAACCAACATTGTGAGGTGTAAATGTTATTCGGATGAGCGTAGAAAATCCGGTTGTGATAGTGGATTTCTCCTCGGAAGTGGGGAGCGGAGACGTAGGACGGAAGGTCCGAACTCCGTGATCATATCATGTATTTGAGTTTGCTTTGGTACACTTCTCTTATGTTTATATTTCTTGTCGCCATTGTCCATTGCTCATTATTTATATCATCTACTATTTTGTTTATGTTTATTTCACCATTGTATTAATTTGTATATCCTTACATATATCTCATAGTATATCTCATTGCTAGGATATATCTCTTTGTTCATATTGCTTATCCTAGCTCATATATCTTGTTGTATTTCTTACTTGCTAGGATAACTTGTTATTAGTTTTAATTAGAATAAAATCAGATTAGATTAGCATAAGACCCTAATCACCCCTCCTCTAGGGTCTAACACTACCCATTTTTCAATAGATCCAGGAGATAGTTTCATAAACCACTCGAAGGCAACTCCCTTAAGAAAACTGATGAACAAGCGAGTCAGAATAGCATCGTTTGCTACTACATCTCCGGTCTGTGACTTAAAGTTATATATGTGTTGATTTGGCGATCCTGTACCGTCGAAAGGTTGCAAGGTTGGGGCCTTAAATTTTGGCGGGTAGGGAGCTGTATCTCATTCAGTAGGATAAGGCCACACTACTCCTTACTCCTTCTTCGCGAAGCTCACTTCTCTTGGCGATTGCGTTAAGGCGAGCCTCTAGTTCATCGACCTTAGATGATTGAGGATTCAGTTCTCTTTCCATCTCCTTCTCATTTTCGGATGAAGACTCTCGGTTATGAGTTTCACGTTTTGAATTCTCATGTGCCTTCTGTTTTCCCTTTGAAATTATCTTCCGGGAAGATTCAGGCTTTTGGCCTCTTTTTGCAAGGAGTTGGGCTAGCATCTCCTTCACTTAGAGAAGTGTTTCTTGCCATTCCTAGAGTATGACGTGATGTTCGTCAACTCTCTTTGCTAAGTCGTCAGAGTTTTCGATCATGTAAATGGGAGTCTCACATGTCACGATGGAGCTTGAGGATTGAGAATCCGCAATTGCTGAATGTTCATCATCTGAAGCAATCCCCCTAGCTAATCTTTGATAGTTAACTGGGCGGATAGCTCCTGTGTGAGTTCGAGTGTGCTGATATACTCCTTCGAACTCGTCATAAATTTCTCGAACAGTCGGGGAATGACTTCTATTCGACTCGTCAGAACTAAGAGCTGAAGCCTTTCCTTTGCCGATCACATTAATAGTGACTTTAGGATATTTAGTTTTAGGAATCTTCTTCTTATGATGACGTTGTCACTTGGCAGGCCTGGCGATGTTTGTCAATTGGTCAAATACTGATTGTCAAGGCGTGGATGCGTAGTAGTGGCATTCTGAGAGGACTGTAGAAATAAGCCGCTCACATTGACATGAATGAGCTGTTTGTTACGTAGGTCTCCCTCTCGAAAGTAATTCCCACAAATCGAAGACTTGGGAGGAATCTTTCACCAAATGTGAGGATGCAGATGGAACCCTCTGCCCTTGAGTGGGTAAGACTGGTTCTTGTCGGACATGAATTTTAAACCCATGTTGACTCCCTTGAACTTGGCGGACCATGTCGTATTCTGGAGAAGAAACATGGTGGTCATGTTTGTCTTTGTAAACACTAGGCCTAGGCTTGCATTTAGTTGATGGAACAGACCCCTGAGGGTCGTATTTTGGTTGGACGCACCCATGGGGTGTGCGTTTGATTGATGAAACAAACCTCTGAGGGTAATGTTCTGGTTGAACGCACCCATGAGGGTTACATTTGGCTAGTGAAACAGACACTTAAGGGTCATGTTTTGGTTGAACGCACCCCTGAGGGTTGCGTTTGGCTTTAAAAATGCTTTCCTGAGAATTACGTTTTGGTTGAACAATGTACAATTGGAGGTCGCGTTTAAGTTGTACCATACGAGGCTCGTAATTAAACTTATTACTACAAAGTATGCATTCAGAAGTAGAGACGCAGCACTCGGGCAGAGACTCAAAAACGCGATCTTCACGTTGGGCAAATGATAGGCTGTTTCGTAAGTGTGCTCGTCATATGGATCTTCTCCTTCGTCGAGCAGCGTTCTTCTTGGCTTGTCTCAGAACCTTGGCAGCGACATCTTTGGTGTTTATGGAGCTCGCCTCCTCCATAGGCCTCTTATGACCCATCACACGTTATGATGACTCGGGCATGGGATTTTCAACTTGCTGAATAAGTTTGGCAGAGGCTAAGCCCACTCCTTTAGTAGAGGGGTTGTTTGATGAATCTTGGCCAAACGAGAGAGCTTTTTTTGGCATTTTAGAAATAATTGTTGCTTTAATCTCCTTAGAGATCTTGCAGGCATTGCGTCTAGCCTTGGGGCTAAATAATCTAGAGGAGAGGGCTTCCTCGTACTTGGCTTGATCAAATTGGTCGTTCCAGTAAGATGAACATCGAATTGCGCCACCACTTCTTTGTCAGAGAAGCTCGTCCCCAACGGAGTCGTCATATTTTGTTTGGTGGAAAATTTATGAAATAAAAATAAAAGAACTGTGTTTGATTTTATTCTCTCTAACTTCTTAGAAAAAGAATGTTTACGACTCTCTCAATCTCAACTACAATTTGGATTTGTTGATTACAAAAGTGAGAAGAATTGATCTGGATTCTCCTCTTTTGTTTAAATCTAGGTTATTCACAGTGGCGATGTAGTACCTCCTTCGAATTCTTACGTCGAATTTGCTCTCCGTTGATGATCTGCATGTCTCAATTCACTGGAATAACTAACTTGCGTGGCAAGTTTGATTAAGAACTCTTAACGAGATTTAGAACTCAAAACGAGTCAAAACTCTGTCAAACAGAGTTGTTTGAACCGAAAATTCAGTTAATAGCTGTAGGGTGAAAATTTGATTCTTCCGAAGAAAGGAGTTTCGTTTGTATTGATAAGAAAGCTTATTACA
>NC_033800.1:100712969-100770456 GCF_001876935.1 Asparagus officinalis
TATTATGCAACTTAGTATAGGCATGCATTAATCTATCATATGCACAAGCAAGTTCATCACTAGATAAATCATTATCGGGTTCGAACTCGCAAACCTCACTAGGGCTATCGCCTAGTGGCCGTGTGCATGATGCTCCACATGAACTTGAAGCGGGATCCTCCAAAGCTTGTCGGATCGCCTCCAAGTCTCCTTGATGTGCTTCTATAAATATCCATAAGGTGTAAGCACTATCAAAATGAACAAACTTGTTAGACATAGATGAATTAAAAGCATTTAGCAAATATTCTAACAAAATATTGTTCATTGTAAACATACGATGATCATTCTTATTCCACTTGGATTTCTCCAAAGTGGGCACAATATAAGCATCATCTATAATTTCCCATAAATCAAAGTGTTTAGATTGAACAAAAAGTTTAAATCTAACACACCATTGGGCATAGGGGAAATTATCTAATCTAGGAGCAATATTAATGGCATAACCTAAACCATGCATATCCATAATATAAAAGGCAAGCAAGATACAAATAAAGCTCAAAATTAGATTAGCACAATAAGCTAACTTGGATCTTTAACTCAAGGCGATTAGACCTTAAATCAAAGAGCACCAAGCTCTGATACCAATTGTTAGACCCTAGAGGGGGGGGTGATTAGGGTCTTATGCTAATCTAATCCGATTTTATGCCAATTAAAATTAATTAATACGTTATCCTAGCAAGTATGAAATACAACAAGATATATGAGCTAGGATAAGCAATATGAATAATGAAATATATCCTATATGATGAACTATATATGCAAGGATATATAAACACAAGGGTAAACAATGTAAACAAGATAGTGGATCATATAAATAATGAGCTATGGACAATGGCGATATAAGATATGAACATAAATATGAAAGAACGCCAAAGCACACTCAAACAAGCAATATGATCACGGAGTTCGGACCTTCCGTCCTACGTCTCCGCTCCCCACTCCCGGGGAGAAATCCACTATCACAACCGGGTTTTCTACGCTCACCCGAATAACGTTTACACCTCACAGTGTCGGTTTTCAACGCTCACCGAACAACGTTCACTCCTCACACTCGGTTTTCTAGTTCACCGAAAACTTCACAACACACTCGGTTTTCTAGCTCACCGAAAACCTTACAACACTCACAATGTAACAAATATAAATTTGTTCTCTACAATAGATGAGAACACAATTAAGCACAACTCAATGTTACAATCTCTCACAACCCTAATATACTATGTATGCAAATACAATAAGCTCAAAGTGGGTGTGTGTAACAGATAAAATCAAATCAACTAAACTCAATATAAAACTAGCTTTAATAGAAATGATAATTGACAAATAACAAATGAAAGCTAGAGTAGAGTTTAGAAAACTTCTCAATGGAAGACAAGATGGAGAGATGGAGATTGGAGCCCAAACAAGAAGATGATCTCCTCCACTTGTGAAAACTTCTTCACAAACAAAACAAACCCTTAAACACACTTAAACTTTTTAAAAAACCTTGTTTAAAAACTTCTTTAAAACATTCTTGGATAGGTTGAAAGAGAACAGCAATAGGGTATTTATACCCACTTGAAATCTCAGCCAAAGTTCCCAAAACAAAAGACAAAACCCCAGCCAACGGTAACAAAAAACTAGCCGTTGGAAACAGTCAGACTGAGCGGCGGGCGACCGCCTCGACCGACCAACTCTCTGCTGCATGGTGACGAAAGAACAAATGATCGGTCGACCGGTGCGGTCGATCGAAAACTGACACAGCAGAAAACTGACATGCTGATTTAAAACACTGTTTAAAAATATCAAATAAATTCCAAAAAAATGTAAAACTTTGGAAAATGATTGCAGACATGATAATAAACATGCTACAGCGACTGGTTATCAGAAAGGACCTCCCAAATGAAAAATATCAGCATTTTACAAAATAGTCCAAAACACAAATGATCGGTCGATCGGTGCGGTCGACCGAAAACTGACATATGAAAATCTGATTTGCTGATTTTAAAATACTGTTTAAAAATATCAAATAAATTCCAAAAAATGTAAAACTTTGGGGAATGATTGTAGACATGATAATAAACATGCTACAGTGACTGGTTATCAGAAAGGACCTCCCAAATTAAAAATATCAGCATTTTACAAAATAGTCCAAAACATGAAAATATGAGATACTTGAATTTTTATGTTTTGACATAAACCAACTTTTGAAACTTTATGAAATATTTTTATAGACTTAGTAAAACATGTATAAACTGATATTCAAGTCTACAAACTAAGAATACAATATTTTCACAAAATTGCATATTCTATGCAATGTTTTCAAAAAAAAACACAATAGTAAATATGAAATATGTGATTTCATATTATAAACATGAAAACTCAAAAACTATGTATGTATATATATAACTATATATATGCATAGAAACCAAAACTTATGTATATATATATAACTATATATATATACGAAGAAACCAATAAATGTGTGTGTATAGATATTGAGCTTAACGTATTAAACACACATAGTATAAACCTATACTAAATTACCCAAGCTTAATCTTGATCTTCATTGAAGCTCAACTTGGTACACGTTGCGGATGAAGCTTGAACTTGATCTTTAACTTGAATTGTATGTAGCTTCACTCCACAATTCCGCCAACCTCCTCTTGATATGATCGTGTAGGCTCAATCCATCCAACTTCCAACAACGTTGTTTGTCTACAATACATAGGAATACACAAACACTAGACAAACAACATTAGTAGTAAATTGTTTGTAAATCATCATCAAAACAAGAAGGCCAACAAAAAGGTCTCATAAACTTTGGGGGGTTTTCTTTCCTGTCTTATGTTGATCCGTGTGAAGAGTAAGAAATAGTCTGACTTTTGGTGGAGAGAAAACCATTCCTTACAAGTTGACATCTAATATTGCATCATTTGTCATCTGGGAAGGAATTCGAGTAGGAAACGAGCAGCAAAGCTAAAATCTAGAGTAAAGATGATCAACATGTGGATGGGAACTTCTAGTTGTCAGATTATTGTGTTTTTTGTTAAAATGTTTTTGAGACTCTTTAAAAGTTAGGAGTTATGATCTAGGTTTGTCAGCTCATGATACAATTTTTTTTGCTTACTCATTTTTCATGTGAGAATTCTCTCATGTTTTAATGTATGTTATTTTTGTTAGGATTTTGTCCATAAGATTGACTTAATTTGACAAATAACAAACCTTTATATTTATTTGATATATGTTTATGATGTTGTATACATATTACAAGAAGTTAGAATTAAGTTTAAAGGTGAAAAGAGCAAGGCCACAAGTTAAACAAAGTTAATCCTTAAAAATATCAAAAGCTGTAGTTAGTTTTGACCACGTAAAAGTTCCATATCTTTGTCATAAATCTACAAAAATAAATAGAACTTGATTTGTGGGTATATAATTTGAGATATGAAGTTTTTAGTGAGATAGAGTCAAGACAATCAGTAGTAGTGATCAAAGGATCATTAATGATCAATATTAATCATCAATGACCCAAGCCCCATTGATAATGGAAGTTGATTGATGATGAAAAAAAAATCTAGATGTTTCCTAATCATCAATGACAAAGTATCATCATTGATGATCAAGTGTTCATCAATGATGAAAATCAACCATAGATGACTAGTTGTGTTGATTTTAAAATTTTAGGATTCAATGTTAGTCGTTCATTCCAGCTATTTATAGGTTTCTTTCTCTTATTTTGCACAAAATTCCAACTATTTTGAGAGAAAAGGCAGGGGAGGGGAGGCGGGAGGGGAGGGGAGAGGGGAGAGAGAGGAGAGAGAGAGAAGAGAGAGAGAGAGAGAGACGAGAGAATCGGGTTCAATTTCAGGAGAAAGATATTCCTAACTGATTTTGAGAGAAAAGGAGAGGGAGGGGGAGGGGGAGCGGGGAGTGGGAGAGAAGAGAGAGAGAGGGGGAGGGGAGAGAGAGAGAGAGAGGAGAGAGAGACGATCTCAGGCGTTTCATTTGGAGAAAGGATATTGCTTAGGATTTTAAGAAAGCGTCCTTGATGTCGTTCTTCTTCATCTAATCATCAACCTTAAGGAATGTGGCTCTTAGACTTCAAAATCATTATCTTTCTTCTTGATCTCCATAATAAATTCTTTAGAGAATGATCTCAAGCAAATAGGTTGTGAAACACTTCTAGTTTTGTTTGATATCTATTATTTTATTTTAAATTTATTTTTATGGCATACACAAGTCAGGGTGAATTCAAGGTTTACGGTGTACTCAAGCTGTTGTGAGTTGAGGGCTGGACACTAGCTAGGGTTAGGGTTACTCATGTGTGAAAAGTTAGGTTAGGTTAAACGACTAGTTTAGGTTAAACTAGGGGTTTGTCTTATAAGTAAATCTTGTGTGCTCTGATTATGTGTTTATCTACTATTTGACTATCATTTACTATGTTTGAATTGGTGTTTTATTTCTGCTACATCATATGTGATATAGAAATATAGTATGCAATCCTATTCAACCCCCCGCTAGGCTTTCATCTCAGATCCTAATAGTGGCATCAGAGCCTAGTATATCTGATATTAGGCTTAACATCCTAGGATAGATAGCTAGTGTAAGCAACACAATTGTTTTCCCTAAAGGCCATCTTGTTAACAAACCTCCACTTTTTGATGTTGCGAACATCTCCTATTAGAAAGCTCACATAAAAGTCTTTTTGTTATCTGTCGATTATGACATTCAGAACATGGTAGAATAAGGTTATCAAAACCTACTAACACCATAGCCGAAGTAACTGTAGTTACATCTAGAGACAAGTGGACTACAACTGAAAAGATTATTGTTACTTAATTCTAAAGCTATGCATGTCTTGTATTATTCTTTTAATTCTAATGAATTTAACTATGATTTCGGTTGTGTCACTGTGCACAAAATTTGGGGTAAATTTTGAAGGTCACACACGGAGGTACTTTACAGGTCAAGGAGACCAAGCTCGCAATGCTCGTGGGAAAGTATGAGAATTTTAAGATGAAGGCCTCGGAGAGCATCTGGTATTAGGAATAAGTTGAAGGAATTGGGAAAGTAGTACATCCAAAAGGAGCTCATTCACAAAAGTCCTCTGATTGCTTCCATCTGAATGGGATGCTAAAACCACTATCGAAGAACCTCATAATTTATCTAAACTATCTCATGATAATCTTATAGGAAATCTAATCATGAATGAAGAAAGATTGAGGAGAGAAAAGACCAATTGGAGGACAACCTGAAGCGTAAGTCATTGGCCCTCAAAGTGAGAAGAGAAAAATCATAGGCCTAGGCAAACATAGTGTCACGCCCCGCTTCCCAAAATACCCGGGAATCGGAACGTGAACAAGCCCACGACGTATTAGATTAAGAAGAAATATACACTATCATTTTTTTCTCAATCAAATATGCTAAGCGTTGAATAGATAAATCTCAATCACATGTCCCCAGTCTCAATAGCAAGAATATAAAGACAATCTAGAATAAGAAATAAACATATCATCTATGGTAAATCATCCCAGACATAAAAATATGGGTCAAACATACCCTTATTACAAAATGGTCCAACTAGGAATAAAAATACATAGTCTATGACAAAAGAAAATGCTGATAAAATAACTGAATCCATCATCAAACTAAGGACAATACTATAAAGAGTTCTAATGTCCTACAACAACTATAGAAGAAAACTACTACGCTTCAGCTTGTTCCTCTACTCCATCTGCAAGGCACTCCTACTGTGAATCCTCTGGCTCTTGTACGATTCCGAGCTGAGGCTGTTCGTCTCCTATATCTTATGTACACCAGAGAAAACAGGTGTACGTTAGTGTGCATAGCACACGGAAAGATCCCACATAGAAAAATATAACGATTGTATGACCAATGCAAAAACCGATGCAACAATGGAAATAACAAAAGAAGCATGTAACTAGGAATATAACCAAAACAACATGTAATCCACTACTAACGATAACAATCAAAAGAATGCATAAACATCCGAATAGCAAAGTCATACAACTAGATGGAATTAATACTTAAAAATCTACAATAAGAGACGTAGTACGTCGAGCGAAATAATCAAAATAAGGAAACCCACATGTATATACCGTATATCTCAAATTATAGATAATTAAATATTAATCCCGATCTATGTATGAAAAAAATACAACTGTCCTACATCTCACAAGAATCATACTTAGCCAAGAATCGATGTCATGTAACTAGTCATCCAAATACAACTGTCCTACATCTCACAAGAATCATACTTAGCCAAGAATCGATGTCATGTAACTAGTCATCCTACAACAGGTCACTGGTTCACAACTCATATCATACTTAGCCAAGAATCGATGTCATGTAACTAGTCATCCTACAACAGGTCACTGGTTCACAACTCATACAGAGTCAATGCTCATATCATCGGGTAACTGACTGATAGCAAATCACAAATATGCCAACTCCTCAGACCCACCCCGGTGACTACACAAACTTCACCGGCGTGAGCCCGGAATACAAAAATATCTCAACTCCTCAGACTCACCCTGATAACTACACAAACTTCACCGGCGCGAGCCTGGAAAATACATCAACAATCACAAATATCTCAACTCCTCACACCTACCCCGATGACTACACCAACTACACCGACGCGAGCTCGGAAAATAAATCAACAATCCCAACCGCTCACATGGACCAAGACTTCTCACCCTAATTCTCGTAATTCCAGGTCAACTAAACACGAGATTCTATATCCTAACTGTGTCATACAGGTCACTATAGTCATGTACTTCTCATGATTCTCAACATGTAATAATAAATACAATTACACTAAGTATCAATGTCATGAAGTGTGAACAGGGGTCGTGATCACATACGAGAAACATACGAGAATAAAGCTACTATTAACAATGCAAGATGAAACTACCTGTTAGACCCTAGAGGGGGGGGGGGGGATTAGGGTCTTATACTAATTTTATCCGATTTTATGCCAATTAAAATTAATTAACAAATTATTCTTGCAAGATGATATCCAATTACTTATGAGCAAGAATATGCAATATACACAATGTGATATATCCTAGCAAAGAGATATACTATATGATATATGCAGGGATATGCAAACACAAGGGTAACATAAACAAATGTAAACAATGTAGTGGACAAGCTAGATAATGAGACCAAGGCGATATGAGCAATGAGCACAAATATAAATGAACGCCAAAGCACACTCAAACACAATCAAATGATCACGGAGTTCGGACCTTCCGTCCTACGTCTCCGCTCCCCACTCCCGGGGAGAAATCCACTATCATAACCGGGTTTTCTACATTCACCCGAATAACATTTACACCACACAATATGGTTTTCTAGTTTACCGAAACTCTACAACTAACACACTCTTGTAATCCCACTCTACACCCTCTTAAGTGTTGAACTAGACGTGTCTCCCTAAAGTGCTCGGATACAACTTCTCCCTAGGTTCATCAACCGACGCCACTCTTCTTGGGACAATCCTCGACTCTCGCCACACACTTCTCTCGGTGTACAAGTGTATTACAAAGTGTATCCTTACAATTAGGCACAATACGAAGTGTTTGTTCTCTACAATGGATGAGAACGAATAAAAGCTCACACTCAATTGTTACAACTCTCACCAACCCAAATATACTATGTATAAAAATACAATAAGCTCAAGTGGGTGTGTGTGTAAACAATGAGTAAAATCAAATCTAACTCAAATAGTAAACTAGCAATAATAAGAATATGAAAATCAATAATAATATTGCTAGAGAAAAGAGTTAGAAAACTTCTCTATAAACACAAAGAGAGGATGAGAAGATATTAAAGATGAACTCCTCAACAGATGATGCAAACTCCTCTTTATAACAGTAAACCCCAAAAACAAACTAAACAAACCTAAACTCTTTTAAAATTTGTTTAAAACATTTTTTGGGTTAGGTTGAGAACTGAGATCAAGGGGGTATTTATAGCCTCCCAAAAGCTCAGCCAAGAACCCCAAACAAAAGACCAAAAACCCTAACGAATCAGAAATATGATTCTATACCAAATATGACCGTTGGGCAATCGGCGGTCGACCGTGGGAAAATCGCGGTCGACCGCGAAGGTCATTGAAAAGGTCATAGAAACAGAGAAAACAAATAGAACAGGCTACGGTCGACCACGGCGGTCGACCGTGAGAACTTACAGACTGCCGGCCGCCCGCCACGGTCGACCGTGAAAGTTTCTGCTGACTTCTTAGGAAAAAACATGGGCGCGGTCGACCGTGGCGGTCGATCGTGAACTGATATATGAAATTTCAGGTTTTGAAAACAGTTTGCTGATTTTAAAACACTGTTTAAAAATATCAAATAAATTCCAAAAATTATGAAACTTTGGAAAATGATTGTAGACATGATAATACACATGTTACAAAAATTGGTTTTCTAAAAGGACTTCCCAAATGAGAAATATCATCATTTTGCAAAATAGTCCAAAACACAAAAATGTAAACATATGAATTTTGACATTTAGGCTAAACCATATTTTGAAACTTTGCACAATAATTATGTATACTTAATAAAATATGTTTATGATTATTGTTAAGTCCAAAAACTAAGAATATAATATTTTTACAAATACAATAGAAAATGAAACATATGAGTATGTATATGAAAATATATTTGTTTCATATCTAAGTAGTTAAACCAAATCACAATAATAAATATGAAATATGTAATTTCATATTTATAAACATAAAAACCAAAACTTGTGTTGTATATATATATGATTACATATATAGACAATGAAACCAATAAAATGTGTGTGTATATGATATTGAGCTTAGAGTATCTAGCACACATAATATAAAACCTAAACTAGATTACCCAAGCCAATCTTGATCTTCAATAAGCTAGACTTGGTACACTATGCGGATAAAGCTGAACTTAGATCTTAAGCTTGAATTGCATAAGCTTCACTCCACAATTCCGCCAACCTCCATTGGATGTGATCGTTGAAGCTCTATTACATCCATCCTCCAACTTGTTGTTTGCCTAGAATAAATACAAAACACAAATACTAGACAAATAACATTAGATGTAAATTATTTATAAATCATCATCAAAACAAGAAGGCCAATAATCTCCCCCTTTTTGATGATGACAAACAATTTACAAAAAAGATATATGCATGAATAAAGATGAATATATAAATTATAATTCATATGCATATGAACAAGGAAATGTATACTCACAATATTTCTCCCCCTTTGATAACATTAAAAAGGGGAAAATAAAAGAATGGAGAGAGCGAACGCTCCCCCTTCCAATAAGCATAGGTGAGTATAAAACAAGTATAGGGATTGCTCCTCCTATCAAAAAGCCATATAGAATATATGAAATGAAAGCTAAGGTAAAAACATGTGAGCAAGCATAGATGGAAAAATATGCTAAATACGACTCACATACAAAAAAAACAACGAGAACACATATAAATATGTCTATATGAAAATAGTGTCTCATTAACACAAAAAATATAAAAACCATATAAAAGAATAGATTTATGAAAACAAAAGAAGAGGAACATGAGAATCATGTAAAAAGTTTTCAAATGAAAACAAATCAACCAAAAGAAATCATAAATCAAAGTTTAAATCCAAAAATTATGTTTGATCAATTAAGAGAATTTTCTTTGTGGGATTTTATCAAATCACATATGGAATACATTATAAGGTGCGAATAGATGATCCATAAGTACAAACACATAAATATCATCATATAAGTAAAATATAATGAATTCAAAGCAATAATTCAAAACAAAATCTTAGATAAAAGAATTTCAAGAGAGGCAACAATATATCAAGCTCTTAAGCTTGTTCCAATCCATATAATCATTCTAGCATCCGGTAAACATGATTTGGGAATAAACACCCAATAAACCCGGAGGGTTATATAAACACAAACCTCTAATCAAAATCAAAACTAATAATCATGAAAACAAAAGAATTTGAAAAAAAATTGTTTTCATGTTGAAATGTTTAAAGTATAATTTTTCAAAACCAAGAAAAAAAGAAAAAATAAAAACACTAAAATTCTTGGTTTAAAGTCAAATTTGTTTTGGTACCCAAGTAGTCTTGGTACCAAAAGGTTTAGGGACATGACCCCTATAATTCAAGCTCAAAGCCCTAGGGTTATGAACCCATTTGGGCGCATTTAGTGTACGGATCCGGTCATAGCAATAATTATGTAAATGACCCATTCGATTGCAATAAGTGCAATGAAGAGGATGCATTTGGTTATGTTGACCATATGGATGTGCACGAGGAACATTTGCAAATAAAGATGGTCTTTTAAGATTATTTTGCAAATGAGAAACATTTTAAAATAATGTTGGTCTACTTAAAATATTTTGCGATTTAGAAACTTTTCACAAATCAAAACAAAACTTAGCTAAGTGACCAACTCTACCACAAAAATCACAATGATACACAAGAGCATGCTTATGATGAGAAATAGGTGCATGTGTGTGTACATGTGATGAAGAAACTTGATGAAATGCAAAAGAAGGATTAATATTCTTATGTTTTTATGCATCATAGCAAAATTTAGCTAAATGGCCTCGAAGAGACTTGATGAGATGCACAAGGAGCATTGACATTTTTATATTTGTGTGCATCATAGCAAAATTTAGCTAAATGGCCTTTATGATCGCAAATTGAGCATTTGTAAACTTTGCTATACAGGTGTGCATGGTGTGTAGGTGATTTATAAGTTATAGCACTAGATCTAGCACACTTGTTCATAAGTTTCTTATGATTATCAATGCATGTGTTTAATGTTGAATCAAAACAAGATATGCGGTTTTTCACACGATTCAACTCATCATTATGCATACAAGCATTGGAAATAGAGGTAGATGAAACATGATCATTTCTAAAAGAATTAAACTCTTTTCTAATAGTTCCTACTTCTATCATGGCATCATTATTAGTATGAGTTAAGCTAGCAATAGATGAAGACGTATTATTATTTTCCAAACTTAATAACTCATTGTTTTCTTTCAAAATAACATTCTCTTTAACAACAATATCAAGTTTGGAAGCTAGCGACTCATGATCGGATTTTAAACTAATATGCTTGCTTTTAAGATCAATAAAATTATTTTGCAATTTAGTATAGGCATGAGATAATCTTTCAGATAAATCATTATCGGAATCGGAATCCACAAGAGTTATCCTCTTGTGGCCATGTGCATGATGCTCCACATGAACTTGAAGAAGAATCCTCCAAAGCTTGTCGGATTGCCTCCAAGTCCCCTTGATGTGCTTCAATAAATTTCTAAAGTTTGTAAGCACTATCAAAATGAACAAATTTGTTAGAAAAGGATGAGTCAAAAGCATTAAGCAAAAATTCTAACAAAAACTTGTTTATTGTAAATATTTTATTATCATGATCGCTCCACTTGGATTTCTTCAATATGGGTACAATGTAAGCACAATCAATAACTTCCCATAAGTTAATATTTCTAGATTGCACAAATAGTTTAAATCTAAAAGCCCATTGTGCATAGGGGAAATTAATGAATTTAGGAGCAACATTTGATTCATAGCCTAAACGAAATACATTTATATTCATGATATATATGTGAATATATGCAAGCAAGACAAATGTAATCATAACTAGATTAGCACAAATACAATAACTTGGATCTTTAACTCAAGGCGGTTAGTCCTTAAATCAAAGAGCACCAAGCTCTGATACCAATTGTTAGACCCTAGAGGGGGGGTGATTAGGGTCTTATGCTAATCTAATCCGATTAAATGCCAATTAAAACTAATTAATAAGTTATCCTATTATGAGCAAGAATATGCAATATACACAATGTGATATATCCTAGCAAAGAGATATACTATATGATATATTCAGGGATATGCAAACACAAGGGTAACATAAAAAAATGTAAACAATGTAGTGGACAAGCTAGATAATGAGACAAAGACGATATGAGCAATGAGCACAAATATAAATGAACGCCAAAGCACACTCAAACACAATCAAATGATCACGGAGTTCGGACCTTCCGTCCTACGTCTCCGCTACCCACTCCAGGGGAGAAATCCACTATCATAACCAGGTTTTCTACGTTCACCCGAATAACGTTTACACCACACAATACGGTTTTCTAGTTTACCGAAAACTCTACAACTAACACACTCTTGTAATCCCACTCTACACCCTCTCAAGTGTTGAACTAGACGTGTCTCCCTCAAGTTCTCGGATACAACCTCTCCCTAGGTTCGTCAACCGACGTCACTCCTCTTGGGACGATCCTCGACTCTCGCCACACACTTCTCTCGGTGTACAAGTGTATTACAAAGTGTATCCTCACAATTAGGCACAATACAAAGTGTTTGTTCTCTATAATGGATGAGAACGAATAAAATCTCACACTCAATTGTTACAACTCTCACCAACCCAAATATACTATGTATGTAAATACAATAAGCTCAAGTGGGTGTGTGTGTAAACAATGAGTAAAATCAAATCTAACTCAAATAGCAAACTAGCAATAATAAGAATATGAAAATCAATAATAATATTGCTAGAGAAAAGAGTTAGAAAACTTCTCTATAAACACAAAGAGAGGATGAGAAGATATTGAAGATGAACTCCTCAACAGATGATGCAAGCTCCTCTTTATAACAGCAAACCCTAAAAACAAACTAAACAAACTTAAACTCTTTTAAAATTTGTTTAAAACATTTTTTGGGTTAGGTTGAGAACTGAGATCAAGGGGGTATTTATAGCCTCCCAAAAACTCAGCCAAGAACCCCAAACAAAAGACCAAAAACCCCAACGAATCAAAAATATGATTATGTACCAAATATGACCATTGGACGATCGACGGTTGACCGTGGGAAAATCGCGGTCGACCGCGAAGGTCATTGAAATTGAGAAAAGCACGACGGTCGATCGTGAAAACTTACAGATTGACGGTCGACCGTCGCGGTCTACCGTGAAAGTTTCTGCTGACTTCTCAGGAAAAAAACATGGGCGCGGTTGACCGTGGTGGTCAACCGTGAACTGATATATGAAATTTTAGGTTTTGAAAACAGTTTGCTGATTTTAAAACACTGTTTAAAAATATCAAATAAATTCCAAAAATTATGAAACTTTGGAAAATGATTGTAGACATGATAGTCTAAAACACAAAATAGTCCAAAACACAAAAATGTAAACATATAAATTTTAACATTTAGGCTAAACCATGTTTTAAAACTTTGCACAATAATTATGTAGTCTTAATAAAATATGTATATGATTATTGTTAAGTCTAAAAACTAATAATACAATATTTTTACAAATACAATAGAAAATGAAACATATGAGTATGTATATGAAAATATATTTGTTTCATATCTAAGTAGTTAAACCAAATCACAATAATAAATATGAAATATGTAATTTCATATTTATAAACATAAAAATCAAAACTTGTGTTGTATATATATATAAACATAAAAATCAAAACTTGTGTTGTATATATATATGACTACATATATATACAAGGAAACCAATAAAATTTGTGTGTATATGATATTGAGCTTAGAGTATCTAGCACACGTAATATAAAACCTAAACTAGATTACCCAAGCCGATCTTGATCTTCAATAAGCTTGACTTGGTACACTATGCGGATGAAGCTGAACTTGGATCTTGAACTTGAATTGCATAAGCTTCACTCCACAATTCCGCCAACCTCCATTGGATATGATCGTTGAAGCTCTATTCCATCCATCCTCCAACTTGTTGTTTGCCTAGAATAAATACAAAATACAAATACTAGAAAAACAACATTAGATGTAAATTGTTTATAAATCATCATCAAAACAAGAAGGCAAACACTACCATTAACAGATGTTTTACACATGAAAAATCAAAATATTAGTTATTAATTCCAAGAATAATTCCCTTTAAAATTATTTTTCATTATTAATCTAAAATAATTCTTATTCTCAAAACAAATTCTTTTTAAATATTATAAATTCTCTAAAATAAATCCATTACCCAAATTAAATTCTTTTAACTTATTATAATTATTCCAAAAATAATATTTATCACATATCTATTATTTAAATCAATATTATTCACCAAACAACCCACGTAGATAAATATTAACAGATCTAAAATTGTAGATAATTTATAATAAATAGAAAGATTCAGATCTGAGCAATCAGGATCTTGCCTGCGAGGCTAAAGGGCTGATGACGAGTGGCGGGGCCGATGCGGCCACGGTACGACGGATCTGAATGGTGAAGGGCAGTAGATCCAATGATGGCGCGGTCATCAAAGGTCTGATTGATGACGGATCTGAGCCGAGGACGGCTGGACAGCGGACGAGGGGGTGCTTTAGGTGGGGAAGAGTGCGAGAGGGTGTCAACGTTGGGGGTTGTCGTCACGGAAGTGCGCTAACAAAGCGAGAGCGGGACAGCAAGTTAGGCTGCAGCTCCAGAGGAGGGCGACAAGGACGACTTAGGGTCAGCCGGTGTCGGATCTATGCACTGAGCATGAGCGAGGTAGGCAACGACGGCGAAGCTAGTGGGGGCATAGGATGCTAAGGGTGAAGAAGGACGGCGGGGGAGGCAGGCCAACCTGCGTCTTGCTGGGCCCGCCCCCGGGCGCGCCCGCCGTCGTGCCGGTGCTGGTCAGGCGTAGCGTGGCTTCGGTCCTGAGACGCGCCGTCAGGAGGGAAGGCGGCAAGATCGGGCAAGAGAGGTGGATGCGGGCCCTAACGGGGCAGTGGTGCGTATCTAAGGCGCAGACCGTACGTGTGAACACGCTAACGCAGGGAACAGGCGCAAGAACATGGGGTTGGGTTCAGGCCGCTGACGGCAGTTCGGCGGTGGTGCTTGTGATGGGTATGAATGGGTGCTCCGGGAGAGAAAAGAGATAGAAGAGAAGACCGCTGAGCTAGGGCTTAGGAAGAAGAAAGAAGGAGAGAGAAGACGACGGGGAAACGACTAAACTTATATATAATAGGCCTAGGACTAGCTGCTATGGTATATAGGTAGATAAGAACTGGTGATAAGTGGAGGTATGAGCCGGGGGCAGGTGAGGGGGGGTAGGGAGCGGGAAGGAGGGGGATACACTATAGTATCGGACGTATATATAGACCGTAGATATATAGTATATATATGCTATTATATATATAGGTTAAGTGAGATATCGCTAGTATGATGAGGGGTAGGTAATATATAGAAAGCGGGTCTTGGGTTAAGTTATTGTGTAAACCACAACAGAATTAGATTAAAGGGAATAGAGAAAGGACGATAGACGTAGAGGAGTATATGTCGCAGGGGTGAGTGAAGAAGAGGCAATCAGAAGAACAAGCAGGCTAGTGAGCGGGAACGGGAATACAGGACAGTATAGGATATGACACAGAGTAGAAGAGGCAATCAGAGGTAAAGGGCAGAGTGGAAACGGAAAGTGGAGCGTTGGTGCTAAAGCTAGTTAGGGGGAAGAACGAGGGAGAAGTGTGATGGGGTAACAAGAATATGGGTCCAAAGGCAGAGTAATGAACACATAATTGGTACCAATTAATAGAAGAATAATATAATAAAAAAATATACTTGGTGAGCGGTCACATTTAAAATCACAAATAATTTGAGGAGCCGAAAGTCAAATGTGATAAGACGAGCGGCGGGAGGGGGGAACTAGTGGGAGGCGGGGAGCGGGTGAGAGACATAAGCGGAGGGGGAGGGAGGAGGAGAACGGGGATTGAACGGAGAGGAGGGGGTGGGGAGAGGGAGGGCGGCGGAGGAGAGGGAGGGGCGGCGGGACCGGCAGTTATACGAATACGGAGCGAGAGATAATGATGGTAAGGACGAGTAGGAGGATATACAAGCTGGAAAGATGAATGAGGTGTGAGCAGAGCGGAAGGGAGGGTGGATGAGTGCGGACGGGGGGGATGTCGAGTAGCGATGTCAGAATAAGGTGAGGAAGGGCTGAGGGGGGAAGATGGAACGACAGGAGTGTATGAGGGGCAAAATAGTATATGTAATAATAATAATAATAATAATAATACCTCATATTTTTCAAAGTGATACGTAATAGTATCAGTAACATAATGGATAAATTCTAGAAATTTGTACTGCACTAAATAAATTTAAAAATATTAAAATCATTTAAATAAATATAAAACTTAGATTTTAAATCATAGAAAATTATAGAAAATTCAAGAAAAATATAAATACTCTTTTAAAAATTATAAGTAAATATTTTAAAAATTTATGATCCTTACGTTCTACCCCCCTTAAAACAAATTCCGCCCTCGGAATTAAAATAAAGACCCAAGGACAGAGATATGGAACGAGAATGGATACTCGCAAATCGACGAGACAATAAACAATGTAAAGCTCCATAGTCAAAGAGTGATAAGGCAATAACGGAAGAAACAAGAACCTTATCTAGTATAGGAAAATACATCTAAACTAGCACTCATAAATAAATCCTATCATAATATCATAAGGCAATGTGAAATAAGGAAGTTCATATGCAAATAAAACTAAGAATAACTACTCTTACCAGAGATCACCTGGTTGTTCTCCTTAGCTTCCACGGCCGTCATCATGAATGTCTGACGTGGTGGTTGCTGCCTTCATGCTTCCTGATAAATCTGTTGCTGTGGAGGAAGAGGGCCTGCTTGATGGTAGGGTCCGTGCTGAGCTGGAGCTGCTGAGTCTGATTGAGGTGGAGCTGGAAGAGCTGCTCGAGCTGGAGGTGGGGGCAAGCTGACCTGCTGCCGCTACGGACATTCCCGATTGACATGATTGGGGGACCCACAGTTATAGCACAGATGAAGAAACCTGGGGCATTCTTGCTGAGTATGCCCAGGGTTGCTACAATAGGAACACTGTACCGAAGGCCGGCCATGAGTCTACACTCATGGGTGCTGATAGAGATGCACATGAGGAAGTGGCTAGCATTGAGAAAACTATTGCCTCTGCGGGGCCTGCTGCTACTGCTTTAAAGAAGGACGCTCGATAGTCCTAGATGGAACTACTAGTGCCCTACTCTGAATCACATGTGTGTCTTCAGGCTCCTTCTGCATGCTCTCAATCTCACGTGCTGCATCCAGTACTACATCGCGCATCGCAAGTGCTCTACCAGCCAGAGAAAACCTGATATACTTATCCAGGCCCTTCTGAAACTGATGCCTCCTGATAGTGGGGTCTGTAGCAAGATGAGGAGCGTATCGACTCAAGGAAGAAAACTTGGCCTCGTACTCATCAACAGATCTACCTCCTTGCTTGAGTTCAACAAACTTACGCAAAAGCTCGTCCTGAGCCGACTGAGGGAAGTACTTCCTGTTGAAACGGTCTGTGAAGGTATCCCACAAAATCGGTCTCTCCAAATGAGCCTTCTCTGCAGTCCACCAAATCCGAGTGGTGCCGGTGAGCTGAATATGCATGAAATCCACCCATTCAGCATGGGGAATGCGGGTCACCGTGAGAATAGTCTCAGTGAACTTCAAGAATTCTTCCGCTGCTAGGGGTCCTTCAGCACCAGAGAAAGAAGGGGGCCGTATATACCGGAACTCCCTAACACTAGACTCTGGACGATGGGGAGGCTGATGTTGAGGCTCCCGCTGTAAATGCCCAGCCAAGAACTGCTGATTCACTACCAATCCATGAATCATCTCCAAAAGTTGGTGCGGTTCCACTTCAGGCGGCGGGGTACTGCTACTGGGCTGGCTACCATTATCACGCATAATCACCATGGTTCTAAAGAAAAAACAAGGATCAAGAGGATAACCAATGTTAAAATCAAAACAAAATATTGGGAAAATAGGAACTAAAATATAATTATCAAAATAATAGTATAAGAAATTAATTGTAGTCTTATGGATGAACTATGATATGTATCTAAATTGTCTACTATATTCTTATTAGTGAGGACTCAGGACCGTGACCTACATGGGCCACCACTAAAACCTGTCACGCCCCGCTTCCCAAAATACCCAGGAATCGAAACGTGAACAAGTCCGTGACGTATTAGATTGACAAGAAATATACACTATCATTTTTTTCTCAATCTAATATGCTAAGCGTCGAATACATAAATCTCAATCACAGGTCCCCGATCTCAATAGCAAGAATATAAAGACAATCCAGAATAAGAAATAAACATATCATCCATGGTAAATCATCCCAGACATAAAAATATGGGTAAAACATACCCTTATTACAAAATGGTCCAACTAGGAATAAAAATACATAGTCTTGTTAGACCCTAGAGGAGGGGTGATTAGGGTCTTACGCTAATCTAATCCGATTATATGCTAATTAAAATTAATTAACAAGTTATCCTAGCAAGTATGAAATACAACAAGATATATGAGCTAGGATAAGCAATATGAACTAATGGATATATCCTAGCAATGAGATATGCTATGAGATATATGTAAGGATATAAAACTAACACAAGGGTAAAATAAACATAAACAAGATAGTGAATGATATAACAATGAGCAATGCACAATTGGCGATATGAGCAAAAAGCACAAATAAGAATGAACGCCAAAGCACACTCAAACACACAATATGATCACGGAGTTCGGACCTTCCGTCCTACGTCTCCGCTCCCCACTCCCGGGGAGAAATCCACTATCACGACCGGGTTTTCTACGCTCACCCGAATAACGTTTACACCTCATAGTGTCGGTTTTTAATGCTCACCGATCAACGTTCACTCATCACACTCAGTTTTCTAGTTCACCGAAAACTTTACAATCTCGACACACTCGGTTTCTAGCACACCGAAAACCTTAAAACACTCACAATGTAACAAATATAAATTTGTTCTCTACAATAGATGGGAACACAATGAAAGCACAACTCAACACTCACAATGTAACAAATATAAATTTGTTCTCTACAATAGATGGGAACACAATGAAAGCACAACTCAATGTTATAATCTCTCACAACCCTAATATACTATGTATGCAAATACAATAAGCTCAAGTGGGTGTGTGTAACAAAGAGATAAATCAAATCTAAACCCAATATAAAAACTAGCTTAATAGAAATGATAATCAACAATTATAAATAAAGCTAGAAATAGAGTTTAGAAAACTTCTCAATAGATCAAGAGATTGAGGAAGGATGGTTGGATGCTCAAGCACCAATAGGATCTCCTCAAGCTCTTGTGAAATTGATTCCACAAACCCAAAATACTCAATTACTTAAAAGCTTCTTTAAACAAACTTAAACAACACTTAAACCCTTGTTAAAATATTTTAAACCATTCTCTTGGGTTGCATTTAGAACTGAGATCAAGGGGGTATTTATAGCCTCCCAAAACCTCAGCCAAAAACCCCAAACAAAAGACCAAAAAGCCCCAGCCAATGACTGCAAGAATATAGCCGTTAGGATGGAAAAGACAGCGCGGTGGTCGACCGTGACGTTCTCGCGGTCGACCGCGAGGCATATGCAAAGCTGAGTAACTTCCAGAGAGTTTGGCGGTCGACCGTGGCGATCGACCGCGGGTACTGTAGCACTACGTATTAGTTTTGTAAAATAAATTAAAAATAGTAAATCAGATCCAAAAATTATGAAATTTTGTGGGAAGGTTTTAGACATGTAGAATGACATGTTAGAGAATGAATTTCTTAAAAAGCATTTCTCAGTTGAGAGAAATAAATTTTTGAACATAGATATACAGTTTCTGAAAATCTGCTGACATACACGATTTTGTAAAATCAATTGGGAATAGTAAATCAACATAAAAAATAGTAACATTTTGAGGGAAGTTTCTAAACATGTAGATAAACATGTCAAAGAAAGATTTTCTTGAATATCACTTCCCATTTATGAAAACTCATCTGTTTTGTAAAACATGCATGAACATGCACGAACGAAAAACATGATTTTGTAAATTCAATTAAACATAACAAATCAATTTTAAACTTGATGAAACTTTGGGAAATATTTGCAAATGTGATTTTGAACATGTTACAAAAAATAATTTTCCAATTTGCATTTCCCAATTATGGAATCTCACTATGTTACAAAATCACATAAGTATGGACTTGTAAAAGCTTGATCTTAACAAAATGAGTTTAAACAAAGTTTTAAAAACTTTCCAATAGATTTATAATGTCGTTAAGTCTATAATCCAAAATGACGATAAACCAAACCAAACGCGTGTGTGTGATATTGAGCTTGAAGTATTAACACACATAATGTAAGCCCTAAACTAATTTACACAAGCTTGATTGGTCTTCAATATGTTTGACTTGGTAATCTCGCGGATGAAGCTTGAACTTGATCTTTAACTTTGAATTGCAAGGTTTTACTCCACTATTCCACTAACCTCCATTGGATATGATCGTTGAAGATCTATTCCATCCATCCTCCAACACGTTGTTTGCCTAGAATTAATACGAAAACACAAACACTAGACAAACAACATTAGATGTAAATTGTTTGTTAAATCACCATCAAAACAAGAAGGCCAACAAGTCTATGACAAAAGAAAATACTGATAAAATAATTGAATCCATCATCAAACTAAGGACAATACTATAAAGAGTTCTAATGTCCCACAACAACTATAGAAGAAAACTACTACGCTTCAGCTTGTTCCTCTACTCCATCTGCAAGGCACTCTTACTGTGAATCCTCTGGCTCCTGTACGATTTCGAGCTGAGGCTGCCCGTCTCCTAAATCTGACGTACACCAGAGAAAATAGGTGTATGTTAGCATGCATAGCACACGGCAAGATCCCACATAGAAAAATATAACAGTCGTATGACCAATGCAAAAACCGATGCAACAATGGAAATAACAAAAGAAGCATGCAACTAGGAATATAACAAAAACAATATGCAATCCACTACTAACGATAACAATCAGAAGAATCCATAAACATCCGAATAACAAAGTCATACAACTAGATACAATTAATACTTAAAAGTCTACAATAAGAGACGTAGTACGTCGAGCGAAATAATCAGAACAAGGAAACCCTCATGTATATACCATATGTCTCAAATTGTAGATAATTAAATATAATCCCGATCTATATATAAAAAGAAATACAACTGTCCTACATCTCAAAAGAATCATACTTGGCCAAGAATCGATGTCATGTAACTAGTCATCCTACAACAAGTCACTAGTTCACAACTTATACAGAGTCAATGCTCATATTATCGGGTAACTGACTGATAGCAAATCACAAATATCCTAACTCCTCAGACCCACCCCGGTGACTACACAAACTTCACCGACGTGAGCCCGAATACACAAATATCTCAACTCCTCAGACTCACCCCGATGACTACACAAACTTCACTGGAGCGAGCCTAGAAAATACATCAACAATCACAAATATCTCAACTCCTCAGACCCACCCCGATGACTACACCAACTTCACCGGCGTGAGCCCGGAAAATAAATCAACAATCCCAACCGCTCACATGGACCAAGACTTCTCACCCTAATTCTTGTAATTCCAGGTCAACTAAACACGAGATTCTAGATCCTAACTGTGTCATACAGGTCACCATAGTCATGTACTTCTCATGATTCTCAATATGTAATAATAAATACAATTACACTAAGTGTCCATGTCATGAAGTGTGAACAGGGGTCGTGATCACATGCGAGAAACATACGAGAATAAAACTACTATTAACAATGCAAGATGAAACTACCATTAACAGATGTTTTACACACGAAAAATCGAAATCTTAGTTATTAATTCCAAGAATAATTCCCTTTAAAATTATTTCTCATTATTAATCTAAAATAATTCTTTTTCTAAAAACAATTTTTTTTAAATATTATAAATTCTCTAAAATAAATCCATTGCCCAAATTAAATTCTTTTAACTTATTATAATTATTCCAAAAATAATATTTATCACATATCTATTATTTAAATCAATATTATTCACCAAACAACCCACGCAGATAAATATTAACAGATCTAAAATTGCAGAAAATTTATAATAAATAGAAAGATTTAGATCTGACCAATCAGGATCTTGCTTGCGAGGCTAAAGGCATGATGACGAGTGGCGGGGCCGATGCGGCCGCGGTATGACGGATCTGAATGGTGAAGGGTAGCGGATCCGATGATGGCGCTGTCATCAAAGGTCTGATTGATGACGAATCTGAGCTGAGGGTGGCTAGACAGCGGGCGAGGGGGTGCTGCAGGTGGGGAAGAGCGCAAGAGGTGTTCGATGTTGGGGGTTGGTCACTGTGGAAGGTAGCTACTGCAAGGAGGAGCGGGGGTGGCCGAAGTGGGCGACGCTCAGAGGAGGGCGATGGGAGCTAAGGGTCGCAGCGGTCAGAAGCTGTGCACGAGCTCAGGAGGTGGGGATGGCGCGGAAGCAGCGGGGTAGGAATGGATTGTTGGGGGTCAGATCGGTGGGAGGAGGTAAGTCGGAGGCGTCTGCTAGGCCGTCGGGCGCGTGGGTCAGGGCTGGGTTAGCATCGGGCTGAGCGGCACGAGGAGGAAGGCGAAGATGCGCCAAGGGGAGGTGGAGATGCGCCAGGAGAGGTGGCTGTGGATCAGAGCGGCAGCGGTCGCGGCTGATGCGGGAACAGGCGGCGAGCGGGGGTTGGGTTCGAGCTCGGCGGTGAGTTCGGCGGTGGTGGTTGTGAATGGGTGCGGACGTGGGTGCTCGGGAGAGAAAAAGAATGAAGAGAGAGAGAGAGAGAGAGAGAGAGAGAGAGAGAAGAGAGAGAGAGAGGAGAGAGAGAGAGAGAGAGAGATGGTGAGGCGGGCTGATCGGGGTTGGGGAAGAAGAGGAGAGAGAGAGTGGAAACACAACTTACAAATATATATATATATATATATATATATATATATATATATATATATATATATATAATATATATACTATACTATTATATATATACACACACACACACACATGCATATACATATATAATTAGGGTTTAGGGTTAATTATCTATACGCAACAATAATTAAAAAGAAATAACTACTGATATTTAAAAATCAAAATAATTACAGGGTAATTATCTACAATTAAAAACATACATGTTGTGCTATTACAACAGTTGATACAAAATAGTCGAAATATACACATATTGTACAATTAAAGAAGAATAATTAATAATAAAAATATATTTACTTACATTTAAAATCAAATAATTTTGGTATAATTATATATACAGTAAAACATACCAGTTATACTAATACGATAGATAATATGTAACCGTAGAAATAATACAACTAATTATACAAATAATACGTAATTAATAATACAACGTATTATACAAATATATACATAATAATAATAATAATAATAATAATAATAATAATAATAATAATAATAATATCTCATATTATTCAAAATGATACGTAATAGTATCAGTAACACAATGGATAAATTCTAGAAATTTTTACTGCACTAAATAAATTTATAAATATTAAAATCATTTAAATAAATATAAAACTTGGATTTTAAATCATAGAAAATTATAAAAAATTTGAGAAAAATATGAATACTCTTTTAAAAATTATAATTAAATATTTTAAAATACTAAAAAATTATTTTAACTAGTATCAAAATTCATGGTCCTTACACATAGGTTTGAGCTTGAGTTTTGAAAGTAAGAAAAATAATGAAGATACATCAAATAGTTAAAGGCATCAAATTGTTTCTCAAATCCAAATATGGCCAAAAGTTACTAAGCAAGAGGAATTATTACCCTTCTAAAGTAAGAATAAATAAAATTAGTGATCCTGATTATGAACAAGTGTGTTGTCATTGTAGGAAATGAGGGCCTCCTTGAACAAAAAGGAAACAGGAAAGGATCAAGAGCTTTAAAATGACATGAGACATCTCTATTAGGTCTCATGTTTATGAGCCTAATATCTAATCTAGTTTTGATGATTAACAAACTATTTCTAACAATGTTTGTTGAGTGTTTATATTTGCTTATTAGGTATTCTACACAAAGATTCTTAGTTGGAGGTTGGATGAACTTATGCCTACACGATCATATCTATTGGAGGATAGAAGAAATATCAGAATGAAGCTTTACATTTTAAGTCAAGTACAAGTTCAAGCTTCATCCACAACTAAGACGAACATATCGAAGATCTCTTAGCTTGGTTATATTGTTTCTAGTTTAGATCTTATACTTTGTATGTTTATGCTTAAAGCTCAAATATTACACACATACATGTTTTTGGTTTATCGCTTTAAAGTTAAATCAAATAAATATGAAACAAATAGTTATATTTACAAACATACATTCTAGTTTCATATTTATTATCTTTATTTGGAAAATAATATGTTTATGGATTAAAGACATGTTTACACTATTTTATATCTTTTCTTAAGTCTATTAATCTTTTAAAAAGTGTTTCAAAACTTGTTTATATTGATTTTATCAAAATCAAGTTTTGACGATTTTGTATTGTTTAACAGTTTACAAAATAAATGGGTTTTCATAATTAGGAAATGAAAATTAAGAAATTATTTTTCTAACATATTATATTACATATTTATAAATATTTTCCAAAATGTTTTTATTTTTAGAGTTGATTTACTATGTTAAATTGATTTTACAAACTCAAGTGTTTCAGCAGTTTTCAGAATCTGGAATATCTCTTTTAAAATAGTTATTTCTCATAAATGGAAAGTGTATTTCAGAAATTCTTTCTCCAACAAATTTATCTACGTGTGTAGAAATGTTCTTCAAAATTTCACGTTTTTTGGAGTTGATTTGATATTTTCAATTGATTTTACAAAATCAGATACGTAAAATTTTAGAATCTGCTATGCATGTGATCAGTCGACTGAACAAAAATTTTAGTCAACTGAATAGTGCTATTTTATAACAGCTAGTTTTTCTATATTTCAATTTTTGGAGGTTTTGCCTCGTTTTTTGTGCTTTCTTCTGGCTTGGGATGATATGTTGAGAGACTATATATAGTCCTCAACACTTAGATTTTGTTATGGAAGTTTAGAATATGTTTTACAAGTTTTTGAGAGTTTATTTAAGAAGTTTAAGTGTGGTTTGGTTTATGCTAAAGAGGTTTACAAGAGAAGGAGATCAAATTCGTTTTGGGCATTCAACTTCAATTCTCTAACTCTCTTGATCTTAGAGAAGTTCTCTTAAACTCTTCTCTTCTAGCTAATATTATTTTGATTCTCATTTCATAAGCTAGAATTATTTGAGTTTATTTTACTTATTGTTTTTCACACACAACCTATTGATCTTGAGTATTTTTACACATCGTATATTCGGGTTGTGGGTGCGATTGAGTGAGCTTATATTTCATTCTCATTTGTATTGGAGAACAAACTATTTTATTTGCACTTAATTATTGAGATCACATTGTAATACACAAGGACACTTAGAGAAGTGATTGGTGAGAGGCGTGGTCAATTCCAAGAGGAGTGGCGTCGGTTGTAAATCCTAGGGAGAGGTTGTAATTCTGAGTACTTGAGAAAGGTGACACGGGATAGGCCAACACTTAGAGGAGTATATGTATTGACAATTGTGTGAGTTGTAAACATTTATCGATGAGTGTTAAAAACTGATTGTGTAGTTTTTTGTATTGATAGTGGAGATTCTCCTCGAGGGTGAGGAGCAGAGACGTAGGTTGAGGGTGACCGAACTCCATGATCATTTGTTTGTGTTTGAGTTTGGCATTGGCGTACTTATTCTCTTATATATTTTCTTATCGTCTTTGTTTCATGTTTATATCGCCCTTAGTTTAATTGTATATCCTTTCATATCTTATTGTATATCATATTGTTAGGATATATTAGTTAATAAGTTTTAAATTTGGCATCGATATCGGATTAAATTAGCAATTACCCTATTCACCCCCCTTTAGGATTCTTTCAATCTCAAGTGGAGACGAGAAGTTAGGGAGTAGCTCAAGTGATGATGAGGAAAAAGTGCATCATTGTTTCATGTCCAAGGGCTATTATTCGGAAAACTCTAAGGATGAGAGATTTGAAAATGAGGTATATCCTTCATATTATGATTTATATATTAAGCATAATGACATATTGGATCAATTTGAGCAACTAGCTAATAAATATAGTACTTTAAAAAAGGTGAATTCAAATCTAAAGAAGAATAATATATATTTGCAAGAGAAGTTAGAAAAATCCACTTTAAACTTTAATGCTCTTAACATTGCAAGTTTGAACACCTTGTACTCTGACTGCTTGGAGTGGTCCACATATATGATTATGAATAGTGAGTTACCTAGAAAATTAAATTACTTGAAAATTATAAATAATGACTCAGTTTGTCAGTTGACGACTATTTCATGTGAATTATCCAATGAGCCAGAGAAGGTTTGAAACTTGTTGTACTACATTTATTTCTAGAAAAGAATTGTTCAAGTGAAAAATTGTGGACTTAGAAAGACTGTAAAAAATTTCTTGTTAGGCTCAAAAAACTTAAACATGATCATTTCTAATCAACGGTTCATAAAAGCTAAAACTAGACTTGGCTATTCATATTCAAACAAGAAAATGAGCTTTCAACAATCTTTTGTAAAAGGGAATAATTTGACCTTTTAGGCTCCCATCTCTAATGCATCATTTACTACTACACTTTGTGTGGTAGAATGAGGCATCTTTCAATATCATGTCACTTGTAATATCGATCCAAAATTATAAAGTAGATTTAGGGTGCTAAATAGGATCATTCCTAACTAAAAGAGATCTATGTGAATACATAGGTCACACAGATCTTCTTTATTATAGGTGTCACACACATGTTCCAACAACAAATATGGTAATGAGACTCGGCCCACAATTGTAGATGGTCAAAATGTATTTTACTTAGGACGATGACCAACTTGGATCCAAGAAGTGAACGTCCATGGGCTAAATACTTTGAATGGGCCTAAAGTCAAGCCCACAGTAAGTTGCAACGAAGGTCGCTTGATGATTTAAGCGAGCCTCGCCAAGCAGCCCACATCGACTCAATTCGACCAAGTCAAACACGAGTCGATCTCTGCAACACACCTTAGATCAAGCTGAAAGGCGTCAATAGTTGATCAAATCACTAGTTAAACTCTGTGTTAAATTCTAACTCATAGGAGAAGTTAGCCAAATAATGAACTCTATCCACGTGGACCAATTCATCCACTTCTGAAGAATGTGTGCCCATGTTTGAAGCGACCTTAGCCCATGTCTTCAGCGAGCTTCGCCAAGTCCGTGAAGTCTTCCTAAGTAGATGTTTCAAAGCGATTTTTGAGGGATAATCGCTCACCACTAACTTCTACTTTAATGTCCACTTAATCCACAATTAAGGAGACCACTAACTCTCTCTTTTAGCCTATAAAAGGAGAGGAGATCATTCATTTAAAAAAAGGATTGATTTTGAAGATTAGAATTCTAACTCAATTTTGGCTAGAGAGAAGTCCGACAGAAGAGTCATCACATGTATCACACTTACGATCTTATTGGGAGATATTGCTACAAGAAGACTGAGCTAGCTTCCATCTGGCCAACGTTGCCGTAAGCAACGTCCACACATTATAGCCAAGATCAGCGAAGTGGGCAACAATACCGACCTTAGAGAATTCATAACTCTAAAGATAGCTTGCCAGTGTTAGCATTGTGCTTAGTCTTGATAGTTCAAAAGAGTTGCTAATGCAAAGAATCAATCTTCAACCATCTCAGTCATGTTCATGGGCCTTTAGGGGTTCGGAATAAATGATGATGACCCACTCGAAGAGTCAAAATGCAATTGTTCACTGCCAAGATGACAAGTGTGACTTACAAATATGATAAGGAGGTACATATAGGTCATATGATCCGATATACCCTCCTGGCATTGGATCTATATTACCAGAAGACAATGGCATATATCGCAACACCAGGTTAAGGAGAAGAGCAGCTATTCCTTTCGACTAGTCCTCCATCCTAATGTGGACATCACAATCTTCATCCCAGATGAATCAATCCAATTCTAGTGGAGCTAACTCCACCATGGTATCGAATCTAACCCCTAGTTCAAGTCAAGAACGACAATGGGCGATAGACATTATAGACCAAGAAGAGATTCTAACTCAAATAGCGATTCAGAAGAAAGATTCAGACGAACGGATCAAACTTCTAGAAGAGATAGTTAAACAACTTCTGCTAGCTTCTCATCCTCAAGCGAGCTCGTCAAAAGGGAAAAGGCCATTTGATGAAAATCCTCCTCATAAAGACCAAGAACATCAAGATGATGCAGACACTGAACACGCGAGATTAGAAACTACGCTACCTTCAAAGCCAAATTAGGAAGCAAAAGTCTTGGAGGATATTTAAAAATAGCTCAATGTTCTTTCTCAACAAATTAAGCTCAAGAAGGTTGGAATCATCCGACCTTATCCCGTCGAGTAGGACATGGTTCCCGACTTAATGAAGTTCAAGCCACCAACACTTCATACATTTGATGGCAAGGGTTCCCTAAACCAGCATATCTACTATTTCCATCAGCATACTAGAAATGTAGTAGGTAATGATGCCATTAAGGCACGTCTTTTCATTGGCAGCCTTAAGGGGGTAGCCTTTGATTGGTTCCAAAAATTTCCTGAGGATTCAATCAGATTTTGGGCAGATTTAGAATCTAAATTCCTCTCACAATTTCATGAGGAACAATCTGATGTTATCATGGCCAAACTCCTTTTCGAGAAACAAAGCGGGAAGAGACAATTAGGGAATATATCGAAAGGTACTGCAACTTGACATTGCGATGTCGAGATATACCTCTGCGAATGCCACTTCAAACTTGCTAGCATAATTTCATAGCATGGATTGAAGCTCACATAGGCGCTGTCACTGCCCACACTTAGAAAGATTTGATAGAGCAGGCTGAGATAGTTGAGAAGTCATCAGAGTGTTTTAACAAATTCGAGCATTGCACCAACTTCAAAAAAAACAAAGGCAAAATGGGGTAGACATCACAACCGAAAGCCAAAAAGACTTTCGTAGTTAGAATCCAGAATCCCAACAACAACCAATAAAGAGAACCAAGGAAGTACTTCCAACATAATTACTCGTTACAAACATAAAGTCGCTATCTTTCATGTCCTCAATAAAGGGAACCGTTTGAATCTCCCAGAAGCTCGACGCCTTGAAGAAGTCAGAAAAACCAATGACCCCAACTATTGTCTCTACCAAAAAATGTTAGGACACCTGTCCAAAAATTGCTACATCTACAAGGATAAGATCTAGACATTCGTTGAATCAGGAATTCTTAAGCTCAAACCCGAGCAAAAGAAAGTCACTTGTAACATGATAACCCTCCAATTTAGCTCTATGCCAGAAATTCAAGCCCAAAATAGCGTCTTTCCCATTCCTACTACGATAATGGAGGTGGTTAACTATGACCGTCAAAACTGTAAAACCCTGTAAAAGTTTGAAATATTATGGAAAATAATATTAAATGAGTTTTTATTATGATAAATATCATTTATTGATGAATGAGTGTGATAGTAATTGATTTTAGATCAATTAAGTGTATATATGCGAGCATACAAGTGTTAACATGCACACACATGCAAAACCTATATACTGGAAAATGCCCCGGGTAAGTCGACTTATGCTAGCCTATAAGTAAACTTATGATTGCCTATAAGTCGACTTATAGGATGCCAGATTCTGTGCAGGTTTTGGTTTCGAGTCTGTTTCATTTTGGTTTGGCCCATTTGTGTATATAAGTGTATTTATATGATATTTCTCTATTTTTCTTCCATCTTTCACGTGAATAAACAACCATCCTATCTCCTCAAAATCCTAGTTCTTATTTTGGTGAATTTGAGAGTTTTGTGAAGCTAAACCCTAGAAGAGAGCGAGATTCTCGGAGTTTGATGAAGAAGGATAGTGTTTGTTGCATATTTGGGGAGTCCAGCACGTTTTAAGGCGAGTTTCATCTCCTCCAAACCTATCCCCTATTTTTAAATGTTTTTATCTTGTTTTATTGGATCTTTTAAGCCTAGATTATGTATAAAGATTATTCTTTTGAATCGTATGATATAAAGATCTAATCTTTTTTATTTTAAAAGGATATAAAATGGATTTGCAGATGTGAGTTAAAGTTTTAAACATGATTTAATTAAATTTTGATTTAAGTTAGATGTTTCATGATGATCTTACACATCAACATGTAGGGTTTTAGGTTTATTCCTAAATTTGTATTTGTGATTTCATGTAATAGAATAAACCCTAATTTTCCTTAAACAAGTTTTAATACTTAAGCTTTGTTGAGAAATTTCAATTTTTGACGAATTTTGTAGATTGTTTAATTATTACAGGAACCTGGATTCGACTTTGATCAGTCGACCGATCAAGGATGATCAGTCGACTGATCAAAGCTTTTATACATGCTTTGTGCAAGCCATCAGTCAACCGATGGCATACGATCAGTCAATTGATCTGGGTATTTTTGTGAACTTTGTGTTTCATTCATATGTTTTGATCGTACGTACAAAGTATGAGTCACACATCGAGATACGTGTGATCTATACAAGAGTACACAGAGTTGATTTGATTACGCACGAGCATTTAAAGGTATGTAACCTAAGCTTCGCATTTGTTATGATAGAGAACGACGTATTTTGCATTTCATCATATTGTGAATGCTTGCGTGGGGTTAGTTTGTATCCTGCAATGAGACCGTGGGAGACTGCACTCAGAGTAGGGTTAGTTGGTATGCTATAATGAGACCATGGCAGACTACATTCTATGAGGTATCATTCCGGATTGGGTTGATATGTCTACATTCCGGATTGGGTTGATATGTCTACATTCCGGATTGGTGACGTCACAGGATATCGTGAGCGCCTTACAAAAGTATCATTATTTCTATTAGATAATTGCATAGATTTCATTCATGCTCCCATGCTAGTTACCCGAGAGTAGGGTACGTATAGTCCTAAGGTTATCAATACACGACATAATCTATGTGAGTTTCCTTGATCGGGATATTATATTTGTGTTTGCACCAACTACCCGAGGGTAGTGTGAGGATTTGACATGACTTGTATTAGTTAAGGTTTGGATATGTATTTTCTTTTATTTGTTGTTTTTCTCATAGGATTTGGAGTTGGTATTTAGCAATTTACAATTTGAGATACGAGGTATATACATGAGGGATTTTCTTGTTTGGATTATTTCGCTCGACGTACCCAATCTCGTGTTATGGATTTCTAAATATCAATTTTTGCTTAGTTCAAGATAGATAATTTTATATCTATATGTACTAACTTGTATTTTCATGTATACTCCTAACCCCCTCCCCCTTAGGGGCGATGGAGATGATCTCGTTAGCGCTTTGATGCTCGTTGTTTCCCCTCTTTTCAGGCAGCGAGCCAGGCGTCCAGAGAGTCGTAAGTTGACAGACTTTCAGCTTAGCATCCATAATATATTATTAGTAGTTATTTAGAACTCTATAGTGTTTTATTATTAGTTTTTAGACATTTAAAGATGTATTACATTTTGTAAAGGCTGAGTGCCTTAGTGCTTTGTACCTTTACTTATTTATTATTATTTCTACTAGAGAGATATTACTGTAATAGTAAAACATATTATTGCACTGTGTGGGTGCATGACAGGTTTGACATTCTTGGGTTCACCTTGGACTGCAGTATTGTGTGAAACCAGGACGTCATAAAAACTAGCAAAGCCAAGTCTTCATTGCTCTTACCACGGCGAGAGGAGAGAAAATTTGTGTCCAACCTGACCTTCTTCAAGATGAAGATTGGACTCTTTAGAAATCTAAGAACAAGCAAAGGATGAAGACTTGCAATGCTATATCAGCGATCATTGAAGAATAATCCATGCACGTCACTTCACTCACCGGCGCAAAGAGAGAAAAGTGGCCATGACAGGGACAAGATCCTGCAAATATTACCTAAGGGATTTCAATCAGTCAGGAATGTCCCAACAACCCGAACCAGCCAAAGAAAAGGAGACCCGGTTCGATAAAGCCTTACAACATCCTCTGAGTGACTCTAAGGCCCTATTCAAATATAATATCATGACACAATTGGCCAATATTCTAACTCGTACCACATATTCAAACTATTGCGTTTGTCTAAGGATATAAGAGAAGCTTTGAAAGAAGTTCTAAATGACAGTGAGGTGTTTATCACCCACATGATCGAACCTCTTCAAGATGAAGGACCCGAGCAATGCTATCAAGCCAAAAGTAAATGTTGCACATCATTTTTACCCCGGAGGACATGCTGGTCAAAGATCATCATCACAACTGACCCCTTTACTACACTTGGTATATAAGGTCGTCAAGGATTAAGAGTATTCACATTGATCCAGGCTCTGCGTTGAGCATGATTCTACGAAGACTATTGAGGTTTTTGAGAATTCCCCTTCATAAGCTCTTAAAGACATCTACAACCTTACTAGGCTTCAACTCCAGAAGCAGCTGATCTCTTGGAAAGATCCAACTTAAGTGTCAAATTGGAAACTTGAAGACAGAAGTGACGTGCTATGTCATTGACATCTAGACACCTTATAACCTTCTGCATGGACAACCTTGGTTCCATTCCAACAAGCTCATTCTTTCGACGCTTCATCAATGTTTTAAATACATTGATGAAAGGGAGTCCAACAGAGAGTTGATGCTAAAAAGATTCATTTCAAGGGGGCGGAGAATTACTTTATCGACTCTCTCTTGTATGATGAAAGTAACACAATTGAGATTGTCCTCCCAATGACGAGGATAGTGATAAAGCAGATGTTGAGTTAGATCCTACTGATGATTCAGTCTAGGAGATAGATCCACTTGTAATTACCCTTGAGGACCTCTGTATTGACCAATCCGCCGAAGATTAGGTGATTGGATATTTAATGAAGAAGAGTTTGTTTACGACTACTATTTAAACTTTGAGTTTGAGAACTCAAGAGTCAAAAATTTGATGGCCAGGCTAGCCTTAGAACCAACATTGCATATACAGATAAGCGAGTAGGACCCCGCTCACAAGTAGCTAGACAACTCGGAGGATGCTACTTTCATGGTTCTACCCAAAGGGAACACTTTGAACTCAATCATCTTCGGAAAAGTTGAGTTACAATCTCACCTACAGAACTCCGATGAAGGATCTAAGGCAGTGCTAGAATTCTCTCGTTATAGTCAACAATCTCAGTAGATTATGGCAAAAATAGGATACAACCTCGCTGCAAAACAAGGATTAATTTTCAATAGAGAACTACGCCCTTTGATCCTATTTGCAACAGAAGGTGAAGTTTTCGATTATTACAATCGAACCAAACGAGGACTCGGTTACATCTCTCCCGAAGCTGAGCTACAAGTAGGATCAGCATCTAACAACTTCCTAAGCAATTATTCAGACACGTCTAACTGGGATTCTGACATCAGCATTGGAGTCTTGTGTAATGAATTCACGGCCAACATGGTCTCCTACAATCTAACCATGGATCTTGATGAATCCGAAGTGTTCGAAGATCCTATAAATGATTGATGAGCAAATCAAGTTGAAAAGCAAAAGAAGTCACATTTTAAAGTTAGAGAACTACCCACTAAAGATAACGTGGTTCAAATCAATATAGGCGACGAAATCAACCCTAAGCCCATCTTCATCAGGGAAAGTTTATCATCTGCTACAAAAGGAGCAACTCATAGTTCTCTTTTATGAATACATTGATGTCTTTGCCTAGAGCTATAAAGACATGTTGAGTCTATACCCAACATGGTTGTGCATTTTCTTAACATCAACCCTAGTGTTAAGTCAATCAAGTAACAGTAACGACGCTTCCATCCTAAGTTGATAGAATAAATAGAGAAGGAAGTCCGCAAACTCATTGAATGTAGGTTTATCCATGAAGAGCAACACCCTGATTGGTTAGCCAACATCATAGTGGTGATGAAAAAGAGCGGCAAGATCCAAATCTACATCGAGTTTCATGATCTCAACCTCTCTTGCCCAAAAGATGAAATTCTTCTCCCTGTCATGGATGTTATGGTTGACAACATGTGCGGGTTTAAGAGGATGTCTTTTATGGATGGTTTCTCTGGATACAAACAAATCACGATGCATCTAGATGATCAAAAGCTCACAGCCTTCTGAAACCCTTAGGAGTATTCTGTTATATAGTAATGCCCTTCAGTCTGAAGAATGTTGGAGCTACTTATCAACATGCTATGAACATGATCTTTCATGAACATTTGCGTAAGATAGTGGAGTGCTACTTCAATGACCTCGTGATCAAAAGTTATCACAAACAGGTTCACGTTGGTGATCTAAAAATGGTGTTTGAGGTTATGCGAAAATAACAACTCAAGATGAATCCAACCAAATTCTTTTGGGGTATCATCAGGCAAATTCCTTGAGTTTATTGTAACATCTACAAGAATACATGTCGACCCTAAAAAAGTGAAAGTCATTCAAAAGATGTTACCTCTGAGGAATCTCAAAGAGCTCAGAGGTCTACAAGGATGATTAGCCTATATCCGAAGGTTTATCGTCAATTTGTCTGAGAAATGTTAGCTATTTTAAAGACTCATGAAGAAAGGTATTTCATTCGTTTGGGACAACACTTTTCAATAAGCTTTCAATGAGATCAAAAGTTATTTAATGAAGCCACCGATTTTAGTCGCATCGGTATCAGGTAAACCATTCTTGATCTATGTCAGGGTAATAGACCATTCCCTCAAAGAACTTCTCACTTAGATGAATGACAATGGCCACAAGCAAGCCATCTACTACCTTAGCTAGACTATAATTAGTGTCGAGCATCGGTACAACCTAGTCGAGAAGGAATGTTTAACATTGATCTTCACGATTTAGAAGATACGATACTACCTCACCGGCCAATCCATTCACATCATTTCAAGAGTCAATCCTCTATGGATACTCATGACAAAATCTAGGTCACTAAATTTTAGGTTAGAAAAATGGGTGATACTGCTATCACAATATGACATGACATTCATGCCGCTAAAATCAGGTAAGGGTCAAACTATAGCTGATTTTTTAGCAGAACACCCTATTCCCGAGTCTTTAAAACTCTATGAAGACATCTCAGATGAAGTCTTCGAGTCGAATGTTACCTCAGATCACCAATTATGACAACTCTACTTTGATGGTGCATCACGACAAAACCACAATGGAGCAATTATTGTAGGAGTAGGGATAGTGTTGATTGATCCACATGGACATGTCCTCCCTCAGGTCTACTCATTGACCGAGTCATGATCCAACAATGTAAACGAGTATAATTCTCTTATAATCGGCCTAAAACTTGCTCAAGACATGTGTGTTAAATATCTTGAAGACCATGGTGATTCTAAACTGATCGTGAATCAGATCAAAGGAGAATATGAGGTCCGCTACAATGACCTCATGCTTTACCATAAAGTAGCAATGAAGCTTGTCTAATCTTTTGAAGGCTTCTACATTAGCTATGTAGCTTGCCTTGAGAATACACATGTGGATGCTTTAGCATCCCTTGCAGCCACACATGCCCTAGCACCTAAATCCACTAGGCGTATAACGGTGGCTAGTCATCAATTGTACACCTCAGAGCATGTTATTGAAGCCAACTAAGTGCATGCCATGCTAATTCACTTCGAGGGTAATGATTAGCGGTTCACAATCATTCACTATGTATTGCACGGGATACTACCTAATAATCCAAAGCAAGTAACCTCGATTCAAAGAAGAGCTCTATGTTTCTTCTATGATTCTACCACATAGACTTTGTACCGATGATCTTTCGACGGTCTTTTGTTTTGATGCTTATCGATAACTGAAGCTCAAAAAGCATTAAAGCAAGCCCATGATGGTGCATGTGGAGCTCAGCAACTAGGTCCCAAACTTCAAGACTAACTTTATCGTTTAGGCTACTACTGGCTGACAATGATAGTAGATGTGGTAGCATATGCCAAACGATATCATGTGTGTCAAATCCACGCTGACTTCTTACATCAACCTCTAGAAGAATTATGTTAGACAGTCGCCTCTTGGCTGTTTGAAGCTTGAGGCATGGGCATCATTGGGTCGATTAGCCCACCGTCTGCCAACATCCATCAATTTGTCCTGGCCATCACAAATTACTTCTCCAAATGGGCCGAAGCTATTCCCCTCAGAGAAGGCAAGACATCTCAAGTGATCAAATTCTTGAGACATCACATGATTTATCGATTCAGTATTCCACGATGAATCATTCATGATAACGGTCCACAATTTATCAGTCAACCATTTTTCAAATTATGCAACAAATACAGAATTCAAGATATGACTTTTACACCGTATAACCCAACTGCTAATGGTCTAGCTGAAGCTTTCAAGAAAACCATCATTAAACTTCTGAAGAAGTTCATCTCCTCTAATAAATGAGATTAGGATGAGAAACTTGGAGATTGTTTATGGGCTTACCGAACAATAGTCTGCACTCCCACTAGCTACATGCCATTCTCTTTGGTCTATAGATGTGAAGCCGTGATCCATTTGGAAATGCAGATAGCATCATTAAGAATAGCCATCACCAAGAAGATGATAACTGAAGAACATCATCAAAAGTGCCTCCAAGAACTAGAAGTGTTAGATGAGCTGAGACTTCAAGCTTATCAAAGAATCATGATCTACCAGTCGTGGATCTCGAGGGCCTTCAATAGGAGAGTCAGAGAACGATCCATTAAAGATGGCGACTTGGTCTTAGTCGTTCGTTGACCTATGGTCATGACACATAAGACTAAAGGAAAATTTAAACCTAAATGGAAAGGTCTGTTTATTATAGAGACAGACTACTCAAATGGAGCATATCGCCTAATTGACCAAAGTAGTAATAGGCTCATGGTGCAAATCAACGGGAAGTTTCTCAAGAAATACAATTCGTGATACCGACTTATTTTATCTCCCCACAGAGATCCTGGTCATGTTTAAGTTTCCACCTCCGACCAAAAATGTTGATCTTCTTGATCCAAAATCCCCAACGAGTTATCAAGTTAACACTACACCTCTGCTTGACTCTAAATATATCTTCACACTGTCATGTTAACATTACACATCTGAACAGTGTCCACTCCAAATATCCATGTACCGTCATGTTAACATTATACCTCTGAATAGTACCAACTTAACCAAACCGTCATGTTAACATTACACCTCTGAATGATTTCTCATTTCAAATGATCTAACTGGTTAATATTACACCTTTATTTAGAGCCCAATGGGCTGAGAGTGAGGTTGATTCGAAGATCGCCATGGATGGGTTCAACACTTACCCATTACCATCTCTAGCTGCATCGACACCTCATTAGCTCTCGGCTGATGAGCTCCTCGAGAGGATCCATTGATGATAAACTTTTGGGATTTTTAAGAAAGCTAGGGTTCGAAGAAGAGTGAGAGAATGTTTAAAATCAAAGTGAAGAAGAGCGAGGCAAATAGTCTTATTTATAGGCTAAAACACTCAAACTTCACCCAAGATTCCTTGCCCTAAACATCGCCAAGTATCTCGCCACCAAAGTTCGTCGAAGATCTCTCTAGTGAACTCCATAAAAAATTTCACCCTAAACTTAGCTCAAGATTCTTGCCTTGAACTTCGCTTGGAACCTATCTTCGAATGAACTTCATCATAATTTCAGGCACGCAGATTGAATACCTGAAGTTTATATCCTTAGACTGAATCTCGCCTAAACCGAGACTGTTCTTCAATAAGTGAACCTCGCCCAATTCAATAGGACACTAAGGCGAACCTTGCCTGAATGTCATAATAAATTTCACTAAGTCTCCAAATTAAAAAAATCACAACTCAATTTGCTTGAGGCTTTGCATAGTGAACCTTGCCAAAATGACTTGGCAAATTTTACTAAGTCTCCAAATTGAGTAAAACTTTAACTTGATTTGTTAAAGACTTCATCTGGTGAACTTCAAACTAACTCTCACTAGCACAAGGAAGCCTGAGCTTCGCTTCCAATTATAATAATTCTATGCAAACTTCAAGCCATGCAGAGTTCAAATTCGCTACAGAAATAAATTACACACAAATCAAGCATACAAGAGATGGACAATTTCAACATGAAGAAAAGTTCATTTTTATTGATCAAAGACTCTACTACATGAAGGCGATATTCAAGACTGCCCAATTACAAGGATGATTGGTATTTGTTGCTATTTAATACTACTCTATACTCCCAAGATATGGGTAATGTGATGTTTGAGAAACGGACACAAGCTGCACCAAGCTACAGCCCTTATTCCTCTAACGTTACAAGACTTGGAAAACTAAACGTTTCCCCATGAAGATAATAACTGCCCCTATTCCTCTAAGTAGGGCATATCAATGGAAGAAGCATGTTCTTATACCAAAATTTGACGTTGAGCCTGAGTCAGCCACACAACGTCTAATTACAATCTAGGATCATGTTCATGATACCTAGTTATTGTCAGAGTTTTTGCTTGTGGAGATCCAAAGATGCTTCTTCAAGTGCTATTTCAGTCCCTAAATGGTCTTATGAGAGTGTGACACTCAAAGCTTCACACATCTCTATCGCAATTCAACTCTCTCCAAGTAGCCGACTGGTTCTTGATGATCCTATCAAGCATCTCTTTCTTAGCCGACAGCAACTCCACCAGATGATGGAGTATGTGGAGTTCATATGCTTGATTGCCCTTTATTTAGGTTAACTCTTGTTGGAGTCTTTTGATTTCAGCTCCTCTGACAAGGAGTATCTCCGATCTAGATGACAATGGCATAAACATGGAGAAGAAGAAAGACAAGAAGATAAAGGTGGTGAAAATGAATGGGTATGACTATTATTTATAGCCTCTTTCAAATCCTTATTCCCAAGAAAGTCACATCTTTTGAGATTTGATTAGACTGGACAAAGAGGCTAAAACTTAGCCTAAAACTCGATCAAATCCATAGTGGATCTTGTGAGATCTTCAATCCATAGGAGAATCTCAACAAACTTCGTCAACTAGCGAATGTCATCAGACGATGAACTTGGCCAGCTAACGAATGTTGCTAATCGATGAACATCGCTAGTAGCCCAAAATTGAGCAACCCTCGCTCACACCCAAAATTAGTCGAACTTCGCTGATTTCCTCAACATTGCCTCAATAATAGAAAATGCGAATTTTGTTCCAAGCATGGATTTGGACGAGCACAAGCATTATCAATCCTTTGATACAAGTCTGCAACAAAGGAAACTATGTTCAACACTACACCTATGGCAACCCAGTGAGTGGATGAAGATAGGTTTTCACCTAATCAAGACAACTCAAGCCACGTTCAACACTATACCTCTGGCTATATACCCAAACTATTTCAAATCCTTACTACAAATTGAAATGTAAGATCTTTAAAACTTTAGGGGGGTCTTGTAGACAGTCAAAATATATTTTCACTTAGGACGATGACTGGCTTGGAGCCAAAAAATAAATGCCCATGGACTAAACACTTTGAATGGGCCCAAAGTTAAGCCCACAACAAGTTATAGTAAAGGTCGCTCTTATGACCGAAGCGAGCCTCGCCAAGTAGCCCACATCAACTCAATTTGACCAAATCAGACATGGGTCGACCCCCACAAAACGCCTTAGATCAAGTTGAAAGGTGTCATCAATTGATCAAATCACAAGCCGAACTCTGTGTTAAATTCAAGCTCGTAGGCGAAGTTTGCTAACTAATGAACTCTACTCTTGTGGACCAAGTCATCCACTTCCGAAGAAGGAGTACCCACGTTTGAAGTGACCTTCGTCCATGTCTTTAGTGAGCTTCGCCAAGTTTGTGAAGTCCACCCAAATAGCCATTTTGGGGCTATTTTCGATGGATAACCGCTCCCCACTAACTCCTATTTTAATGGTTACTTAAGCCATAATTAAGGAGACCATTAGCTCTCTATTTTAGCCTATAAAAGGTTGGGAGATCATTCATTTATTAAAAAGATGACTGATTTTGAAGATTAGAATTCTAACTCAACTCTGGCTAGAGAGACGTTCGACAGAAGAGTCATCACACGCATTGTACTTGCGATCTTGTTAGGAGATATTGCTAAGAGAAGACTAAGCTAGCTTCCAAGAAATTTGACTCTCATCGACAACAAAAGACCCATTATCCTGATCGGTGTGTCAACGGGGTACAAGATCAACACTCCACTAGCACATAGAAAAGAACCCCAGGAAAAAAAAATAAAATTTCCTTTATTTCATTGTAATTCTTTCTATTGTAATCTGTGTTAGTTACAATGCTAAAAGAACCTGAAACAACAGTACGTACACAAGAACCAGGTCAAATGGGCCCTCATGCGCATACATAGATATCATTTATCTTAACTATTGCAAAATAAGGGTAAAGCAATAATTAAGCAGCTGACATAGGCAAGATTGACAAAAGAAAACCTCTGGTCAAGCTACCTATAATTAGATTGATACAACATAGTATGGTGGGACTTCTAAGCTAAAAACTCAAACACAAGGGCAAAATCATAAGACAACCACTTACTAACTATATGTAGGGTAAAACTGTCTGATCGCACGATCTGATTCATAATTGGTTTTCTCTCGCAACCTAGAAGAAGAAGGGAGAAAACAAATCTAGGGGTCATCAAGAAAGAAACCCACATTAAGCACCAAGAGAGAAAAGAAATGAAAATAGGTACAAAGAGAAGGTATCCCAAAGGGTTCACTCATGACGTTCCAAGCTTGAAAATAAAAAAAGAATGACAAAACAAATAACAAGAAAGTATGCAGATATGCATAATGATGAAAACATCTGAAAGCAATTGTAAAAGCAACACAAAGCGAAAATCAACACCAAAATTATAATGAAACATCCATACATGCATGCCTACTAGTCATTGCTACCTGGTATTACTCATGCAAAATAAATCATGTAAATCTTAGCTAGATAGAATCCATGACACGTACCACTTCCTCGATCTGATCAAAATTCTATAATTATCATCTTATTTGGAAAGACCTTCATTGAGGATATGTGTAAGTCACATAGGATTTGACAGTTTCTGGTACAGACCAAACCCTCCCACACAGACCGACAGGTCTAACTTGCACGTCTACAACCTCATATATCTTAGAAGATTTGGTCTCTGAAATTAACCCATCAGATTATCTTTTTTTGGTTTGTTGTACATGAAATATTATGCACTAGACTCAAGAATCTCGGCTCATAGAAAACATATTTTCATGTCGGGTGATACCCATCTAGACTGTACCAAGCTTATGTTCAATCAGAATGGCCTCTATGTCTTGGTGCTCAAAGAAGATGAAATCCTGAATCAAAAGGCAAGAAAAAAAACTAATTATAAAAGCAAATAAAAGCAAGAAAATAAATTAACTATCTAAGCATAAATATAAATCTACTCCTAAATTAAGCATGAAAAACTAAGTATGTATGAAAATTAAATAAGCAAATCAAAGCATGAATTAAATCTTAACTATTCGCTAAACATGTAATTATAATTGAACAAGAAAATTTAAAAACTAAAAGAAGCTCACATTACAAGGGGTTGGCCCCTTGTGTAGACCTAAATTTCTTCAAGTCTTCATGAGAAAAAGAAGCTTAAAAAAGAGAATTTTTTATTTTTATTGCTAAAGTAAAGTTTTACAATATTTGGAAGTATTCCCCAAAGAGTAGCATTTATCCTCTAGAAGAGAATTTATAAAAAAATTCACATCTTAACGCCTCATTGCTACCGTGACAAATCGATTGCGCTAGATCGCGCAGAGTGTAACCGTAGAACGGTACATGAAAGAAAGGAACGAATTCCCGCGGCCGCAGAGGGTAGGAGGGATAGCTCTACGGGGTGGAATAAGAGAAGTGACCGGGAGGGAGTAGCAGCCGCAGCCGCGCGCCCGGCTTGAACCGACCTCGAGGCCGACCTTTGCGCTCTGTGCCCCCGAGCGGCCTCACGTGGACTGAGCCTCTTCAGCGCGACACACACTGGCGGAACTAAGACCCTCACCCACGGCACAACTAAACAGAGGACGTAAGACCGCTACTTAGATGAGCAGCCGGCGACACAGCGCCTCCAGACATGCCGCGAGGGCGAGACCCAGGTCCCGTCCAGCGTCCCGCACCCCTCCCCCCCCCCCCCCCATCCGGCCAATTTATAGATTACAAGAATATCTCACAACCTAGATTAGACTTGGTCTCCAAGTAACCCTTATATCCATCTGATCTCTCAAAATAATCTACACCCTTAATTCTTTTCTTGCTCTCTAAGACTTGACAGATGAGTTTTAATGGACTTTATTTCTCTTGTATTAATATCTTTTAAGCTTCTAGGCTTCTCTTGAATGCACTTTAGCTTCATAGTATTTGACTCTACCTTCAAATAATTGAATATATAATGATTAAATTTAAATTTCTACCGAAACCAATTTTTCTGATAGAATTTCTAAAATTTGTTAACTTAGATGGCTCATTCTTGTCAAGATAGATGACTTTTATATATAATATGTTAGATTTTATCTTTCAGATTCGGAGATAACGCATTTTCTTCATGGTTGACCATCCTAATTGTGAATTGACTTGATTTCTTTTCTTATTGGATCTGTGGTTCTTGGACTTCTTTTAGGCTTCAATTAAGTTTCAATTGAGGTGTTTTGGATTTGAGATAATATTCATTCGAGCTCTTATGTGTTCAATATTTTATTTCCTAAAAATGCATTAAAAACACTTAGTAGCAAATAAAATTATTCAAAAATTATATTAAATAAGGGTATAAAATATAATAAAATTTGTTAGTCAGGTCATTACGAAGAAGTTTAGTATGTGACTTTTTTGGGCTATAAATAGAAATGGATTTCCTAAAACCCAAACTAGGTTTTTGCAGCCCAAAAATGAGGTAAAACCCCAAAGAAAGAGATTAGAGAGGAAGAAGAGGGAGTGAAATTTTCAAAAAAGGAGATGATCACGAGAGTAGATACCTCACCAAGGGCCATCTAAGCCATATATCCTAGCCAATATAACTTTACTTTTGTTCTCAACATCTTTCTTTTCAATCTCAAATCCTATTTCTAATCTAAATCCGTCAATGATAGATACAGGGAACAAGTGTTGCTCAACCGACAAAGAACATTAAGGTTTTATAATCGATATCTCATAAGGGAAGTATCTCTGCCCTGTTTGTCTAGATAAGTGACCCAGGGCATTTGTTTTAATCATTTTAGCTATCAATTGCTTGTTTTGATATGTGAGTTTTTTCAGATCTAGTTAATTTCCTTATAAAAATTTATATTTTTGTATAATACCGTAATGTTGTGCTTTCTTTTTGGATTCTTAATGAAATAAACTCAAACCAATTGCACATGCTTCCTACTAAGAATCTATGAAATGAGTAATTCTTGGAATGAGATTTGACTTGGATACATGATAAAGAATTCAATAAATTGCAAAAAAACTACAGTCTATCAGGTCGAGCGTACGCGACCAATCGAGCAACAACTTTGTTCAAGAAGATGGATCTGCCAATTATCTAACATGACATATCACTAAGCGCACATGCTCAACCAATAGGAACATGCACTAAACAACCAAGCGCGTGCCCTCAACCTGTAATTTGGTAGATCCTAATTATGTGCGTATTTTGAGATATTGACTTTTGACTTCACTTCTATTTTCTTTATTAACTTCCTTGAAGTGAAGTTTTCCTATGATAAGGGGGTATTTGCAAATAGTCTGATGTTTTGTGAAGTTTTAGAGATTTACCAAAATCCTCCAAAAACCAATTCTCCGGAAAATATATGTATTTGCTTTACGTGTGTCTGAATCAAGTTTTGTGCTCTTTAGTATGTGTGTTATGGTGCTAGGAATATGCTAAGATAGTTGATATCACAAACTTAGATAATTTTAGATAGTTGTTCTTGATCTTACTATACTCGAAGGATAGAACCCGTATGTTATGAATTTTGAGTAGATTATGTTGGACCATAACTTTTGACTTTCTCGTGTGAGATTCGAGACCCTATTTATGTAATCATGTTGCCTGGATGGGATACTACTAGTTAGTGTACTCATTCAGAAGATTTTTCTATTTAATCTTATTTGAATCTTGATTCATTTAACTTTGTGATATATCTGTGATATCTCCACACGAATAACGGATCTCGTTTGGAATTCATCATTTACACAAGTTATGAGATTTTTATCTTAGTTTGCAAGTTAATGAAGAAATAATGAATAAAAACCCAAAAAACTCTAACCTCCTCATTTTGTAACCTTTATTTAAGCCTAAGGTCAAGCCAAGAAGCCTACAAAATCCGAAGAAAACAAAAATCCAATATCTTATTCAAGATAGTTGCCTACAAAGAAACAACGATATCTCTCAATCCAGAAGGCGGAGTTTAACATATAATATATAAAAATTGTCTATCTCGACGAGACGAAGCTATTTGTTAAGTCAGATTTTTTATACAAGTATGAATATCAGTATCGATACGGGTATCGATACATGTATTGATAGGAATATCGATATCTGTATCGATACCTGTATCGATACCAAATATGTAATTATGATTTAAAGGCTAAAATTGATTAACTTGGGAAGCAAGTTTAATCTAAGGGTTCTCATTCATTGATGTGGGCTATAAATAGAGATAGAGATTGTGGGGTTAGGGTGTGAAAAATTTTATAGGAGGGTTACTCTTAATTGAGAAGACCTTCTAATTTTATAACTTTTTGTTGCAATTAATAAAAGATTTTTTCCACTTCTTCATATTTTTCTTTTCTTCTATTTGTTTGATTATGAAGATGAAGGTGAGATGAAGATGAAGATCAAGAGGAATGTTTGCTATCACCTTAAGGCTAGAACCCTCTTGGGGTGTAAATTTTCTCTTTGTTAATAAATTTATCTTTTGCTTTCTTTTCTTGCTTAAATAGCCAAGAGGCTAGAATTCTCTTGCCTTAGATTTATTTTTATGCTTATAGAGTAGATTTACTTTAATGTCTTTACTTTCTTGCTTTAAATTCTCGTATTTATTTCTTACAAGTTATTTTAGAGTTTAGATTTTATTTTCTTTACAATTTATTTTGTAGTTTAGATTTTATTTTCTTATACTATTCACCTTGAGGCCAGAACCCACTTGAGATTAGTTTTTATTTTTGTTTATTTTTATTTTCTTTGATTCTCCTTGAGGCTAGAACCCTCTAGGGAATTACTTTTTTAGATCTGGAATTAATACTTGTGGGAACTATAGAAATTACATGAAACTAGCTTTATTTCTTTTATAATTTGTTAATCATTCTCTTATGCTTAAAATGTTTATGTTTAGGATATTCAACTAAAGAACTAATTTTTAGAAGGAATTTTAGAATTACTATTTAGTTGTTATTCTTTTCATATGTATTAATTTTACATGGATGATAATTTAATAGGTTATGCTTTCCTTAAGTGGTTTAATAGTTTATACTTAATAAATCTAAAATAGAATGTGATAAAAAGAGAATGGTTCATATTTTATAAGTGAGATTAGCTAGTGAATTCAATTTTAGATTCCTTATATCTTTAATTGAATCCTCCATCTCTTACTTTCTTAATCTTCCCCTTATTTCTTAATTTTTGTCTTATTTGTTTCGATTTTATTTCCTTCACCTTTCTTTCTTTCCTTGTTGTTAGTTTTGTGTACATTTACCCATTATTACATACATTATTTATACATCCACTCTCAATCTTGTTTTGTTCTTATTTACACACAATCACTCTCACTCTCTCTATCTCTCCACAATCATATTCATCACTCTTAATTGTCACATACACAACATAAAAACCGATTTTTATTTTCTCCTACAAATACCTTCCTCATAGGATCGATAACTTTTTATACTATAACTTGATTAGTTGTGCACTTGCAACTCTAGAGGTATAACTTTATGCCCCCATCAACCTCATTAGGACTTCGAGGGTCAGCCCTCGATATGGATAGAAGCTTGACCTAGAGCACCACTAGCAGCTTGCTCACCACCTCAATGTCAGGGGAACGGTCCTAGGTTCTCGCCTGACTCTAGTCGAGGGCGGTCTAGCAATTCTGACTTCCTTGAGATGAGGTGTTCTTGTAGGATATTCCTAATTCCAGTCTCCACCCAAGTCTTCGGAGCATAAATATACTTGATTTTTAAGCCAAACGCCGACAATCTCACCCTCTTTTCGGTATTTTCTTCACAAAGCTCTCAAAATTCACCGCAAATATACTCTAGGGTTTTTGAGGGGAGAGGGTGACTACTAGGGTTCATAAATTTAATGTAAAAGAGAATTTTTGGGTGTTTATATATATATATATATATAAACATATATATATGTATATATAAACCTGAAACAAACTAATCTGACCCGAAACAGGAAACCCAGTTAGACTTGGAAAATTGTCTTCGCTATTTTGGCTTTAACTCTTTCGTCCGACTTCAGAATGAGGTGATTTAAGATGTTTTGGAAAGTTATTGAAGAGACCTACAACCTTTGTCTTTTGAGTTTTCTAGATTTAAAATTCATTAGTGTGTAATGCATATATACTCTTAATTGGTTATTTTTCCATATTCGAATTACATCGGTGTATAATGCATACATATTCTTATTGGTCTCAAATCAATTACTATCATGCTCATTCATCATTAAATGATATTTATCATAATATAAATCATTTAATACTATTTACCCTAGTATTTTTTAAAAAAAATTATGGGGTTTTACATTCCCCCCCCCCCCCCCATAAAAGAATTTTATCCTCGAAATTCTGCAAACATATCTTTAGAGATTAATAATACGATAAAAGCATGTTGAGGGAATAATCCAGATAAGGAAACCCTTACATACACATCTCATATCATTAATCCCAAAATATGTATCACAAAAAATATTTATACTTAATGATCTAGAATGAACGTACTCACACTTAACCCCTAATTAAACAGAACTAGTACGTCGAACAAAAAATTCGAACAAAGAACCCCCATGTATATACCATATATTTCGAATGATTACGAGCTAAGTGTCAATACCCACATTTTAGTGTTAAATATAAATGTGGCTATACCTATAACATAAACTCAAACAAATCAAAATCAACATTTTACCTGCTCAAACAAGTGTGGGTAGTCGTGACGCATATCTTCCTCACGTTCCTAAGAAGCTTCCTCTGCTCCTTTCTAGTTCCACTATACTTTCACTAAAGGAATCACCTTATTATCAGCTATATCGACAATTCTTCAATACAAGAAATCAATCATACATTTTTCAACCCTACAGAGACCTGATTATTTGGAGATTTAGCATTTATTACTTTGTTCTATTTCCTATCTTTACCTCTTTTATATCTGCTTGTACCTGTACTGTCTTAGTTGATTCTACTAGAGAGATATTTCTGTGATGGTGAAACATGTCATTGCACAGTATGGGTGCATGGCAAGTTTGACATATTTGGTTTTACCTTGGACTGCAGCCTTATGTGAACCTGAGAGCGTCATATTATCTCATTTAATCTAATTTAATTAAATATATACACCTTGATCTACATCTAAACAAATCAATACATCTCTATCTACATCCAAGTTAAACCATTAATGGTGCAGGAGTCACTCTTACACCCCACTACTGCAAATTATCTTGTTTAATTAATCCAAGTTTAACTAATGCATATATCTCTATATATATTAATCCAAGTTCTTCTTTTTAGTTTTTATGACTAATTTGTCAATTACTACTTTCCCTCCTCAAAACCCACTTGTATTACATTACAAACTATTCTTAACTAAAAAAGAAACTTATCTTTGTTAAACAGGTTGGATGACTCTCTTCGTGCTGATATCATCAGCTGTATCGACAATGATCTCCTATTAGTTGATTATGTATTGGATGGATAATTTTATATGTAAGAGAGAGAGAGACATGATATGTATGAAAAAACATGTGTTTGATGTTTTATACTGTGAAGTGGTATGTGTAGATGATTATTAGTTGTTTTGCGGATAGTTTATTCGTTTGTGTACATTGGTTGGCTTGTATCAGACTAATTTGAGTAATATGGTATGTGATTTGGACTAATATTTGGATTTTGGATTGTTGATTTGTTAGATGGATTTGCATATTTGGTTGGGTGTGGATTATTATTGAATTTGCAGGTGGTAATTTGTAATTATAGGGAATTTGGGAAAAGCAAATGCAAACACTGAATTGTTTCAAATCCGTCTAGGATAAGCATCCTAAACGGATTTTCGGTCTAGGATACGTCCTAGACGGATTTCCGTCTAGAATACGTCCTAGACGGATTTCCGTCTAGGATACGTCTTAGACGGACTTCCGTCTAGGAAGTATTCAGATGGATTTCCGTCTGGGTTGTTTACTAGACGGTAAAATTTTCCGTCTAGGATGTTTTCTAGACAGAAATTTTTTCCATCTGGGATGTTTTCTAGATGGAAATCCGTCTAGGATACGACATCCTAGACAGAAACTAATTTGACGAACATCCCAGACGGAATTCCGTCTGGGATAGTTTATTTAGACAGAATTAGCATTTTACTAGACGGAATTTTTCGTCTAGGATACCTCATTTTGTACCAGTGATTGAGAAACAAAAGGAAGGGAGATTGAACTTGGGAGATTGAACTTGGGCTCCTAAGCAATATTATTTTAATTTACTCTATATGGCTAAGAATTAACCATGATTAGGTAAAGAAATTGGATGAAAATTATTCGGGAGATCTTTTTTGAAAAAACTTAAAGAATTTGAAAGACGTCTTATGTAGAAATATCAAGATTTGGAGTTCTAATATAAAAAGAGAGAATATTTGAGGGTTGTATATCATAAAGCCCCTATATAATAATAAAGAAGTTTATTAGCCGTGAAATGACTGTTAAGTACGTAATAGGAGGTTGTTGAAGAGTTGCGAGTTCGGTAGTTATCAAGACTGGCAAGAAGTTAGTTGTTGTTAGTTGTTCCTCGTGGTGTTAGTTGCTTCATGAATATTGCCTTTTTGTCTCAATTGGTCTAACTTGAGGCTTGAAATAACAGCATGGTCCCAGTTTTTGATCCAAGATGCTTGGAAGTACAGATAATGCAACATTGACACCTATGGTAGGGATGGTGAGAAACCCAAACCAACTGAGCTCAGATTGTTCACGGTCATTCATTTAATTTATAAATGAGCTTAAAATTTCGTCTGTTCTTTGCTCATGTTGTAATTCGGATGTGATATCAATTATATAACATTTGTTGATTGTATGGAATCAGTTAACTATTTACCACCTGTTGTTATTGTTGCGTCCTGCGGAAGCGGACGCAAACTGGAGTCGATAAGCAACGTACGAAGAACTCCACGAGCACAATCCATAATAAAACTGTCAAAATTAATCACAAACACAAATATATACGTGGTTCGGCAAGTTGTCTACGTCCACGGGGAGAGGATGGGGAGATTTCACTATATGGAGGAGAAATACAATGGGTTACAACTCTCAAACAATCACAAGATCCCACTCACCCTCAAAGAATCTCCCTCTCATAGTGCTCAAACAACTCTCTTTTCTCTGATAAAAACTCCTAACAAAACGTGCCTTTAATATATAAAACCCTAAACCAAAACAGACTGGAAAACAGATATATCCGTTTTGCTTGCTATCGGTCGACTGATAGGAAGTCATCAGTCGACCGGTAAGTCTTCATCGGTCAACCGATATGGATTCATCGGTCGACTATCCAGTGTGAATTTTTCCATTCCTACAGTGTGCACGTATCGGTCGATTGATGACTTCTATCAGTCGACCGACCGGAGTTTTTCCTCTTCCACATCTTTTTTAACAATTCTTCACCTTTTATAACAATTCTTCACCTCAGCGAAGTGTTCCCAAAACTGAGCCGACACCAGCAATAGCATCAATGCATCGTCTCACAAATCCGGTTGTACCAATGTGGTTGCCTACATACCCCATCTCCCAAGGGATCAAGTCGCACGTAGTTCATCCAAATGGCCTCAACAAGCACAAATCTGTAACAAGTTTCTACAGTGATCGAACTTATTGCTAGGGACCACCTTCGTGAGCATGTCTGTTGGATTGTCTTTTGTGTGGATCTTCACAAGCTCCACATCCTCATCTTCAAAAACATCCCGGACAAAGTGATAGAGAACGTTGATGTGTTTTGTCCTCGTATGGAACACTTGATTCTTCACCAAATAGATAGCATTCATGCTATCATAATGAATGGTGACAGACCGCTGCGAAATACCAAGGTCCTCCAAAAGTTCTCGAAGTCAAATTATGTAACAACCGTAAATTTTGATATGTATTTAAATAAATTTTTCTAGTATTTAAAATGTTATATTATATTTTATTAATATTTTTCCTAATTTCTAAAATTTTCTGAGTTTTCAAAATAAATAAATAATAAAATATATAGTCTTGTATTTACTAATTCTGTTAAATATTTATAGTTTAATGATTTTATATATATATAATATTTTGGTAGCTAATATTATTAGTGACCTTGTTATTATTAATGTAAACCTGAGCTTAGTATATTAGTACATATGTAAATATATAAATATTTAGCTGTTAATTATTTATTAATGTTATTATATGGTTAATTATGATTTTTTTAAATATTATGAATAAATAAATAAATAAATATATTCCCATAATCTTTTTCCCCTTAATTTTCTCTCATTTGAATTCCTACCATAATCCCCCTAATCAATTTCCAATCAACCCCAAATCACTCCCCATGTTTTCTCCAGCCAAAATTAGTCTTTCCATTTTTTTCTCTCATTTCAAAATTCAAAAAAAGATACCAAATCAATCCTTTTCTCTCTCCCTTCAATATTTCACCGTACCCCCCCTCTCTCTCTCCATCAGTTCACCCCAAAGAAAACCCACTCTCTCCTTCTTCTTCTTCCTCAAGCACTGAACCCGACCGCCCTCATCGCCGTCAACCCTCCCCTCCGACCTCCGACCACCAACCGCAACCACCAACGCCTCTCCTTCGTAGCACGCCATCTGTTCGACGATATACCGACGCAGTCCAGACCCACCACAGACGTCGCTTGAGATCCGTCGTACCACGTCCGCATCGGTGCCACCGTCTCCTCGTCAGACCCCACGGTCTCGCAGGCAAGATCCCCTTCACATTTGTTCTTCATGAATCATGTAGCATAGTATATTAGTACGTGTACAGCTCTGGTATATTTGATTGATTAATAAGTTTTAGAAATAATGTTTTCTTTATAAAGAGCCTGTTACATAAACATAACCCAATAGCTCACAGTTTCAGTATCGATGATATGCGCATGGTCCTTACACGTGTCAGTGCATTCAATATTAAATATCATGATCCTGTATACTATTGATTATCATCATTATGTTATTAATGTCACCATCATAAATTAGCAAATATTAATTATTCTAAGTTAAGTTAGGTATCAATGAAACAACTTAGTATGGAAACAATCAACCAGTATGCAAATAATCTTAGATAACATGACATTACTTTGACCTGATATGTTGACCCCTTGTTTATTTTCACTCATGTCATATATGCACACATGATTCATCGTTAGCTTATATAGTCATGTTCATCATATGATTTGCATAAAATTAGTTGTGTTTATTTATTATTTCTTGTTTTGTTGATAACCGTTAGTAGTTTATGTTCTTAGTAGCCTAGCGTGTCGTGTATAAGACCTGGATGCCTGTGATTTGTTGACTTAGAAAAGCGAGAAGAGTTGAGATGGGAATTCTTGGTTTAGGTGATCGGATGTGATTGTTGATTATTCCAGGCTCGCACCAACGAAATTCCTGTGTAGCGTTGGGGTGGGTCTGAGGTGCAGTGATATATGGTATTGTTGATTATTCCAGGCTCGCACCAACGAAATTCCTGTGTAGCGTTGGGGTGGGTCTGAGGTGTAGTGATATATGGTATTGTTGATTATTTCCAGGCTCGCACCAACGAAATTCCTGTGTAGCGTTGGGGTGGGTCTGAGGTGGTATGATATTGTGATTATTGATTATTTCCAGGCTCGCACCAGTGAAATTCCTATGTAGCACTGGGGTGAGTCTGAGGGGGGTAGTGAAAAGTTGTACGTAAATGATTTGGTGAACAATCGATTATCCGAGAATATGAACCTTGACTCTAGTGAGATGTGAACCAGTGGGTTGTGATAGGATGTCTAGTTGTGTTCTTTTCATACATAGATTGGGGTTAATATTTAATTATCTACAATTTGAGACATATGGTATATACATGAGAGTTTCCTTGTTTGGATTATTTCGCTCGACGTACTACGTCTCTCGTTGTAGATTTTTAAATATTAATTCTATCTATTGTATGATCTTGTTGCTTGGATTATTTTGATCGCTAGCTGCATGATTTCGTTACCCGGTTGATTTACAGATTCTTATGACTATCATGTTTTGGTAGTGGATTTCACGTTGATTTATGGATTTCAGTTGTACGTTCTTTTATTGTTTCTGTTATCGTATCGTTTTTCGCATTGGATTTCCGTTCGTTCTATTTTCTTTGTGGGGTCGGGTCTTGCCGTGCGCCATGCACCTGACGTACACCTGTTTTCTCTGGTGTATGTCAGACTTAGGAGAAGAACAGGTATTCTCAGCAGGAGTGCCTTGCAGATAGAGCAGAAGAAGAATCCGAAGTCTAGTCGTCTCTTTTATTATATGCTGGTCCTTGTTTACTTTTGTAGTTCTTTCTATTTCTGTGGTTCGATGTATCTTTGCACCTCATCAGTATTCACTTGTTCAGATATGTATAAGGGCATCTTTGACCCGAATATTATGTCTTGGATAATATTAATTTATGATATGTCTATTTTTATTCTGGGTTGTCTTTATATTCTTGCTATGTGTGATCGAGGACCTGTGACTTCGTATTGTACTTATTTCCAGACGCTTAGCGTATTGGATTGAGAAGAAAAGAAAAGAGAAAAAAAGTAGAGTATATTTCTTCTTAATCTAATACGTCGCGGGCTTGCTCGCGTCCCGGTTCCCTGGTATTTTGGGAAGCGGGGCGTGACAAATTACCTCCTTAACAACCTCTATAATCACCATATATTTTGTCTCTGTCATGGACAAAACAACTGTAGACTGCAAGGTGCATCTCCAACACACCAGCACACGGGTTAAAGTAAACATATACTCCGTTGTTGACTGGTGCTTGTCCAAATCTCCAGCATAGTCGGAATCCATGTATCCAATGTATAGCTACCCACCACCAATGTCCCACTCAAATATCAAACCAACATTGAGAGTACCTTGAATGTACCTCAATATCCACCTCACAGCACCTAGTGACCTGGACCCAAGTCGTGCATGTATCGTGAAACCATGCTAACTGCCTATGATAGATCCGGCCTTGTACATATCATTGCATAAATTAAACTTCCCACTGCGCTTGCATAAGGAGTCTTCGACATTAACTCTCTATTTTCAACTGACTTCGGTGAAAGATCAGCTGAAAACTTCAAATTAGCTCTCAAAGGTACATTGACTAGCTTTGTCTCCATACTAACATTGAATCGCTATAACACCTTTTTTAAAATAAGCCACTTGTGCTAAACAAATTCTGTTATTATCTCTATTTCTGTCGATCTCCATCCCCAAAATGCACTTTGCTTCAGCCAAATCCTTCATTTCAAACTCTCTAGAAAGTTGTATCTTCAATTTATCTATGGCGAATCTAGAAATGAAAGCAACTAACATACCATCGATATAAAATAATAAATAAATATACGTACCTTCACGAAGCTTGCGATAGTACACGTAAGGATCAAACTAGCTCCTTATATATGACCTGCCGAGTATAAACCCATCGAATCACCTATACCACTGTCTTGGAGATTACTTCAACCCATATAGCGACTTCTTCAATCTATACACTAATATTTCTTTTCCTGCAGCTCGAAACCCCAATGGCTGAGTCATATAAATTTTTTCATCAAGATCACCATGAAGAAATAATGTTTTTACATCCAATTGATCCAATTCTAATCCATACTGCACCACCAAAGCTAGTAAGATCTAAATAGAAAAGTGCTTTACCACCGGAGAGAATACCTCATTGTAATAAATACCTTCTTCCTGTGAATAACCCTTCGCTACCAACCTAGCCTTAAATCTCACGGGAGTGCCTTGAATACCCTCCTTTTTTGTATACACTCATTTGCAACCGATTGCCTTCTGCCCTTTTAGAAGCTCAACAAGCTTCCATGTGTTATTCTTGTGAAGAGACTCTATCTCCTCCTGCATAGCAACCTACCACATATCAGTCTCTAAACACTATTCAGCCTTTCTGTAAGTAGTAGGAATCATCTCATCAACAATCTCCACCGAAAGTGCATAAGTAACCACTGTATCTGTATATCGTGCTAGCAACCGTTTGTCTCTCCTGGGTCTTCGAACTGCTATAGAATCTTGAACCTGAGCCGTCGGTCCCTGATCCTGCTCTGTTATACATGTATCCTCCAAATCATCACTACACTCACCTGGTGTCACTTCAGTCGGTACTCTACTGGATATGGTCCCATCTGGACTCTGTGGAGCTACATCAATATCCACTATCTGTGATGTCTCTACTATCGAGGTGCTCTCCACCTGATGAGAGATGGGAGGCTTCAAGAGCGAAGCCTCATCAAATGTGATGTCTCTGCTCGGCATAATTTTTTATCAACTAGATCCTAAATCTTGTATCCTTTCACATCACGCTTGAAACCCACAAAGATGGCCTTCCTAACTCGAGGTTCCAACTTATCAGTTTTGATATGATAAAATGCCGAGCACCCAAAAATTTTGAGCTGTTCATAATTATGTGCTAGTTCTCTCGACCACATCTCCATAGGGGTCTTCCCCTCTATCGCTGATGAAGGCAGCCTATTAATGAGGTGGCTCGTATATGTAAGTGCCTCAACCCAAAAGATCTTCTATAAACCACTCTGCGATAATAAACATCGAATCTTCTCCAGTAAAGTCTGATTTAACCTCTCTGTCACCTCATTCTGCTGTAGTGTATGACTAACTATGAAGTGTCTCTCTATGCCCTCATCTCAACATAGCTGCTGAAAGGGGTCTGATGTGTACTCAACACCACTATCGGATCTACACGTCTTGATCTTTCTCCCTGTCTGTAGTTCCAATCTTCTTTTCTACTCCATAAATATCTCTAGGACTTCACTTTTCTGTTTCATAGTGCACACCCAACAATACCTAGAATAGTCATCCACAAAAGTGACGAACCAATGTCGACCACCAAATAATATTATCTTAGTGGGACCCCAAACATCCATGTGAACGTAGACCAAGGTTCTCTTTGTCTTATGAATGATTGTCCTAAACTTCACTTTAGTCTTTTTGCTAAGAATACAGTACTCATTGTTGGCCTTCTTGTTTTGATGATGTTTAACAAACAATTTACCACTAATGTTGTTTGTCTAGTATTCGTGTTTTGGATTTATTGTAAGACAAACAACGTAGTTGGAGGATGGATGGATTGGGCCGATAAGCGACGAGATCAAATGGAGGTTGGCCGCGAAATTGTGACGAGATGAGCGAACATACAAATTCAAGTTAAAGATCAAGTTCAAGCGCTTGCATCCGCCAAAGTGTACCAAGTCAGCGCTTATTGGTAAGATGCAAGATCGGTTGGGTAATCTAGTTTTAGGTTTTTATATTATGTGTGTTAAGTACCTTTAAGCTCAATATATACAACACACACGTATTTGGTTTTATGATATATATTATTAGTTATATATATACATGCATGGTTGGGTTTTACATTGTTTTGAATGACTTTGGCAACAATAATGAGCATTTCACAATGAGAAATGCAAATGGAAACTTCTTTTTGTAACATTCAAAATATCATTTGTAACATTTCTCAAAGTCTTCATCAAGTTTGGAATTGATTTGTTATGTTTAAGGAATTATACAAATTCACGTTTTCGCAGTGCAACTATGTTCGTGCAGTGTTTTACAAAACTGGATGAGCTTTTGCACAAATGAGAAGTGTATTTTGCAAAAAATTCTTTCTCTGACATGTTTATATACATATTATAGAAACTCTCCCACAAATTTCTACTTTTTTAGAGTTTATTTTACTTACTGCCTGACCTAATTGATTTTACAAATCGTGTATCACAGCAGATTTTCAGAAACTGTATTTCTGTTTTAAAACATTTATTTCTCTCAACTGGAAAATTCCTTTTCCGAAATTCTTTCTCTAATATGTGTTTATACATGTCTAGAACCTTTCCTCAATATTTCATAATTTTTGGAGCTGTTTTACTATTTTTAACCGATTTTATAAAATCGGATATACCTGCTTCAGTACCGTCGGTCGACCGAAATTTCCGCCGGTCGACCGAAATTTACCATCGGTCGACCGAAATTTCCACCCGGTCGACCGAAGACTCTCTGGACGTCTCCTGCGACTCTGACCTTGTTTCCGGTCGACCGCGATTTTCATCGGTCGACCGCTGGAGTCCCAACGGCTCCTTTTAGAGCCGTTGAAGATGGTTTTTTGGTCTTTCGACTTGGGATTTTTTGCTGAGATCTTTAGAGGGTATAAATACCCTTTTGCTGATATCTTTTCAACAGGTCAAGAGAATGGTTTAAAAGATTTTAACAAGGGTTTAAACTTGTTTAGTGTTTGTTTAAGTTTGTTTTAAGAAGCTTTTAAGCAATTGAGTGTTTCGGTTTTGTGATTCAATTCAACAATGAGGAGATTGGTGTTTGGGCATTCAACTATTCTCCCTCCAACTCTTGATATATTGAGAAGTTTTCTAAACTCTATTTCTAGCTTTTTTATATACTTGAATATCATTGTTATTTAGCTAGAACTACATTGAGTTTAGTTTTTGATTTATATCTCTTTGTTCACACACAACCTATTGAGCTTATTGTATTTACATTCATAGTATAATTTAGGTTTGTGGGTTTGTGACATTGAGAGTGAGCTTAATTGAGTTCTCACCTTGTTTAGAGAACAATCATTTGTCATATTTGTGCTTTTCACTTTGTAATACTCTTGTACACCGAGTGAGGAGTGTGTGGTGAGAGTCGGGGATCGTCCCAAGAGGAGTGGCGTCGGTTGACGTGCCTAGGGAGAGGTTGTAACCGAGCACTTGAGGGAGACACGGCTAGGTCCAACACTTAGTGGGTGTAGACTGTGATTGCAAGAGTGTGAGTTGTAGAGTTTTCGGTTAGCTAGAAAACCGAGTGTGTAGAAGAAGTTCCGGCTTCCAAACCGGATTGTGTTAGTGGATTTCTCCCCGGGAGTGGGGAGCGGAGACGTAGGACGAAAGGTCCGAACTCCGTGATCATATTGCTTGTTTGAGTGTGCTTTGGCGTTCATTCATATTTATGTTCATATCTTATATCGCCATTGTCATTAGCTCATTATCTATATCATCCACTATCTTGTTTACATTGTTTACCCTTGTGTTCATATATCCTTGCATATATA
>NC_033800.1:100774195-100789772 GCF_001876935.1 Asparagus officinalis
TCAAGTACCTCATATTTTTATGTTTTGGGCTATTTTGTAAAATGATGATATTTTTTATTTGGGAAGTCCTTTTTCGAAACCAGTCATTGTAGCATGTTTATTATCATGTCTACAATCATTCCCCAAAGTTTTACATTTTTTGGAATTTATTTGATATTTTTAAACAGGGTTTTAAAATCAGCAAAACAGTTTTTGAATATGTCAGATTTCGGTCGACCGCACCGGTCGACCGAACCTGAGTTCATATGTTCACTGGGCGACAGAGAGTCTGTCGGTCGACCGGTCCGGTCGACCGAAAAACTCCATCGGTCGACCACACCGGTCGACCGACGATGATCCAGAAAGTTTTCTTCGTGGTTTTGCTCTCATCGGTCGACCGACGGGATTTTCGGTCGACCGACAATGTAGCCGTTGGACTTCTAACGGCTATTTCCTGAGCAGATTTCTGGGGGCTTTTCTGTCTTTTGTTTTGGGTGTTTTTGGCTGAGCTTTGAGTGGGTATATATACCCCATTGCTGATGTCTTTTCAAAGTAGTTAAGAGAGTTTTTTAATCAAGTTTAATAAAGTTTTTAACAAGGGTTTTAGTTTGGTTTAAGTGTGTTTAAAAAGCTTTTAAGCAAATTGAGAGTTTGTTTTTGTGATTCAATTCTACAAGAGCTTGAGGAGATCATCTATTGGTGTTTGGGCATTCAACTATTCTCCCTCCAACTCTTGATATATTGAGAAGTTTTCTAAACTCTATTTCTAGCTTTTTTATATATTTGATTATCATTGTTATTAAGCTAGAACTACATTGAGTTTAGTTTTGATTTATATCTCTTTGTTCACACACAACCTTTTGAGCTTATTGTATTTACATTCATAGTATAATTTAGGGTTGTGGGTTTGTGACATTGAGAGTGAGCTTAATTGAGTTCTCACCTTGTTTTGAGAACAATCATTTGTCATATTTGTGCTTATTGTGAGAATCACTTTGTAATACACTTGTACACCGAGTGAGGAGTGTGTGGTGAGAGTCGGGGATCGTCCCAAGAGGAGTGGCGTCGGTTGACGTGCCTAGGGAGAGGTTGTAACCGAGCACTTGAGGGAGACACGGCTAGGTCCAACACTTAGTGGGTGTAGAGTGTGATTGCAAGAGTGTGAGTTGTAGAGTTTTCGGTTAGCTAGAAAACCGAGTGTGTAGAAGAAGTTCCGGCTTCCAAACCGGATTGTGTTAGTGGATTTCTCCCCGGGAGTGGGGAGCGGAGACGTAGGACGGAAGGTCCGAATTCCGTGATCATATTGCTTGTTTGAGTGTGCTTTGACGTTCATTCATATTTATGTTCATATCTTATATCGCCATTGTCATTAGCTCATTATCTATATCATCCACTATCTAGTTCATATTGTTTACCCTCCTGTTAGTTTATATATCCTTGCATACATATTTCATCATATAGGATATATCTTATTGTTTATATTGCTTATCCTAGCTCATATATATTATTGCATTTCATACTTGCTAGGATAACTTGTTAATTAGTTTAATTGGCATAAAATCGGATTAGATTAGCATAAGACCCTAATCACCCCCCCTCTAGGGTCTAACACTCATAGAATTCAATTTTCCTACTCTTAGCTCCTTTCAATAATCCTTACTTACACAACGCCTGTAGTGATTTTTCTCATGTGTGCCCAAGTCTGAAATGCTAAAGTCTGCTAGCACCCGTCTCTGAAACTGCTAAAGCTACCTGGCTAATCTCAGTACTTTCCTTCAGATAATAAGGATTTCTATTGTGAATACCTTTCATCACAACCAACGACCCGTTAGTAACTTTAGCTACAATGTTCTCAAAAGTTACCTTGAATCCCTTTGCCTCTAAATCTCCAACAGAAATAAGAGTTTTCTTTAGTTGAGGAACAAACCTTACTTCATTCAACTCTCTAACAACTCCATCGTATATATATTCGAATCCTAATAGTACATATCCTACAAATGTCACAGGACTGATTGTTTCACATGACCACCACACCCCATCGATCTTCTCAAAAGATGCAAATCAATCTCTACGGGAAGTCATACGATAAGTAGCAATAGAATTCAGCATCCAATCTGATGCATCCGCATGGTTAATCTCTGGAGTAATCAAAAGAGAAAAGCATGAATCATCAGAATCATTACTACTCCTAGCAACATCCACTTCACTGGCCTTCGGGCCCTTCTTCTTGCTAATCTCCTTCTCTCTCAGCTTCGGGCAATCTCTCTTTTAATGTCCTTGTTCTCTGTAGAAAGCACACTGGTTTTTCGCAATTGGTAGTGGCATCTTGACTTTGACCTGCCTCGATTATCACCTCTAAGATAGGGACTCCTTCCTCTTGTCGACAAGGCTTCTCCTGAAGTACTAGCTCTAGAAGATTCTTTATCCTTCCTCCTCAAATCAAAATTTGTCAATGCATTAGTCACTTCACTATAGGTGACGGAAGATCTATCATTCAATAATGTAAGGGTTCCAATAATCGTTTGGACTGTTTTGTACTAGTGGAAGCTTTTTGCTAAGATGAGATCCTATGAACAAATGCCACATGTTATACCCCCTTCTCTTTCTAGCAATCTTCAATAGCTTAGCTATTAGCATTCTTTCCAATAGCATCAATTTCTTCGTGAAAATGACAAAGTTTCAAAATTCCCCCTTCTACTTTCTCCCTCAGTATGCTAGCGTCCTGCTACGTACTAAAATTGACCAATCAGGTACTATGGAGATCATGTTGCCTGACTGTTTCACAAACTACAACAATAAATTGTAGGAAAATAAAGGGCTCACTTGCTCCGCCCTTTCCACAAACATACTGAACTTTGAAGTTCCATTAAGAGAAGAATGTTGGATAGTTAAAGAAGAGTCTAAACAATCAAGTTCTATAATTTTGTTGAAGCCATGTTTCTTTAGTAAATCAGTATATTGATTCTCAAATCATTAAAAAGAGAATTATCACATTTCATCTCCTTATAATCATTCATCTCTGTTGTTTTGATACATGCACTTTTCCCACTAAAAATCCATCACCAAAATCAAAAGGATATATAGGAATGGGCTTACCGGAACGGTATGGATGAGATGGATGAATGGATAATTTGGATAGGAAGCCGATCACTCTTAGGATACAAATATCACCACCTTAGAATAAACGATGGATAACAAGATTAGCCAACCGATCTAGAGTTACATATATCACCATTCTAGATAGATGTGACAATTCACCACTCAAAGGACCTCACCTTAGAGATACAGATAAACACTCGCACTCAATGGAATCCACCAAAGAAATATAGAGCAAGGATAAAAGCACAAAGCTTAATTTTAATCAAAACACATCATACGTTTCCATTATATTTCAAAACTAATTATAGGCTTGAAAAAACTCTTCAAGTATGGGAGATATACGAACCTAGAATACATTTAAAAACACATTATGACTTAATTAATTGACCTAGAAAACTTAAAAGACTTTTAACTAGTCCAGATTCGACCCCCAGTTGTTATTTCAATTTTATCTTTTAGTATAATGAGATTTATCTTAAATAAAACTAGGCACGAATATCAATCCAACACTTCAATCAGAGCATCATTTGGATTACTTTAGAGAGAGTTATGGCAGAGCAATTAAGGCCATAGACACAGTTCAATGAATCTGAATTCACAATTTGGGCTCCAGCATTCTTCCTCAATTGAAAAAAAACTTGTCCTCGAGTTGTTGCTGCCATGATAAGATGAGAGATTAGAAATAGTAAAGGTCAGCCATAAACCATAGCTACTTGGCAATTCAATCTTGTAGCTATTGTCACCAATGACTCAAAGCATGAATGATAGCATAAAACGCCTTATCATAAGTAGAGTAATTCTTGCGATAATTGCTCAACTTTTCATTAAAATAGGCAATAGGTTTATCTCCTTGACTAAGCACAACATGAATCCCCATATTAGAGGCATCATATTAAACTTCAAAGATTTTGATACAATCGAGAAGATTAAGAATAGGAGTCCATGTCATCCTTTGCTTGATGAGTTCGAAGCTCTTTTGGGCCTTATTGGTCTGCTTAGAAGTATGCCCTTTAGACATTTAATGAAAGGAGTGATAATAGTACTAAACCCTTTAATGAATCGCCTATAGAAAGAGGCCAATCCATGAAAAAACCGAATGTCATGAACAGTAGCGGGCATCGTCCATGAAGTGATTGCTTCAACTTTCCAGGGATCCGCCTTAATTTCTTTGGCCGAGACAGCAAATCCTAAGAATATTAGGCTCTCAAACAAGAAGTTGCAGTTCTTCAAATTAGCATACAACTTTTGCTCTTAAGAACTTTAAAAACTAGGTGAATGTGCTCCATAGGTTCCTTGTGAACTCGGCTATAGATGAGAATGTTATGGAAGTAGACAACAAGAAGTCGGTCGATAAATGGTTTGAAAAGATGAGCTGCATGAAAGCTACTTGGTGCACTTGATAAGCCAAATAGCATAACCGTCCATTCGTAGAGACCATCTCTAGTTTTGAAGGCCATCTTCCACTCATCACCTAGACTCATTCGAATTTGATGATGGCTACTTTGGAGATCAGTCTTTGAGAATATAGAAGCACCACGGAGCTGATCAAGCAGATCATCAAGGTGAGGAATAGGAAAGCGATATCTGATAATAATTTTGTTAACATCTTGTCTATGCACACACATACACCATGATCCATCTGTTGCGCGCAGCGGAAATTTCGGCAGCACTTTGGCAGCACAACAAGAGAGTCAGATCGCAATAAGAATTCCCGTCTCACCAAGGAGACAAGAATCTGAAGCGGATATCTCAACCAAGTGAGATATCGGCTCTTCCTCTCATCAGTTCTAGGACTGACCTGTCGAGGGATCCTAAAAGCTATTACAAATCACACAAAAGCAGTACAACCAATTTTTACGTGGTTCGGCAAATTGCCTACGTCCACGGGGCAAGGAGGGGGGAGATCTACTAATAGAGGGAGAGAATACAACTAGGGTTTACAATCACTCACAACTAAAACCCTCAAACAAACTCTCAGATCCCTCACAATATCTCTCTACAAAAGCACAAAAGTACTGCACTATTTCTTTCTGCAGCCGCACAAAAGAACTCCTGCACTTTCGTACTTGAACACAGCTGGCCGCAAAATTATCACAAACCCAATCCTCTGCCTGAAGCCACAGCCGAGAAAAAAAAGGACAGCAGACTCCTTTTTCTTTTTCTTTTGCGTTTGCTTCTGCACCTGATCGCTTGCACCCTGTAGCCGCCAAAGAAAATCAAAGCTCCTTGCTACTCTATGCCCTAGAAACAAATAGTATATATATAGGCTTGTATAGGCTATTGGGTGGGCCTTTCACTTTGTCCGCTGGACAAAACCAACCAAGGCCTTTCACGTTGTCCGCTGAACTAATCACATGGTCCCCACCTTCACGTGTTCACAATTCTCCACCTCGGTGAAGTTTTCTCAAAACTGAGCCGACACCAAAGCAACCAAATGTCCCACTTGTTGTGTCTAGTACGAACTCAACCCACAACAAGTCGAGAACCCAAACGAGAGTCCAAAACAATCTCACCCCATCAACTAATCCAAACCGGCTGCATCTGAAAGACTGCCTACGCAAACGCGGTTTCAATCAGTTTTGGATCAGTGCCCACGGTGTGGTTTGAACCAAAACGCATCACCAAAGTGGGAATGAAGACAGTAAACGACGACCCGCATGGACAGCGCCAAAAAGGACTTGTGCCACATACAGCTCCAAACGGCGAAATCCTCTGGGTTCACCCCGACCTGATTGAAGATGAACAATGGGCCGGATCGTCATCCAGGAAGAAGTCTAAAGGGAAAGGAAAGTCTTGCTGCGGAGTCTCTGCTATCCCAGGAGAAGATGACGAAAGAATCCTAGCTTTCTCGCTCTCTGAAGAAGAACAAGAAGTTTTTGCGACCTGAAGCGGAAATGAGTATCACTACAACTATCCACCACCTAGTGAGCAGGGGGTGAATAAACGGGGACCAGCCAAAACTCTCACGGAGATGGGGGTGATTACGAGTCCTACACCGGGCGCAGAAGCTCGACAACAGCCAGTGAATAAACCGAAGGAGAAGAATCCCCAGGAGGTTCAGAATCCGAAGCAGTCTCGTTTCAGTCGCCCGATTGGAAAGGACAGACTGGAAAGCTCGAAGACTCCGCAAGTCTTCGATATAATGGCTCAACTAGCCAACATTCCAGCACGGATAACGCTGTATGAGTTGCTGCGGTTGTCCAAGGAAACCAGGGAGGCCTTGCAAGAAGAGTTGGCCAATTCAGAGGTGTTTCTGACTCAAGTCAAGCCGGTGCCTGAAGAACCGGAACTGCTGAGTCAACATTGCAATATAGCGACTAAGAACCTTCCCTGCATTACTTTCACCAAAGAGGATATGCAGACGAAGAATTCGAACCACGATCGACCGCTATACTTCATCGGGTACATCGGCTCCAGCAAAGTCAACCGAATCCAAGTGGATCCGGGTTCTGCTGTGAGTATTATGCCGCTTCGCTTGATGCATTTCCTCGGTATTCCAGTTAGCAAGTTGGCGTCCATAGGCACTGTTATCTATGGGTTCAATACCAGTGGGTCAAGACCTTTAGGTAAAATCCGGATAAAGTGTCAATTGGGAGATTTGAAGACGGAAGTCACATGTTATGTGATCGATGCCGAAACTTCATATAACTTACTATTGGTGCAACCAATTGCCTTCCGCCCCTTTGGAAGCTCAACAAGCTCCCATGTATCGTTCTTATGAAGAGATTCCATCTCCTCCTGCATAGCCACCTGCCACGAATCAGCCTCCGAACTCTGCTCGGCCTCTCTGAATGTAGTAGGCACTAACTCATCGATACTCTCCACCGGAAGTGCATACGCAACTGTGTCGGCATACTGTGCTGGCATCTGTATGTTTCTCCTCTGTCTCCGAACCGCAATAGGATCCTGAACCTGAGCCATCGGTTCCTGATCCTGTACATCAGTACCCGTATCCTCCGTATCACCGTCGTGCTCGCCTGGCGTCACCTCAGTCGGCATGTTTTAAACGACATTGTACCCTTTGTAATCAACCTTGACGATGAACAAACGTCAGAGGGCAGTTGTAGCTGGCAACTTGCCAATCATGAAATAAATAATGATTTGGAGTACTCCTTGTCTCTTAATGATGTGATAAAAGAATTGTACGATAATCCTGATTTGTATATGCTGCTTCGATCGTCCTATGTAACAAGGCACCTGCATGGATACTGTACCATCTGGACAATGTGGAGCTGCATCGATCTCCACCACCTGCGATATCTTCTCTGTCGGGACGCTCTCCACCTGATGAGAGCTGGGAAGCTTCAAGATAGAAGCTTCATCAAACGTGACGTCCCTACTCAGCACAATCTTCTTGTCAACTGGATCCCAAAGCTTGTATCCCTTGATACCACGCTTGAATCCTACAAATATGGCCTCAGCCCAAAAGATCTTCTCCAAACCACTCTGCGACAATAAGCATCGGATCTTCTCCAGTAAAGACCGATTTAATCTCTCTGCCACCCCATTCTGCTGCGGTGTATGACTAACTGTGAAGTGTCTCTCTATGCCCTCGTCTCGACATAGCTGCTGAAAGGGGTCAGAAGTATACTCACCACCGTTGTCGGATCGCAACGTCTTGATCTTTCTCCCAGTCTGCAGTTCCAATCTCTTCTTCCACTCCACAAACAAATCTAGCACTTCACTCTTCTTCGTCATGGTGTACACCCAACAACGCCTAGAATAGTCATCTACAAAAGTGACGAACCAATGTCTACCACCAAGTGATGCAGTCTTGGTGGGACCCCAAACGTCTGTGTGTACGTAGTCCAGGATGCCCCTCGTCTGATGAATGGCAGTCCCGAACTTCACATTGGTCTTCTTGCCAAGAACACAGTGCTCACAGAACTCAATCTTCCCACTCTTGGCTCCCTTCAATAGCCCCTGCTTGCACAATGCCTGCAGTGACTTTTCACCTGTGTGCCCCAATCTATAGTGCCAAAGTCTGCTCATGTCCGCTTCTGAAATAGCCGAAGCAACCTGGCCAATCTCGGTGCTTCCCTTCAGATAATACAAATTCCGATTGCGGACTCCCCTCATCACCACCAATGATCCCTTAGTAACCTTCGCTACAGCGTTTTCGAAAGTCACCTTGAATCCCTTCGCCTCCAAAGCTCCAACTGAGATAAGATTTTTCTTCAGTTGAGGAACAAATCTCACCTCCTTCAACTCACGGACTACTCCATCGTGCATCCTAATCCGTATGGTACCTATCCCACAAACGCCACAGGATTGATCATTTCCCATGACAACAACGCCCCCGTCGACTTTCTCAAAAGATGCAAACCAGCCTCGCCTAGGGGTCACATGAAAAGTAGCGCCGGAATCAAGCATCCAATCTGATGCATCCACATGGTTCACCTCCGGAGTAATCAGTAGAGAAAAGCACGAATCATCGGAATCATCGCCTTTCGCAATGTTCACCTCATTGGCCTTCGGGCCCTTTTTCTTGCCATTCTCTTTCTCCTTGAGCTTCGGGCAGTCTCTCTTCCAATGTCCCTGCTCCTTGCAGAATGCACATTGGTTCTTTGTTAATTGGTGGCGGCCTCTAGACTTTGACCTCCCTCTGTTACCACCTTTCGGATATGGGCTTCTACCTCTTGTCGACAAGGCCTCTCCTGAAGTACTAGCGCGGGAAGTCTCCTTATCCTTCCTCCTCAAATCGTAGTTCGTCAAAGCGTTAGTCACTTCACTATAGCTGATAGAAGATCTCCCGTTCAACAAAGTGAGCACGAAGGTATCATACTCCTCATCCGGTAAGGAGATCTTCTCATCAACATTTGCCAAGTCCGACAACAACTTAGTGTAGTTGTTCACATGAGCCGCTAGCGAGGTGCCTCTGGACATCTGGAATCTGAAGAGTCTTCGCAGCAAGTGCAACCTGTTCTCAACGCTCTTTGTGAGATACTTGTTGTTGAGAATTTCCCACATCTTCATTGCAGACGTCACCCCAATCACATCATATTTCAGCTCCTGTTCCAAACAGGTTCTGATCACCCCACAAGCGTTCCTATTCATCTTCTCCCATACCGCCTCATCATATTTAGGTGGTCTTTCGTGGACCATAATGGTCTCTTCCAAATTCTGAGCATTGAGCGCATCCTGTACGTCGCTCATCCACAAACCAAAGTTGATTTTACCATCATACTTCACCACACTAATCTTAGTGTTCTGAAAACCAACTTGTATTGTACTCGCCATCGATTTGCTGCTTTCACCTTCTTCTCCCATTGCGAACTAACTCCAAATTGTAGAGAAAGAACAAATTTGATAGAATTAGGAACCACCCAACTGAACCCTAGATCGGATTCCAAATAGATCTCCTATCCACACGAGGAAAGCGAAATCTCCAACGGCAACTCCTAATGCTATCTCCACCGAAGCCGAGAACTCCAAGAACTAAGCTTCACACAAGAATCTTCCTCCACCAAAAAACCCTAGATCTGAAATCTGGGCTCTGATACCACTTGTTGCGCGCAGCGGAAATTTCGGCAGCACTTCGGCAGCACAACAAGAGAGTCAGGTCGCAATAAGAATTCTTGTTTCTCAAAGGGAACAAGAATCTGAAGCCTATATCCTATCAAAGTAGGATATTAGCTCTTCCTCTCGTCAGCTCTAGGACTGCGCGTCGAGGGACCCTAAAAGCTATTACAAATCACACAAAAGCAGTACAACCAATTTTTACGTGGTTCGGCAAATTGCCTACGTCCACGGGGCAAGGAGGGGGGAGATCTACTAATAGAGGGAGAGAATACAACTAGGGTTTACAATCACTCACAACTAAAACCCTCAAACAAACTCTCAGATCCCTCACAATATCTCTCTACAAAAGCACAAAAGTACTGCACTATTTCTTTCTGCAGCCGCACAAAAGAACTCCTGCACTTTCGTACTTGAACACAGCTGGCCGCAAAATTATCACAAACCCAATCCTCTGCCTGAAGCCACAGCCGAGAAAAAAAAGGACAGCAGACTCCTTTTTCTTTTTCTTTTGCGTTTGCTTCTGCACCTGATCGCTTGCACCCTGTAGCCGCCAAAGAAAATCAAAGCTCCTTGCTACTCTATGCCCTAGAAACAAATAGTATATATATAGGCTTGTATAGGCTATTGGGTGGGCCTTTCACTTTGTCCGCTGGACAAAACCAACCAAGGCCTTTCACGTTGTCCGCTGAACTAATCACATGGTCCCCACCTTCACGTGTTCACACCATCTTTCTTTTGTATTAAGAGGGCAGGAGCTACACACAGGCTCGTGCTTGATCGCACCAATACTTAGCAATCAGATCTTTCACTTGCGGTTGAAGCTCCTTGCTCTCCTTCAGGTTCATGCTCTAGGCGACTTTATTTGGAAGAACAGCATTGAGCACAAGATTGATAGAATGTTTTATCTCTCTTATTGGTGGAAGACCGATAGGAATCTCTTTTGGGACAAGATCTTGAAATTCCTCAAGAGGAGGCTTCATTATTAGTGGAACTTCTTTATGTTCTTCATTCTCTTCTATGACGACCAAGGCAAAGGCTTGGGTTTGTCCCTCCAACTTCTGGATAAACTCCCTTTTAGAGAGAAAGTTTCTCCCTGAATGATTTGAAGACTTCAAATAAATATTCATCTTGGAAGGACCCAAGACAATCTTTACACTATCGTTAAAGAAAGAATAGATATTTTTGTAGCCATCAAGAATCAACCATCGGTTGTATTGCCAAGGACGACCAAGTAGAATGTGACATGCATCCATAGGAATGACATCACATAATACCTCGTCTTTATATTTTACACCAATAGAAAATTTCACCAGGAACTATTTAATCACTTTTAACTTTAGCTCCTTTGCAAAGCCAAGAAAGTTTATATAGATGAGGATGGTTCTCCATCTTGAGATTCAGCTTCTCAACCACAGTAGTAGCCACCATGTTCTCACAACTAACATCATTAGTAATAATATCACACACTTTATCATGGGATGTGCATCATGTCTGAAACATATTATTGTGAAGCCAAGAAGTATCCTCAACTGGTGCTAGATCCAAACTTTTCTGAACAGAAAGAGCCTCCTTATGATCTTCATAAATGATTTCGTCGGCTAGATCTTCATCATAAATGGGTGATGACTCCTCGGATGACTCCTCTGGTATGATCTCCTCTATCAGTGTTATAATCTTCTGATTTGGACATTAAGAAGTAATATGTCTAAACCCATGACACTTGAAGCATTATCGAGAATTAGGAGTTAGAGTTGTAGTTTATTTGGTAGAGCTATCATGTTAGGACTGAGCTTTGTACTCCTTAACTTTTACGGGTTGAGAGCCACTCTATCGGTTAGAAATGCTCCCACAACTAAAAAACCGAGTACCACCGATACTCATTGGTCGCAACTTCTCCTTCAACTACTTCTCAATCTTCTTGTTGAGTTTGAAGACATCATGATATGACCAATAGGATTAAAATTGGACCACGTCATGAATCAAAATTGGACCACATCATGAATCTCCAAACAAAATCCACCAAGAAAATGAGCAAAATTATGTTCCTCTAGTTCTAATATGCTACACCACAACATGAGATGATGGAGTTCTTCCGTACAGTCCACAATGGACAACTCATTTTGCTTGAAATGATGCATCTTGAGATAAGTGTCATGCAAAGAGGTCTCTGTTGTGCCTTGAGAACCCAAACCAATCGCCGAGAAAAAGATAAACCACAACCAAAATCAATAGCATAAACAATCAAACACCAGTTTTACGTGGTTCGGTAAGATGCCTACGTCCACGGGGCAAGGAGGGGGGAGTTTTCACTATTAGAAATCAAGGGGATACAACTAGGGTTACAAATCTCTCACCGAAACCCTCAACAAATCACTCTTGATCTCTCCCAATTGCTCCAACAATAGAAGCCCAAGAACTCACCCTCAATGGCTGCTAAAACCCCTTACTTACAAACCCTAAAACCAAGTTTGGGTATTTATAGAAAACCCAAACGAAACGGGTCTGGAAACAGACCCAGCCTAAAACCGCTACGGCGGTCGACCGTCGCGGTCGACCGCCCTCAATCCAGAATAGCACCCGAGGTCCAGAGACTTCTTCGGGTGGGCTTTGTTGTTCCGCAACTAGAGAGAAACCGCAATCACGTGGGTCTGTCTGTGGGTTTCACTTTGTGGCCCCCACGTCCCACTCGTTTACAATTCTCCACCTCGGTGAAGTTTTTCCAAAACTGAGCCGACACCAAAGCAACCAAATGTCCCACTTGTTGTGTCCAGTACGCCATGGCAACAGACTCATGACAACGGACTCCATCCACAACACGTCGAGACCCAAACGGGAGTGCGAACACTCACCCAAAACACTCAACCCCAAAACAACTGTGTCTACTCACCAATTAACTGAGCCTACACCGACTACACCAAATGCCTCTTTTGCTAAGACCCAAATGGGAGTGCAAACACTCACCCCAAATGTCGATGTCACTCACCAAAACGGCTGCATCATAAAGACTGCCTACGTATCCTCTTGCCCAAGGAATCAAGCCTTCACGTAGTTCACCCAATGGCCTCCAAAGGCCCTCAATCCAACTTGCGGCTGATAGCATCATCAACGACCCCAATCTGAAAACAATCCAACACCTCTACCTGAGATGTAACAATGGCCGTATCCAAAACATATCCACCAGCTGCATCCAAATCAACTACCTCATCATCTGCACTCATAAATAAATGACTCTCACGCTGTGCCACCTCAGCTGGAATCCCAAACAATGCAGAATGACCTGGAGTATGTGGGAAAATCCCCACCCAATGTGGAGTAGCATCAACCTCCACCCGCTGCGATATCCCTCTAATCTGATCAATACTCTCTACCTGCCGAGAGTCCAAAGTGACAAACCTGCTCAGACCAAACTCAGAAGCTCCCCTCTGATAGCCGAACGAGCCTCTGAATCCCAAATCGGATCCAATCTCACATCCACGATGTGACCAAGTGCTGGGTAGCCAAATATCCGACGCCGACCAAAACCTGAAGCAGCTCTACCAGATCTAACAACTCTACACGCAGCAGTCGGCAACCTCATAAGATGGAAACCTGTCAAAGCCTGAATACCAAATCCACTGCTCGACAACCAATGCCGATCCTCCTCCAGAAAAGAACGGCTCACTAAATCCACCATCTCATCACGTCGCCCCACTGTCTCCTCTCCTCTGAAGTGTCTCCAACTACCATGAGCTCGGCACCGATGCAAGAAAGGACTCCTACTAGAACTAGTACGACTGGTAACCTTTCTGCCTATACACCTCCTCCAACTATTGCGGACTACTAGGGCTTTATACCAACGGGACTTGGTTGCAACCCAAATATGCCTAGTACAATCCCCAACATAGGAAACAAAATAATGATTACCTCCCACTGATGCATACATGGAAGGCCCCCCAATGCCTGACTGAACACCTCAAATAAGACCCCTCGATCGGTGGATAGAAGTGCTGAACTCCACCTTGGTCTCCTCGCTCATCCCAATGTGCTCACAGGACTTCAATCTGCAGGTCATAGCACTCCTCAATAATCTGTGCACGGCATAACCAATAATATATCCCAGCACCAAACAATACCACAGTTTAGTCATAGAAGTAGTCAGCGCCCTATCAACTACCGTGCTCCCAAGTAGATAATACAAGTTACTCCGTCTGACTCCCTTCATCACAATCATGGACCCCGATGTGACCTTCAAGCGAGAATCCGCCAAGGTCACCCTATAGCCTGATGCCTCCAATACCCCAAGTGAAATGATGTTCTTCCTCAGTTGAGGAACAAACCTCATATCAACCAACTCCCGGATCATCCCGTCACTCATCCGAATCTGAACGGTACCAATACCACTAATAGGGCATCTGTGATCATTACCCATGAGAACAGCATCCCCTCTTTCCAACTCCTGAAAGCTGGAGAACCAACCCTTCTAGGGCATATGTGGTAAGTAGCACCAGAATCCAACATCCACTTGGTGGAGTCGGCAATATCAACTGACGGAAGAGTTGGGCACGAATAGCCCGAAGAATCTGAATCTGAAACATCACCACTAGCCTTGGCAACATTCACCTCTGAAGCTTGAATAGCTTTCCCTTTATTCTTCACGGCTTGTAATTTTAGGCATTCGGCTTTCCAATGTCTATCCTCTTTACAAAAGGCACACTGATTCCTACCAACTGCAGGATGCCCCCCTCTAGACTGCGACCTTCTTCCACGGATTGGACTTCTAGTTCTTGCAACCAATGCCCCTACAACCGGCTCGATGGAAGTCTCCTTGTCCTTCTTTCGAAGTTGATAGTTCATGAGGGCTGCGGTGACCTCACTATATGAAAGAGATGCCTTACCATTAATAAGAGTGAGGACAAAGGTCTCATATTCCTCGTCGGGCAAGGAACTCAATAACAACAATGCTTTATCCTCATCTTCAACAATGACATCTACGTTCGCCAAATCTGCAAGTAGCTTCGTGTAGTGGTTCATGTGATCACTAATGGATATCCCCTTCTTCAATTGGAAATGATAAAGCCTCCTCGTCAAATATTTGCCCTCTAGGACCTTCCAAATCTTCTTTGCCGAAGTTTCATTCATCACATCATATTTTAGATCTTGGGTAAGGCAAGACCTAATCACACCACACGCCGTTCTATTCATTTTATTCCAAACCTTATCATCAATTTCGGCCGGTTTCCCGTCCAACTCCAACGTATCTTTCAAATTTTGCGCATTTAGCGCATCCATGACTTCACATCGCCAAAGTCCAAAATTATTTGTGCCGTTGAACTTTTCCACATCTATTTTTATAGAATGTATATTCAAACTTTGGACGGCCTTCACACTAGAAGAACCCTCCCCACTTTTATCTTTTCTGGCCATAATCTCAAAGCACCCAATAAACAATTACGGAACAAATAGGAAATAGATCCAACTTGAAAAAGATAGAAACTTTACCATAAAGATTCCACCTTTATCACCAATCGAAGCTCTAGATGAACTTCCCAACTAATCTACACCTCCAAAAAGCCCAAGCGTTGCCCGGAGCTCTGATACCACTTGTTGTGCCTTGAGAACCCAAACCAATCGCCGAGAAAAAGATAAACTACAACCAAAATCAATAGCACAAATAATCAAACACCAGTTTTACGTGGTTCGGCAAGATGCCTACGTCCACGGGGCAAGGAGGGGGGAGTTTTCACTATTAGAAATCAAGGGGATACAACTAGGGTTACAAATCTCTTACCAAAACCCTCAACAAATCACTTTGATCTCACCAATTGCTCCTAGAATAGAAGAGCCCAAGAACTCACCCTCAATGGCTGCTAAAACCCCTTGCTTACAAACCCTAAAACCAAGTTTGGGTATTTATAGAAAACCCAAACGAAACGGGTCTGGAAAACAGACCCAACCCAAAACCGCTACGACGGTCGACCGTGATCCATCGCGGTCGACC
>NC_033800.1:100790561-100815586 GCF_001876935.1 Asparagus officinalis
TGGTCGACCGCCAAGCTGTAAACCTGATTCTGAGCCTTCTGAGCCTGCCAATCTCCTACAGTCTCTCGTAAGAATTTCTTCTTAAGTTCCTTCTTCATTTTCACCCAAGGGCTTGCCCAAATGTGCTCGTCTATTCTTGAGTTGCTCCCATCAAATAGAGGCATGCTTCTTAAGCTTGATAGCAACAAACTTAACTCTTCTGTGATCAAGTAGCTAAAACTCAAAGACTCATTCGATGGTGTTGAGCCAATCTAAGAACTCATATGGCTGGATTCATTGTTCAAACTATGTAATATCAAATTTGACATCAAATTCTCGATGATAATTTTCACCTCTTTGACTTTGATGATAAGAAATGCTTCTTCATCACTTGAAGCTCAGTTACGAGCATGGTGGAAGAGATTAGCCACCCCGTCTACATACTAAAAGAGTCTTCCTCCAACATATATTGAGAACCATATTGAGAGGCAATGTCTTGTTGTGCAAGCTACTCCTAAAGTTCCTGCACTTGTATTCTAAATTCATCCAATTCAATGTCTCAAAGATCGTGCTCAGGAGGAGTTGCTCCAATATTGATGTTGAGACATGATCATCAAAAGTTATGATACCACTTGATATCGGTATAGTATGGATGAGATGGATGAATGAATAATTTGGAAAGGAAGTTGATCACTCTAAGAACACAGATACCTTGGAACAAATGACGGATAGCAAGGTTAGCTGACCGATCTAGAGATACATATATCACCCTCTAAGTAGATGTGATGATTCACCACTTCAAGGACCCCATCATAGAGATACAAATGAACACTCACATCAATGTAATCCACCAAAAACATATAGAGTAATGATAAAAGTACAAAACTTAATTTTAATCAAAACACAACATACATTTCTACTATATTTCAAAACTATTTGTAGGCTTGAAACAACCCTTCAAGCATGGGAGATACATGAACCTAAAAATTAGTAAAAAACACGTTGACTTAATTAATTAATGTAGAAAACTTAATAGACTTTCAACCGGTCCAGGTTCGACATCCAGTTGGTATGTCAACTATATCTTTCTGTACATAACTCCAAATAATAGGAGACTAAAATATAAGATAAAACTAGACATGAATATCAATCCAACACTTCAGTTCGAGTATCATTTGGAGTCTAGGGAAAGTCGTGGCCAGAGCAATTAAGAATATGCACACAGTCCATCAAATCTGAATTTGCAATTTGAGCTCCATCAGGTCCATCTTGATAAACCGTATTGGATCATTAATTTTCAGAGTGAAAAACAAAATGTAAAATTTCACCAAAGAAGAAGTGGAAAATCATGAAATTGTCAAGTAGTCTAGTTATGGCCATAGCAATTAAGGCCATGCACAGAGTTGATAAACACGTAAAATATGCATTATCTTAGTGTGTTTTAAGCATGATTTACGAGTGTTTAATGCATATTTCGTGTTTAGATCGAGGATACTGCTGTTGTTTGTGTTCTTATATGTAGGTATTGGCTCAAGATTGAAAGATTTGATGATCATTGGAAGTTTTACAAGAGTTTGAAGCAACAACAACATTTCGAAGGCATGGTTCGTGAAGAAAATGGATGCACGAATATGAAGAACTGGAATTTCGACCATGATGCAGTTTGAATCAAGAAAAACTCAAAATATGAAAGTTGTAGATCTCTTCAACAGGATTCCAATGCAACTTGAATCACCTCATTCCGAGGTCGGACGCAAAAGTTATAGTCAACATACCGAAAACTGAAGAAACAAGCACAAAATCAGCAAAACAGCCCCTACCACACCCTGGTGTGGTGCAGACCACACCGGTGGCGCGGGAATTAGTTATTTTCCAGATTTTTGGGGACATATAAATAGATGTTTTGACTTAGGGTTTTAGATATCTTTTGTTATGTTCTTTTAGTCATCAACTAGCAACTATTCTAGGGTTCAAGTATTGAAAGAAGACATTAATCTCTTGTAGAAGATTGGATTGCAAGTTCTTATTTTGAAGATTTCAATTGAAAGACGGGTTAATTCTTTCCTCTCTTTGATTTATTTCTTCTTATGATTGATTTGCATAATTATTTGATGTCTTCTCTTATTCCAATCATGTGTGAGTAGATTTCTTGTCTAGGATTGGGAAAGAACCCAGCTTTTTGGTGATTGATGATGAATTGATATAGGTTCTTGGTGAAAGTTTAAATCTTTGAACTTAATTTCTAGTGTTTTAATTTTGTTGATTCGCTTGATCACCGTATTAGCAATCATAGGTAATTAATTGAAGGACTGAAAGGTGAAGATTAATACCGGATCTCTAGAAATTAAGCAGGGAGCTCGAACCACGAAAGTAGGCTAGATTCCTTGGGGATTTGATTTGGATTAGTATAAATCTTAATGGGTTTAATTTAATCTTGATTCCACGAAAGTAGGTTAATTGAGATTGATTAGGCACGATCTTTAGACCTTGAAAGAGGCTTTAGATTAATTTAGGCTAATTCACCCTTTCTAGATTAAACCAACACCAAGAATTGAAATAATTCATCATTGAACACCTAAGTTGTGGTGATAACCCAATCCTAGTCCTTCATTATATTGAATTCCATCCGATTAGTTGTTTATTTTATTTCTTTTATTAAATCTCTTCTAATTTACTCATTAGTTTAGCTAGTCTAATAACGTAAAATTTGGTAATTAACCCTAGTCCCTGTGGGATCGACCTTGATAGCTGCAACGAGTCTGTGCGCTTGCGGATTTGCCTATCAAGAGTCCATCAAATCTGAATTTGCAATTTCGGCTCCATCCAGGTCCATCTTGATAAACCGTATTGGATCATTAATTTTTAGAGTGAAAAACAAAAAAAAAATTGTAAAATTTCACCAAATAAGAAGTAGAAAATCATGAAATTGTCAATTAGTCTAGTTGACTTTGTAGCAGCATTTTAGAAAACAAGAATCTCCAACCTCAAGAGTCCCAGACCTAGGAGCACATACTGGTACCAAAATTTCATACCTCAAAGGATTAGAGCCCAAAAATGTTTGCAGAGTCCAAGTCATCGCTAATAAGAATAATTCTTTTAGTCTGAAAAAAAAAAAAAGAGAATCTCGCTTCTGCAAAATTTGACATAACTCTATGCACGTGATATAGTTGAATCAGTCAGCATGGCTTCAGAGTTTCCATTAAAGCCAGAGGTGATTAACTTGAAAGTTAAAGGAAGCTAATATATTTAAATGGATTATAACTTATATGAAAGTGGGAAATAGCGATTTTACATGCAAGGCCAAAAGCGAGACTTTCCTATAACGCCTCCTAGCAGAAACCTCAATTCGAAAAATCCAGGTTGCACACTGAGCTATGCGAATTTGAATTTTTTTTGAAAGAAACGAGGTGAGCTAAATCTTAGTGAGAACATTTCATGCTAGAGTTTCTAAATATCTATCAAAATAATAATAATCCTCAAAATAGTGAATTATAAATTTTGTGCCTGTGATTCTGAGATTACAAAACTATTGCATAAAAGAACAATTTCTAGTATTTTTGAGAAAGGATGCAATACTTTAAAATTATCTCTTATTCTGTCATGAATTTCTGAATCAAGCTTATGCAATCGAGATAATTATTAGAAAAATGGAATATAAAAATTCGTATAAAGCAAGAAATTATCGTTTTCAAATTCATAGTCAAAAGTCAAAATATCAAATCTCAATGAGTTATTCATATAGTTGTACGAATCACATAATAGGTAACACTAAGGCTATGAATTATAACCAGTAGCATGGAAATGCCAAAAGGTATCGTATAACAAATATTTTCTGAGAATAGAATGCACCTAACATGTTATAGGCCGCTAGTCACGTCACAAATGCCCAAAAGGGCCACATCACAAATGTCCAAAAAGGCCACATAAATGTGCAAACACCAAATGAAAGACACAAACACATTACTCCATAGTAAACATTTTAGGGTTTTGAAAACATTGAGAATAACTTGTAAAATTGCTTGATTTCAAAAAGATATCACTTGTCAATTTCTTGATTTTGAAAACACGTCACTCATTAAATTGCTTAAATTCAAAAAGATGTCACTTGTCAATTGCTTGATTTCGAAAACACGTCACTCATTAAATTGCTTGATTTTGAAAACACATCATTTGTGCCAAAAAATATTGGTACAATTTGTTCAAAAAATCATAAACACTTTCAAATCAGGCAAACGAGTGTAAAACTCATCTTTTCAATTAAACAGTTTATGAAAATTATTTTATTTATTTTTATTTCTAATACCAAATCACATAAAATCTCTTGAATTTGTCAAGCTGTTGAAACACATTAAAAATATTTCTTTCTTCAACGGCTTTCAAATAAAGCAATATTCACATTTATTTGATATCACATGAGAACAAAAATCACTTATCGTATGCTATAGAAAATCACAATTACACTTCATATCTCATAAGAAATTAAAATAACATTATTAGGAAGGCCAAAATAGAATAGCTCAGATCACAATTCAATTTATATACATGAAAGAAAATAGAGAAATTGTTTCTTGAGCCCAAGATCAATCACATATATAATACTCATGTAATTTATATTTTAAAAATACTAATGAAAAATGAACTTACCTCTAAACTGTAAGACTCTCTAAAATTTGATGCCCCTCAAATCAACAAAGTTTAGTTATATAAAATTATAAGGTTAATACCCAAGTAATAGATATATATACTAATAACTTCATAATCTAGGTCCAACTAGGATCAAATAATATTTAAGACCCATAAAAAGGGTTCGCACAGGCTTATTACTAATTGTAGCAGTTTATCATAATTTCTATAACTCTTTTTTACAAACTTTTTGACCTAATTACAATTTATGGCAAGAATAGGGGCTATAGATAATTATCAAGGCCCAAAAATAACCTTATCTTACTCAACAAGAGGCAGTCGGGCCAAGCTCTGGGCCTCGCCGAGGAGCCAAAGGGCTTCTGCTCTTTCCGCCACTACTGTACCAATCAAAGGCAGCTCCGCGTAGGTTGCCGACGAATGACTGGACCATCAAGGGTTCGTTGCCGGAGATCAAACCCTCATGAGACTTGAAGTAAATCAAGTGCTGAGTGGGCAAACCTCCTCCGTCGAACGGTGTGAAGTTGATTACGTTGAACTTTAGCGGATACGGAATCGACTCCCACTCTCTAGGATAAGGACATGGGATGCCTGTCTTCTTTACCTCTTGAGCAGACATCAAAGCATTGATCTTGTTCTCAAGGTCTTTCATCTTCACATCTTTGCCTATATCTCTCTTTTAGCAATTTTGAGGAGGAACAATGGGACCACCCCCTAGTGTTGGTGTTGTTGATGGGGCCACCCCAGTGTTGGTATTATTGTTGGGGCCACCTCCAGCATCTTTGTCGTTGGGAGGGGTATCGGCGTTGATATTCTCCTCCACTTCTGGGTCACTATCTACGTGACTGGTAGTGTTGCGATGACTGGATTCATCATGCTTATTTGATAACTCTTGGAGTTGTTAGGTATGTAAATCCTTGACCCGTTGTACGGCCATTTCCATCTCGATTTTAAAATCTTCCTTCTGTATGGCCAAGGCCTTTTGAAGGAGTTGAGCCATCTGCTCAGTAGTGATCATGAATGATTCTTGATTTCGTCTCGTTCTAGATACTGTATTGTCTGAAGAGATTGCAGAGTTTGCATCTAATGCTTCATCATCTGAGGAATGCCCTCTCCTTGGTCTAAGTCTGATAGTCTTGGACTGTAGCCAAGTAAGACATTGAGATGCCCCGGGCAAAGGATCGGGACTAGAATGCCGGGTTGACTTCTCCTTGTCAGCCATGTTGATAGTGACCTCCAGGAATTCGTCAGCTTGATTGGTTGATCTTCTTTTGTGGAAGCGCATTGGTTTGGGTTTGGACGCTTCAATGGAGATTCTTTCGAATACCGAGACCCTTTGTGGAGTGGTCTTGGGTAGCTACATTCTTATAATACTATCCTGATTAATCTCTCACAAGGATAATAGTGAGAGTCTGATCATGGAGTACTTCTCTTTCAAGATTTATTCGTACCCCCAGTCCGATAGTATAACTCATCGGCGTTGTGTCCGAAATAACCTATTGGCTGTTTACTTAAATTTTTAGGTATAATGTTGTCTTCTATCAGACACGTTCTCTTCTAAATAGGTAACGCCTTGATGGTGTTCACAGGAGTCACACATCTGGAATCACATCCTCATGAGGGTGAAACCCTAACAGGCTCCTGATTCTCGACACACACCCCCAAGCGGGTGGTTTTAGGAATCAATTTATTAGGAGAGCGTGTATGACCCCCCAGTCTGAATAGTTGCTCAGGAATTATTCAATGGACCCAATTGTTCCTTAACAGGAGCTTCGCCTTAATCTTCATGTAGAGGACCAATGTGATCCTTCAACGGAATCCTAAACTTGGAGAGATCCATGCTACCGTAGGGCTTCACTGGATGTGCGAGAGCAAGAGGAACGGGATTAGAAGTTGACGAAAGCTGGGAGGCAGCTTTGGAGCTAAAATTCAATGAGAAACACGACTGACGTCTCTTCCCAAGTGGAGGCATCTTGGCTATTTTCGGTGCCATTCTTGGTGTTATTTTGACCTTTGGCATCCAAACTTGCTTGGATTTTGGTGATTCTTTGACCACCTCTTCCTTTTGTAATTCTTGTGCCTTTTGCACAAGGCTTCTTGCATGCTTAAGAAGTGCACGGCGCTTCTGGATACACTCCTTAAGAGTAGAATGGGCTCGTTTGACACGAACCCATTTGTTAGTCGGCGGTTGGGAGAAGGAACTCATTGCTTGCTGCGGTGAAGGCTTAGTTATTTGGTGTCTTCTGAATTCTAAATCCGCTTGATAGCGGAGTCCGTGCACCTGCTCCAGAGCTTTGGCGAATTGACGGGTAAGATGTTGGCGCCGTCTCTGATGAAATCTTATTAAAAAATAGGTTTTTGGGTGGTTAACAGGCGAAAAATAGCTTTTCTGGGAGTGAGACACCACTGGTGTCTTTCCCCATTGGCCGAGACGTCGTTGGCGTGTATCGATTGTTTTGCCTCTAATTCTCCTGTCCGATCTCAAAACGATGTGATTCAAAATGTATTAGAAAGTTGGAGAAGAGATCTACAACCTCCTCTGGGTGAAACACACATAAAGTGAATGAGACACGAGTAGCGTTTCATTTTTCGTGGGTGAAATGAAACTCCCGATCAAGTTGTTTCTTCGCTATTTTGTCGTCCCATTGACTCGTATGTTTCGTCAACTCGCTTCATGCACTTGTTAGCTTCCTCGTGGCATCAAATAAGCCTCGTTGACTTGGACAATGACATCCTCACTCATTCTAGGAATTCCTAGCGGACTCTATACATGAATCCTAAGAAACTCTATCCTAGCTCTACGACTCGACACAGGATGATCCTAAGGATATTGGAACTAGATCTCTGATACCAACTGTGACATCCCTGGATTCACATAAGGCTACAGTCCAAGGTGAATCCAAGGATGTCAAATCTATCATGCACCCACACAGTGCATTAACACGTTTCACTAATCACAGTAATATTCTCTAGTGGAATAAAAAAGAAGTGTAGGTACAAAACATGCAAAAGAATATGCTAGTAGTGCAATGAACATGATAAATATAGAAGAGATAGCCAAATAATAATATCATGTCTCAAATAAACAAAATAAAGTATAACTAAAATGGATACAAGTATAATATGTATCAATACATCGAGTCAAATGAAGTATCACTAAGGCACCCGGCCATTACAAAAATAAAATACAAACTCTAATGTCTGAAAGAAAATACAAAACTACAGTGGAGCCTCTAAGGGTAAAATCATGTGACGGTGACTATACTAGAACTCTGTCATCCTACGGCTCTCCAAAACTCTAAGCTGTCTGGAAAGAAATTTAAGACAAAAAGAGAAACAACACGAGCGTTAGAGCGCTACAGCAAGATCACCTCCAACCGACCCCAGGAGAAGATCTGCTAGATGAAGTGGAGGCTCTACCTATTAAGCATAGTCTACCCAGATTATTTTCCCCGTATCTATCGAAATTAATATTTAGACACCTACAGAGCGAGACGTAGTACGTCGAGCGAAATAATCCAAATAATGAAACCCTCATGTATATATCATATGTCTCAAATTGTAGATACCTAAATATTAACACCGAACTAAAGATAAACAATCTAAAGGAAATCAATAATTACAAACCCATAACACAAGACTGGTACGTCGAACGAAATAATCCAAACAAAGAAACCCTCATATATATACTATGTGTCTCAAATTGTAAATCGCTAATCATTGATCCCAACTAAGAAGTAAAGAGAAGCAATACATGGAAGTAAAACAACAACTTCAACCTTCACACATGGTGAGCTATGTCAAAACTTAGACTACCCTCGGGTAGTTGGCATAAACATAAGAAATATCATCTAGCATAATTATTCCTAGAAAACAGACCATATCAGTCAAACTCAAAATCATACCCTACTCTTGTAAGATTCTCACAATATCATGTGGATTTAACGTCCTTACTCAATCGTTCTGTGACAATAGGTTTTATCTCCTCTATTCCGGATGATGCATCCAGATGATCGTACAGAAGAATGTAGGCATATCAAATAGGTTTTATCTCCTCTATTCCGGATGATGCATCCAGATGATCGTACAGAAGAATGTAGGCATATCAGCCTAACCTAAAAACACCCTGATCATCTTCGAGTATTGGTACTGCTGAGGTCTCATTATGGGAAAACGTCGAAATACTCCTAGTGTGGTACAACTAATGTCTCATTACGGGATAAACGTCCACACCGAGTATCGACAACTGATGAATTATGTATTATGTGTTATTCCAACACTATCCACTTAAACATGTGTTAAGCATCTCAACTACTCGTGTGGGCTTAAACAACATGTGTATTCAAACATTCGCACACGTGTCTCGATGTGCGGATCCAAAACTCGTGTTCACGATCACCTCATGTGTAAAAATAAATGGCAAACAATGTATTATAAAGCATATATATCTTTTATCTCAAGTGTAATTAACTCCCCACTTGTCATAATCCCCTTCGGGATACTCATACGTGTGCTACAACACTATTCATACGTGTTCATGACTGTACATGTGTTAAAATGTGGTTCAAACCCCGTGATCCTATCTCAAAATGGCGCAAACATATCCTAGAAACAAAATCTAGCATATGTCGGTTAACCGCCCTTAGGACTCCGGTCGATCGGGTAGCGGACGTGCACCAGGTGCATAAACAGGAATCTACCAGCTGGTCGACCGACCAGAGAGAAATCTGTTCTCTTAGGCTTTCGATATGCAGAATTTAAAACCCATCACAGCTTGTATTTTATCATCATAAATTCAATGACATGATTAAAACTTGATTTTCACATATAAGAAATTATCCACATGAGTATTTAAACTCTTGATTTAACCTAATCAAGCTTAGCATCCCAAATAATCAAAAATCTCACATGAACGCTAGTTATCGACATAAAAAACATAAACATGCTTACATGAAACATAGAACAAATATAAATTTATTTATTCACGTTTACAAAACTTACTTATATCAAACCTAGGGTTTAATCATCCTTAATTAACATGTAAACTCATTGAATCCCAAATCTAGGGTTTAAGCATGATTAAAACATAATAAACAAGATACAAACGAAGTTTGAAACAAACCTAATGATCATGATCATGTTTCTATTATAAACAACAAGTAAAACATATAGATCTAATATCGGGTTAAGATTTTATATCAAAAATCTACTTTTTTATCATGTTAAAAATTAGATCTAAGCATCAAAATAACTATTTTACTTCATAAACACATGTTTTACGCTATGGGCAATGTTTGGATGCAGATGATCTTGCCTCAACGTTGTGTTGGACTCCTAGACACATGCACAAGACTTCCCCTTTGCCAAATGTCATAATTCCTCGCCTTTCCTTCGACAAACACCCTGAGATCTCTCCTAAAACTCACAATTAGGGTTAGGGTTGGATGAGGAAGGTGGCAGGTGTTAATCTCACGTGAAACAGGTTTAAAAGAGCTTTAAACGAGTATATATACTTAGGTATACTCTTGGGTTTAATATAAACAAAACCGATCCGAAATAGAGATAAACCTAGCGTCTGCACGCCCAGCGGTCGACCGCTGACCGCTCTCATGTTGGCGGTCGACCGAACATAAGTTTGGCCTGCACGCAAGCTGGGGTTTGGTATTTTGGCCGTAACTTTCTCATTTAACATCGGAATGAGGTGATTTAAGGTTTGTTGGAAAGACATTGACGGCACCTACAACTTTTCTCTTTTGAATTTTTCCAGATTCAAATTGCATCGGTGTGTAAAATATATAAAATCTTAACCGTTCATTTTTCTAGATTTTTCTTTGTGCATGTTTTGTGCATTTGTACTCATATATTCACAAATATACATTAAACTAATCTCAAATTAATTTTTATCATACTCAAACATTAAAATATATTATTTTTCACCATATAACATATTTATTATTATTTATCCCAAAAAATTAAAATATTCGGTGTTTTCATTCTTCCTCCTGAAAGAATTTTGTCTCTGAAATTCCGCATTCGTATCTTAGAGATTAATAATACCAGAAAAGCATGTTGAGAGGATAATCCAGACAAGAAAACCCTCACATATACATCTCGTACCTGTAGGGTGAATATTTGATTTCCCGAAAATGGGGAGTGTTCGTTTGTATTAATAAGAAGGCTTATTACAAACTAACAAATCAAATGGTTACAACAGAAGCAGAGGGAATGCCCTCTTTGTTTTTGCGGGGACTTTAGGTGGCTACAGGATGCTTCGCTCGATGCTCGTGTCGAGTCTGCTTCCCTTGGACCGTTCGAATGAGGTTGCTGGGGAGCTTCAGTACGCAGTAGAAGCTCGGGCCAATAGAGTTCGGGTCTGCTTAGTTCGCCGGCGATCGGAGCTCGGAACTAGGCCGTGATGCTGCAATGCAAAGCTTATGCAGAGAGCTTGGTCTCAACTCTTTTCTCTAAGTTTGCGACCTCTCCTCCAGTGCGCTGGAAAGGGCTTTTAAATGGAAGAAGGACAGCTTGACTCCTCCTTGAATTGTGGGATGTGACCACATCTTCTTCAGAGACGTCTAGCTACTCCTCGATACCATGAATGGTCATTCCAGGGATTGTGCTTTATGTCCTGTCACCTACGATGGGAAGGCCCATTCTTGTATATGAGGCAACGGCCGTCGGCTATCCGAGTGGACTTGACCAGCATTAATGAACTGCATTTATGAGTTCGCGGATCGATGAGGCGTCTGTCCGATCACTCGTACTGTGCGTGACCGCCCGGCGTGCTTTGGGCACGATGCTTTCTCCTTTCCGGTCAGGAGAGGCGGCGAAGTAGGTGCACAGTACTCGAGTGGGTCTAGCCAACTTGCCGAGTGCCGGCGGATCCAGCTCTTGACTCAGACAGCCGAGGTGAGTCGCATTTATGAATGCTCAGGTTGACTCGACACCTGTCCAGTCCTTCGCGCTGTGCGTACTGCGAGCGGCCGTTTGACGGTCTTGGGGTACTGTGCTCTCTCCCTTGAGAGAGAGGGATGGGAAGGCCCATCTCAGCACGTGGGGTAGCGGATACCCAGCTGTACTGACGGTCTTGGGGCTTGCTGGCGGATTCGACTCTGAACTCGGGCAGGCGAGTTGAGTGAAAGGCGAGCTTTCGTCATCCTGATCGATCTTAACTCGTGCTGGCGAGCTGACCGTTAGGCGAACCTGGAATCGAGTATACTCGAAGTCTACGCGGATTAGGCCCATGCTAGAGAACTGAGCGTGCGAGCTCTTCTCGTAGGCGAATTTCTTGTAAACCCATAGAGGTATTTTTTACCGTCTACAAGACCCCCTTCAAAGTTTTCGGAGGTTCTCACACGCAGCTCGGGATGAGGAGAAGAAGATAAACATCATTATCTGAGTCAAAGAGGGTCATTCAATTTTACCTTTAGTGGCGAGCGAGTCGTCCAGGCGAAATTAGTCTTCGGGAGCCAAGTTTCGCGCAACTCGCGGGGTCATGCCAAGTATTTGCAGGCGAAACCCTCCCTTTTTGAGGCGGGCCCAGATCTGACGGGAGATGAGCCACGTGTCTGCTGATAGGGCTTTGTGCTTCCCAGCTAAGGCGGCGCGGTCTCATCAGGTCGTGGCGATCGTGACTTGACAATACGATTTTCGTGCGTTTCGCCCCGTGACGCATCGTGGCCGTGGTTTTCGAACTCAACCGTCGGATGCAACCGCTAACCTCGGTTCTTTCGATATACCGATGGTGATCTGGGCCGTCGAATTTTGATCGTGGTCACGTCTCCTGTCCGTTAGGGTTTTCGCCTTTCGAGGGCAGTCGCGGCCACGTGGATAACTCCGCCCTTCTAAATCAGTCGTTTTCCTCCATTGGGAGTTACCGTGCTCTCAAATCTCGAAAGGAACCTCCAAGGAAAGAATTCCCGCTTCATCCTACAATGGCTCCGAAATCTAAGAGGTGCAAAGTGAGGGGTGCAGGCCCTGGACGTTACTCCGACCGTCTCTCCGCCGGCATGCCTGCCGGTGCTCTGGAGTCGCGCCCAGGTATGTTGATGGGTTCGTTGGACGATATCTTGTAGATCTTAGGCGTCGGATTTTAGGGAGATGAGCGTTGCTCATTATGCTTGGTAGCTTCCCCGATTTGGGGCAAAGTTTGCCCTATTTGCCCTTAGAGGATGATTACTGTCTCTGCGGGCGAACCCTTCAGTGGGAAGGAGGCGAACCCCCTTTTCGTAAGGCGAGTTGTTAGAGGGGGGGGTGTCCTTTGTACGGATAGACCTCGTTCGAAGTGGGTTCCCCCTTTCGACAGGCGATTTCGCCCGCCTCTGTTTGATGGGTGATTTTGCCCCTACAGCGGATTTCGTTTCGATTGATTTTTTTATTTCTTGTTGCAGCGACCTTTTCCGATGAGGCTTTCCCGGAGGGTGTGGCCGTTGGCCATGTCGGAGCAACAGGTTATACGGCACCTCCTCGATTTCCTTCTTTGGCTCCAGTGCCAGTATTCACCGCTGATAAGCCGCATGGTCTGGTACAGAGAGTCACGGATGGTCATCACTTGACATTACGCGAGTTGACGACCAACGCGGCGCTAACAGAGAAGGCGCTGCTCGCGGGGTACCTCATGTTATGGCTGAAGAGGTGCGTAATCCCCACTCACTCCTTTGAGGCTCTTCCTGTGGAGGTCGTGTATCCGGCGGTCTGCCTAGCTCACGGGAAGTCTTATTCCCTGGTATCGACGATGATAGCGTGTATTCACCGGGGGCTCCGAACTCTGACGGCCCAATTCTGCCGTGTGTTGGTCCTTGATGAGGGGGAAGGAGTAGTTATCAAAACTCCCAATCCTAGGGTGGGGCTACCGTACACTTACCGCCCTGTTGCTCAAAGAGAGCCGGTGGTTCCGCACGGTAGAGGGGGTTCATTATTACCTCCCCAGCATATCGAGAGGGTTTTCGATCGTCGAGCTGCGGTCCTTCGCCATTCCTCAGACGATGAACTGGGATTTGACCCCTTCTCAGGACGGGGTCACTTGTGGCATTTTTACGGGCTCTACGGCTGGGTATGGAGTGGAGAGTTCGTGCAAGCGTGTGACGGGTCTGCCGTCACCGCTTCTTCCGAGTCGGTGGAAGCTTTCCCCCGAAGGACTTTAGAGCCCCGGGGTGGGTCTATTCTGCACCTGGCAGCGACACATGGTGGTCCAAGATCACCGACTATGTTCTGGCCGAAAATGCTGACCTCAAGGACACAGAGCTGTATGTGGCCATCGAAGCCACTCGACACGGCCTGCGGATCAACGCTTCTCAGTTCCATAGCATCCTGGAACTGTATTGCGCGGAAAGCGGCACATTTTTCACCCCCAATGGTGAGCTTGGTATCACCCCTCACGAGATGTACGACGTGTCGGGGCTGCCTCTGGGAGACTTTCCTTACGAGGAGTACGTCCCCGATCAAGAGGAGATCGATAGGCTGTCGAGCCATTCCCCTTTGGCGGTTGAAACTCTGTGGGAGTTACTCTGCCACTACCACATATGCCTCAGTACCTTAGGGGCCTCGGATCATAAGGGGAAGAAGAAGAAGACCCCGGGGATCAGCCACAAGAATTGGGCTGATTATCTGTTCCCAGGGAACGATGTCAAGGGGAAGCCCGCTCTCCCGTTAGGCGCGTGCGACCAGCCCGAAGTGGAGGCGAGCCCGAAGTGGAGGCGAGGATAGCTAAAGAAGGAAGCACCGTGATTCTCGACCGCGACGAAGGCGGATTTAAGTCTGGTACGGTTCTTCACTCATTCCATCATCAGGCGAAGTTTCTCATCTCGGGGAAGGCGCTGCTCGCGGGGTACCTCATGTTATGGCTGAAGAGGTGCGTAATCCCCACTCACTCCTTCGAGGCTCTTCCTATAGAGGTCGTGTATCCGGCGGTTTGCCTGGCTCACGGGAAGTCTTATTCCCTGGTATCGGCGACGATAGCGTGCATCCATCGGGGGCTCCGTACTCTGACGAGCCAATTCTGCCGTGTGTCGGTCCTCGACGAGGGGGAAGGAGAAGTTATCAGAACCCCCAATCCTAGGGTGGGGCTACCGTATACCTACTTGATGGCATGGTTCGTCTATCACTGCGAATGCTTGATGAGTGCCCCGGCAGCGCTTCAGGGAGACAGGTTTGTCCCCTTTGTCCAGCGTTTGGAGAGGTGCTCCTGGAAGTGCAAGGACATCCCCGATACGAGGAAGACGCTCTCCCACTTCGGGCACTATAATTTTCGTCGATCTTTTCCTTACTTTAGCGGGGGTGGATATGGAGAATCTCTCAGGGATGCGCCGACGGCGGATCACCACACAATCCTTTCCCGTGGTGCCTTTCGCTGGTTGGTGGACATTCGACCGGGGTATCACGTTCTGAGAACAGGCTCCACATGCTATCTCGAGCCATACATCCCTTGCAGGTTTGCCCGCCAGTTTGGGTATGATCAATTGTATGTGGGCAACGTCAACCCTCGCCTACACTTTGAAGGAGGACTGGTTGACGGCGCTCGGGGGTGGTTCTGGACCCATGCTGGAGGTACTCAAGCTCGTTTTGAGCTGCCTGCGAAGGACCGCGATTTACACCACACGCTCTTGTACTGTCGGTGGTATCGGGGTGCTAGTGCTGACCCTGCCAACTTCTGGTTCCAAAGCTCATGTCTGGCGGAACGCGATCGTCCCATCAGGGGCTCTCTCCGTTCTTCAAAGAGAAGGGGCCACCAAACTGCCAGGGAGTTGTTCTCGGAGGATCCCGTGGAGGACCATGAGGGCTTCGATGCTGGTGGTGAATCCGAGGCTCCCGATATTCGAGCTCCAGTCCAGAGTCCGACAATCGGACAAATGGGGGCGCCTCTGCTATCCCCGAGTAGCTCGCTTCTCTCGAAGCGTCAGCGGGAGGCAGTGGCTGAGAGTTCCCGAGCGGGAGCGGCTAAGAAGGTCCGTCGTGATGTGATGGCGGAAACCGTCCGAGCGGCGGAAGGTCAGGATGATGTTCCCCAGGTGGGTATCCCCGGAGCGGCGACGTCTGGAGTCGTATTGCCCGTCTCTTCTGCTGCATCGGGGGCGGCTCCGGCGACTATGAGAGACGCTCCTCCGCGATCTGGCGAGAGGTTACCGACGGGAGCTCCAGCGGCTTCTGTGCCCGCATTAGGAGGTAATTTTTCTTTTGTAATAGCGTCTTTGATCGCAACGATGATCTCATACCTTTTGCCATTGGTATTGGACCTATGCAGGTGCGATTGAGAAGGTGATTTCCATTCCTTCCGACGAGGAAGGGGAGGCTGGAGATGAGGAGGGGCCCACCGGCTCGGGTAAGTGTGTGTTTTAGCATCACTTTTCTTCCCGTACTCGACTGTTAGTAGGGTCCCTTTCGAGGGGTCTCTGTTAACCTCTTTTTTTGTGCATTTGTAATTGACCCTAACCGTGAAGTCGCAGGTGAGGAGGATCCTCACTCTTGGGTGAATCGCTCATCTGAGGCGGGCGAATCTGAGGAGGATGACAATATCTCAGTTCACGAGGCATTGTCCAGTGAGGCAGAGGATTTGGCGCTTGAGGACGCGCCTGGCCGAATAGGGGGATCTCCTGCTCCTATGGAAGCGTTGGCTGGGGGTCATTCATCGGCGCGAGAATCTCCGCTTCAACGGGAGGCCCCCATTCTGCAGGTGACCATTTCTCCGTCGACGGCGGCCGTTGACGTTGTGACCACTGCACCGAGGGTGTCATTGGTCGCACCGGCTCCGGTGGTGCCCGTTACCACCCCTACGGTTATGGCTATAGGTACCTCGACCGTGATTTCATCCACGGCGGAGGAGGCCGCCCTCTCTCCCTTGGAACGCTGGCGAAAAACGCAGGTGGAGCGAGCTCTGGCGAATTTCGAAGATACTTTGGCCCACTGCACCCGGCTGGTTACCACCCCTACGGTTATGGCTATAGGTACCTCGACCGTGATTTCATCCACGGCGGAGGAGGCCGCCCTCTCTCCCTTGGAACGCTGGCGAAAAACGCAGGTGGAGCGAGCTCTGGCGAATTTCGAAGATACTTTGGCCCACTGCACCCGGCTGGTCTTGGAGGAGAATTGCCCCTTCGAAGAATTCAAGGAAGTTCTTGAATACGATGCGTCCTTCTTGAGTAAGAGGCTCGGTGCTACCACGGTGAGGCCCTATTTTCAGCGTCTGAACGAAGTGGAGGGGGCTGTTCGGCAGCTGCTCGCTCTTCGTGCGGAGAGTTCCACTCTTGTTGATCTCGCCTCCCGCGAAGTCCAGTTCTCCCGACTCTCCTTCGAAGTAGAGAGGCTGAAACAGGTTGTAGCCGAAGCACAGGCTGCCCTGGCCGTTCAAGAGAAGGCTCGTGATCACGTGGCAAAAGAGTTGGAGGCCGTTAAGTCCCGCCGACGATTGACCACTGATTCTGTTGAGGAGAAGGATCGAGCTCTCAAGGATGTCAGGGAGACCATTCAAGACCTGCTCTCGTGCACGGAGGAAGATATTCGTCGAGAGGTCCTAAGGAGGCTTGAGCTTCGCCATGCTGAAGAAATGCGTGAGGCGGAACTGAGATTGAAATCCCTGTAATTCGCCTTTAATTTTCCGCTTGTAATAGGACTTCTTTTTCATGAATGAAATCATCCCTTTTGTTTTTGGCCTATTGTCACTAGTGTGTGTGCTCCATTTTCGTAATCATGCATTGGTCAGAATTTAGCCGTAATAGAACCTCAACTATAGAGGAATTCTTGCCGGTGAGCTTCTGCTGCAAGTTTACCTCATCTGCAGGCGAATTTTGTTCGCGGGCGGATTTGCAGGAGTTAACGGCGAACCTGGATCTCCGGGTTCTGCTTTCAGTGGGCCACGTGTTAATCCACGTGTACGCCGGTTAAGGAGACGTGGGCTAGCCGTTTCGCATTAAATGCGAGGTAGTGGGCCTCTTCGTCCCTCGCGCCCGATTCGGGCTGTTGTTGCAGATCATGGTCGTGAACCGTCAGATCTTGTTCGTCTTTACTCTCCAACTGCTTTAGCCCCGAACGGTCTAATCGAAAGTTGAGTAACCGTCTAGGACTCGTAGGGTATTTAACGCCCCTACTCTCTATTAAGAGGATCTACAGCCTCTTCATCATCTTCCCTCATAAGCCCGAATTTCCCCTTTCTTCCTTCTCCTGATGGCACCGAAGGTGAAGAGGGTCGTTTCCAAGAAAAGGAAGGAGCCGTCTTCTTCAGGCGCTGCTGAGGCCGTCGCGGCTGAAGGTATCTTCCTGTTTCGACTTTCGCGTGAGCTTAGTAGGTATTCCTCCCTTGACTCCTCTCTATGTCGTTGTTGTGTTTTACAGACCGAGGGGAAACGCCGGCTGCAGAGAAGCATGAGGCTGAGCCCATCTTGATTTCGGATGACGAATCCAAAGGTTCTGAGAACTCTGCCGCTCCAGACCCTGCTCCCCAGCCGGGAGCCGAACCTTGCCTCGAAGTTCCGCCCATCACGGTGCTCGCTCCGGGCCAAAGGCCTGTTCCCTCCGAGTCCTTGTCCTGGCAGGCTCGTATCGAAGAGTTCGAGAGCGTTGTGAGACAGGTGATTTCCCTCGTCGAACTCGGTATGGGCAGTTTCGACAGCTTCAGGCAGTCCTTCTATGACCGCGTGGCTGATTTACGGCGATCGGGTAAAAATCAGCTTGCCACCCGTTGCGTGCGTGAACTCCGTCTCTTGGAGCCACACATGGTAGAGTTAGAGACCTAGCTACGGGAAGGTCCAGAAGCCAACATGGAGTCTTGCCTGGCTCATGTCAGGCGTCAGGACGCCCTGGAGCAAGAGACCCGCTCTAAGGAAATAGCGGATTTGGAGTCTGTTACCAACTTCTGGGTCGGTCAACAACATTTGCTAGAGGAGCAAATTATTGACCTCAACCACACCATGGATCGCCTGAGGGCCGAATTAGGACAGGCGGAGGCGAAGTGGATGGGGCTCCAGTCTGACGTTATAAAGGTCAGTAAAAATGCTGAGGCGGAAACTCGACGCCTACAAGCTTTGTGTCAGGCGGATGCTGCCGCCAGGTCGAGCCGCGAAGACCGGATTCGGCGGGCTGCTGAGGACAAAGCTCGGGCGGACCACGCGAGTCGGGTGGAGGCAGTCAAAGAACAGATCTCCACTTTTAGCGTATTTGACTGAGACCTTTGTTTTATGATTTGTGTTAATACATTTTGCTTATGACTTGTTTGTTTATGAAGTCATAACTTTGTTCAAATGTATTGTCTTAAAACATTGGGTGCATGTTTTGTTTCTTTTGAACGTGATGTTATGACTTTCGCAATTGCAAAAACCATAACTTTGTTCAAATGTACTGTCTTAAAGTTTCAATGAGGTTTGTGCCCGCTCATTGTGCGTATACTAGGGGTGCATTCGGTTCGGATACGGTTCGGATATGACCCTTACCATAACCATAACCACTTTCTAAAAACGGATACGGATACGGTTCGGATATTCATCGGTAAGAAAAAAACATTACCATATCCGCATTAAACGGAAACGGATACGGTTTATTAGAGGTTCGGATACGGTTCGAATACGAATACTAATCGAATATTTGGGAAATAAATATGAGTAGGATATGACAAAAAATAAATATGATTTTAATAACTCACAAAGTAAGACAAGTTACCTCAAAACTTTGTTGCTATTCTGCATGACAAAGCTCAGAACACCATAGCGGGCCTTCCTCATATGCTAAAAAAAAGGAACAAAGTATATGAAACGATGTTCATTACAAATAGCAACCATCCACTACATCGTGTATTATTAACAAGATATACCAAAGGCTAACTCAAATTTTCTACTTTCTTTAACATACCAACATTAACGCACACCCAAAGGACGCTAAGTCATCCACGGAGAAGGGGGTTGCTGCATAATAAAGAAGAAAAGGAAGGTAAATGAGACCTATTTATAGTTACCCATGCAACCAACTGAAATCAACCAGAACAGTTCATCCAACCTCCCATTAAATCTACACTATTTAGAAATCAGCAGAAAGGAGAATAAACAATACCATATAAGGAATGGGTCTTTTATCAAACTTAATCAAACAATTTATAATAGGTTAGGGGTTTTTATCAAATAAATTAGGATTTTCAATTTCAGTCAACAAATGCTAAAAATTAGGGCTTTTATCAAAAAATAGAGCATAGGGTTTTGAATTCACCTTACTGGACTTTGGACATCGTCGTAGGCAGGGTGGGACGTGTAGGCGGAGGCGGAGGCAAGGCACGGAGGACGTATCTTGGACGCGGGAGGCGGATCTCAAAGGCGGGAGGCGGATCTCAGCCGCGGTGGGCTTTACCGCTGGAGGCGGTGGGTTTTCGAGCTGGAGGCGGTGGGTTTTCGAGATGGAGGCGGGTTTTCGAGCTGGAGGCGGGTTTTCGAGCTCGGCGGCGGTGGGTTTTCGAGCTGGAGGCGGGTTTTCGAGCTGGAGGCGGTGATGGGCAGTGGGTTTTCGAGCTGGAGGCGGTTGGTTTTCGAGATGGAGGCGGGTTTTCGAGCTGGAGGCGGGTTTTCGAGCTCGGCGGCGGTGGGTTTTCGAGCTGGAGGCGGTGACGAATATCGAGCTGGAGGTTTGGAGGTGGAGGCTGATGGGAATGGGAGAGATTTAGGGTTAGTGTTTTTGGAGTTTGATTTGGGTTGCGGATATTTGTTATAGACCCGAGTCACCCGACCCAATAGAAATTAGCCCATTTCAAATATCCGGATATCCGGACCGTATCCGCAATTTCGACCCAATAACCGTATCCGAAACCGTATCCGGATAAAAAATCAAAACCGTAACCGTATCCGAAACCATATCCGACCGGTTTCAATTTTTGCCTACCATATCCGCTTTCTAAACGGATACGGTTGCGGTCGGTCCGGATAAAACCGGACCATTTTGCACCCCTAGCGTATACCCTTCGGGTACGTCGCTTTCCAGTATTTTGCTCCGTTATCGCAGACGATCTCGTATCGCGGACGAAGTCCTTTGTGTGACGACGAGTCTACTTTTCGAAGCCAAACTCTGCTCTGATGAGTTTATGCTATCGGCGACATCAGGACGACGGCGAGTTCGCTAAGGTGGTGAAACTGACGAATTCGAATTGCTGGTGAAACTCAATTGATTAACGAGTTTGTTTCCAGGTGAGACTTGATCGCGGCGAGGTTCGCTTGAAAGCTCATCTCAACTTGTTGGCGATTTCAAGTAAATGACAAAGCTCATCTGCTGGCGAGTTTCGCTTGGCAACAGAACTCAATGGTTGGCGAGTTTATTCTGCGGGCGAAACCCGTATGATAATGGGCTTGTGTTGGAAACCCGACTCGATTTGTCCGGCGAGTTTGAACTGTAGGCGAAACTTGAGCAGTCAGCGAGTTTGTCCAACAGTCGGAGATCCACTTGCGGGCGAAGCTCGTGCCACGTGTCGGTCTGCGGGCCCAAGTGCTTGCCAGCCAAGACTCTGCAGGCGCATTAATGCTTATTTATGGTGAAGCGACCGGTCGCTTCGCCTCTCGTGCCCAATCCGATCTGTCGGTTTGGGGTCTCGAGAGTAGCCTTTAATGGCGTCGAGTTCGAAGCGTCGCAGGGCGTTCGGACCGTTCGATCGCTTGGGGTGATGAATCCCAGCCGTTGGATTTCTTGGAATATATTTCCGCACTCGCCCCTCTCCAGCAGAGTCCCTACTGCTTCGAGAGAAATCTGCTAGAAAGAGATCTCCGCGAACAAAACTTCTCTTCCTTATGGCTTCCTCTTCCGATCACAGCGGTGCTGAGGTGTTCGTGCTCTTCCGCCACCGTCGTCGACGGTTGGCGCTCGGCCGCCGCTCCTGCGATCCGGACCGGTGGCTCACCCCGCTTTCGTGCCCTCCAGGAGTTGGTGGGTTTGGTGCACGGGGATCGCCATCTCGGTCAGCGTTGGCGACGGCGATACTATGACGCCGCTTCCTCATGTGGAAGCGGGGCTCTGGAGCGGTTCGCGCCGCGCTGGTGATGCCTCGCTCACATTGGCGCATGTGAGCGGGAGCTCGAGCGTGTGGAGGGGTGGATGTACCGCCTCGCAGGATTGCGCTACGAGACTTCCTGTCGACATGCCCCGCCCCCCTCTCTGCGCTTCTCTCTGCGCGTGCAGTCGAAGAAGCGACGCAAGAGCCAAGATCCGGCAAAGGATGGCCGAGCCTAAACGTCTGCCTGAAAGCATACGAACCCCTGGTGTGAGACCGGTTGGAACGCCTATCTGGACAGGGCCTTCTTTGAGGATGCTGGCTCCCTTCGCGGCGAGGCGAAGTTGCGGGAGCGTGAGCTCGAGGCGAAGAGGCTCAGCGGGGTTGCCGCGACGGTGGACCAAGAGCTCCAACTCCTTCGCCAAGAGGAAGAGGCTAGCAAGGCGGATTCGGCCAAGCGGCAACAGAGGGGGAGGGAGGAGGCAAGGATCCAACGTGCGGCGGAGCGTGCGAAGCTCAAGGCTAAGATCGGCTCCTTTAGCTTGTTGAAATTCTTGTAATGCTACTGTTTAAGTCCTCTTTTTTTTGTTAATTTAGTCGGTGCCTCCGGCACCACAACTAAACTTCAGACTTGTGTAAACTTTGGCCCGTTATGGCCCTCTTTTGCTCGTTATGTCTTTCCTTACTTTTGCTTGCTTGCACAGTTCTCCTTTTTTTTTGTCTGTGCTGTCTGGCATCTGAGTTGGATTTGGCGAGCCCTCGACTATCTGGCTTTGGACTTAGTCGTTTTGGGCTGCTGCTCTGCTTTCAGTTGCTCACAACGTGGGATCGGGTCAATCCTGATTTTCGCGTTGTGGCTCCAATGGGATTGAGAGAGCAACACTTGGTTTGCAGCAAAGAACAAACGTTTGTCTTTGCGGCCAACTGAAGAACTCGACTTCGACTCGCCTTTCGGCGAGTTGTTGTCTGGGAAACCGACAGACAGGTTGTCTATCGAACCGCCTCCGACAATTGTCGTCCTTTGGGAATGTGACAATTGATTGTGGTGGGAGTCATCGCCTGGTAGACTCTACCCATCAGTTATCCTAAAGCAATGTTAGGACATCTGAAATAGGTCAAATAGTTCAGGGACGTAGGAGTGTGACTATTGACAGAAGTAATAGCACATCTCATGGTTGGCCATTACTTAGGCCGTGCTATTCGTAAGAATAACGGCGTCAATCATCAGAGGTGATCATTAACTTGATGAGGTCTTGTCGCGATTGGAGCGACTATGGGGACCTACCATCCTTTAGAAGAGGATTGGTAAGTAGATCGTGTCAGAGGTTTAATGTTAACGTGACAGGGAATGTCGTGATTGGAATGACTTTGAGGACCCACCATCCTTTAGAAGAGGATTGGTAAGTAGATTGTGTCAGAGGTTTAATGTTAACGTGACAGGGAATGTCGTGATTGGAACGACTTTAGTGGATCTGCCATCTCATTGGAGAAGATAGACGGATTGAATGTGTTTGTCGTGATATGAACGACTTTAGTGGATCCGCCATCTTATTGGAGAAGATAGGCGAATTGAATGTGCTTGTCGTGATATGAACGACTTTAGTGGATCCGCCATCTTATTGGAGAAGATAGGTGAATTGAGTTTGTTTGTCGTGATATGAACGACTTTAGTGGATCCGCCATCTTATTGGAGAAGATAGGCGAATTGAATGTGCTTGTCGTGATATGAACGACTTTAGTGGATCCGCCATCTTATTGGAGAAGATAGGCGAATTGAGTTCCGCGAGAGGCTTTCGCCAGAGCGGGTAAAATAGGAACAGTTTAGCCTCGTGTACCAGTTGGAGGGTTTGCGAAGGAGAACTAAGGGTAGTACTTCTTCAGATACTTGCCGTTGATGGGCATCATGATCTTATCGCCGTTTGGTTTGACGAGGCGATAAGCGCCGTTCGAGTAGACTGTCTCTACTACGAATGGTCCTTCCCATTTGGACTGGAATTTCCCCTTCCTCTTGGAAGTGAGGATCATTGGTCGACGGACGGAGAGCACGAGCTCTCCCTCTTTGAAGGCTCGACGCTTGACTTTCTTATCGAAGCTCTTGGCCATCCGAGCTTGGTAAAACTCAATGTGCTGCTGAGCTTCCAGTCGCTTGTCGTCCAATGCTTCGAGCTCAGTGAGTCGAAGTTGGTGATTCTCCTCAGTCGTCATCCCTGTTGCTAGGGCGACACGGAGGGATGGAATTTGAATCTCTAATGGCAATACAGCTTCACAGCCGTATACCAACGAGTAGGACGTGGTGCCAGTCGGTGTGCGAACCGTCGTGCGATATGCCCACAGGCTCTCGCCTAGCTTTTCATTCCAGTCGCGCTTGCTAGTGGAAGTCAGCTTGGTCAAGATCTTGATGATCGTTTTGTTGAAAGCTTCGGTCAAACCGTTTGCTGAAGGGTTGTAGGCCGTGGAAGAGAGGTTCTGTATTCGGAACTTGTCGTAGAACCTGGTGAAGGCATGGCTAACGAATTGCGTGCCATTGTCATGAATGATACGCCGTGGTACGCCGTATCGGTATATGACATGCTGCTTGATGAACTTGATCACGTCGCTAGTCTTGACTTCTCTTAAGGGGATGGCTTCGGCCCACTTAGAGAAGTAATCGGTGATCGCGAGGATGAAGTGATGGCCTTTCGCCGATGGTGGAGAAATCGGCCCAACTATGTCCATCCTCCATGCCTCGAAGGGCCAAGACGCCCTCGTTGGATGCAGATCCTCAGGAGGCTGGTGTATGTAGTTGGCGTGGATCTGGCATTCGTAACATCGCTTTGCATAAGCGACTGCGTCAGTAACCATCCCAGGCCAGAAGTAGCCCATCCTCCGTAGACGATCCCAATGTTTGGGTCCGGGCTGATGAGCTCCACACACGCCATCATGTGCTTCGCGTACGGCTTCTTGTGCCTCTGCTTTTGAAAGACAGCGAAGCAGTAAGCCGTCGTATGACCTCCGATACAACGTTTTAGTGGTTGAATCGTAGTAGAACCGCGAGGCACGTCGTCGGATAGACTCTCGTTCCTTCGAGTCCTCGGGCAATATGCCGTATAGGACATAATCGATGATCGGGAGACGTCAGTCTGGCTGATCCGAGGCTTGATGAGTGGCGTTCGACTCTGGGACGTCTCTGGGTCGAAAAAGTTTTCGGGAATGTCGTATTGAGAGAGCAGAAGCGCCCACCTGGCCAGGCGCCAGTTTAACGCTGCAGGTTGTGTTATGAAGACCCGAATGGGATTCATCCGGGAGATAACATAGATGGTTTGGCCAACCAAGTAGTGCCGCATCTTTTGGATAGCGAACACCAAGGCTAGGCATTCCTTCTCGACCATTGGGTACCGTTGCTCGGCGCCCTGCAAGGTTCTGCTCAGGTAGTAGATGCCTTGCTCATGGCCTGCATCGTCGTTTTGAGCCAAGAGGGCACCTA
>NC_033800.1:100816437-100845518 GCF_001876935.1 Asparagus officinalis
GTTCGTCCTCTGCCATTCCGGCGGGGTCTACTGTAGCCATGTTGACTGTAAGGCCATCGAACAGATCCCTTACGCTGACGTCGGAGTCCCAGGCCGAGGTTGTTGACGATTGATCCCCTGAACATGCGTAATCGGAATCCTCGTCGACGTAAAAACACAAATCTGACGAGGAGGAGGAATAGCCTAAGCCTCTCTGGGTCCTGTTGAAGTAATTTGAGGGCTTTCCTTTGGGGACGTAGGCGGGTTTGATGACCGTCTTACGTCCTCGGTCGTAATTCAGGCCCTCCAAGCGAGTGAGGTCGTACCCCATGTCGCTCATCATGCGTTTCGCCACTCGACTGTATTGCGAAAACTGGGATGCTGGGTCTTCATCCTCAGATTCGTCCCATAGCGTGCGTAGGGGATGATCGATTCGACCGAAGATAATGTCTTTTCGATACCTATTCCGTGCTGGCACGACGAACACAGCTTGCGATGACTCGATCGGCCGCGTTCTGGAGACGTATGACGAACATACCGGCAAGTGTAGGCAAGACTCACTGTAGAGTGTCGACCATAAGTTATTAGATGCGTCATCCTCGGACGAGGAGCAAGACGACAAATAAGCAAAGTCGGATTTCTCATTCATGATAAGCTTTTCTGCCTGAATGGCGTTGGTTACATGGTGACTCTCGTAACCAATTACAATTGACTCAAAGTCGTTCAGAATTAAGCTGTCACCGTATTCAGGCTCGCTGTCCGCCTCATTGCCACTCTCCAGTTCTTCTGCTGGTGGCTGGTCGGGGTCCTGGTACAGCAGAGAATCCGCGAAGTAGTTCTCGACACCTTTAAAGGGGTGCTTGTCGGCCACTACCGTTCTTACCCGTTCGTAGTCGTCCACGTACTTCAAGCACTGGTGTAGTGTGGACGGAACGATCCGGTTGCCATGAATCCACGGACGCTCCAGGAGTATGTTGTAGGAGGGTTCGGCATCGATGACGTAGCAAGTCACTTCCATCTTCATGTTGCCTATCCGACATTTCAGGCGGATTTTGCCGAGTGGCCGAGTCCCTGTGGCGTTGAAGCCGAAGATGGTAGTCGAGGTCGAGGCTAGGCGCTTCGACGGTATCCCCAAATGTTTGATTAACTTCAGGGGCACGATGCTCAGCGCAGACCCCGGATCAATCTGGATCCGATCCACTTTCGCCGAGCCGACGTATCCTGTGAAGTACAGCGGCCGGTCATGGGACGTGCTCTTGATGAGCATATCCTCAGGGGTGAAAGTGATGCAGGGGATCTGTCTCTCTGAAACTTGGCAGCAAGTCATACAGCCTTGTTCGGTCCCTGTTTCCTTTGAGAAATGGGTCGAGAACGCCTCTGCGTCGGCCAACGCCTCTTGTAGGGCCTCCCGGGTAGGCCTGCTTGGTCCATCTGGATTGGGAGAGACTGCTGCGGCTGGCCTCGCGGGAGGTCCTGCCGGGTTTTCTGCCCTCGCGGGATATTCTTTCGCGAACTCCTTTCCGGCTCTCGTAGCGAAGACGTTGGCATCTTCTTCAGAGTCGGTTAGGGTAGTCATCGCCGTGTCATCTCTATCCAGGATGGCGGAGACAACGTTGCAATGTTTCCTCTTAGCCTCCTTGGAAGGCTGTGCAGTCCACTGCTCATCATTGAGGAGGTCTGGATGGACCCACATCACTTGCCCTGATGGCAGAGTTTGTGGAACCAAACCCTTTTCCCTCTGGTTGTGAGGATCGTCATTAGTGATCTTCAAAACCGCCTTGGGGATAGGAATTATTCCCGCCGGAGCTTGAACCTCCGGGAGACCCGTCCCAAAGCTCAAAGTGACCATGTTCGCCGTCACTTGCTTTTGGACCTTCTCTTTCTTCAAGACCCCCGCGTCGTAGAGGGCCTGGAGTTTGTCCTTGAGGACGTAGCACTTGGTTGTGTGATGGCCAAGGAATCTGTGATATGCACAGTAACTTGGGTCACCGGTTTTGTCCGCCTCCTCAGGCTTGACGGCTTCTGGCAACTTAATCCGCCCACTCTTGAGTAGAGTGTCGAAGGTTGCCACCACCTGGTCTTCTTTGAAATCATATTGCCGCTGGGGGCGTGGCTCAAACTGCCTGGGCTTAGGCTTTTGAGCAGCCTTTGGTGCCAGGGCGGTGTCGACCGCTATTATTTCTTTTCCTCTCGACCGAGGAGGGTTCTTCGGCGCAGCTGGCTCTGCTGCCCCCTTTTTGGACTGCGGCTCTTCGGCCTCCAGCCTCTTGATCATATTTTCAACTTGCTCGCCTTGGTGAACAAGTTCCTTCCAAGTCCAGGTCTCTACTGCCCCTATTTTGGACAGGATATGGATCGACAGATTGTTACGGCACATCTCAATCAGCGTCGCCTTGGAAACTTGGTCCCGACAGTGGACTGATCGATTTTGAAATCTCTTCACGAAGTCGTTGACCGACTCCGACTTCCGCTGCTTCTCAGCGAGGAGAGTGGCCATCGACACTTCCGTGTCGTCGTTGAAGAAGCGGGTGAGGAAGAGCTTTTTGACGTCAGCCCATGCCTTGATAGAGCCGGGCTCCAGTTTGCGGAACCATTCAAAGGCCACCCCCTTGAGGGTACCGATGAACAGTCGAGTGAGAATGGCGTCGTTCCCGGTAAGGAATCCGGTCTGCACCATGAAGTAGTAGATGTGCTGAGAGGGCGACCCCTTGCCATCAAACTGTACCAAGCTGATGGGCTTGAACTTCGCTGGGTATGGGACTGTGTCCCATTCGATAGGGTAGGGACGTACCACCCCCAGCTTGTTCATATTTTGCTGAAGCTTCAGCGCGTTCAACTGGTCTTGGAACTCGTCGAATCTTTTGTCACGGGTGCTATCCGCGGTGTGCGACGTTCCTATCGATGTTTTGGAGGAGTAATCGGACTGTCGATCATCCTCCGTCTCAGCCGCTGGACGGTGAGGAGGTACCCACTCCTTGTCCCTGGTTTGCCGGGGTAAGGGACGTTGGGTCCTCTTCTTCTTCTCCTGGCGACTACGGGTTCGCTGGAATATGCCTTCCTGTCGGCGTCGAGCGAACCGGGTGTTAGGTCTTAAGACGGAGTCCGAGTCTGGCGAGTCGGAGAGTACCGCCTTCCCCTTATCCGTCATGTTGACTGTGGCGGATGAGAGTTCCAGGTCGTCAGCAGCGCGTCTTTTCTGGTGACGGCGCCTTCGACGGGAGGGCCTTGGTCGAGAGGACTGTTGAGAAAGCCTCTCGAACACCGAGGGTTTCGCCGTTCCGACGCACTGGCAGTCGGCGAGGACCGTGTGGATGAGTCTCTCGTAATGACATTGAGTGTTCGCCTCGTGAATAGTGCGTTTGTGAGTCAAGAATTCTCTGAGGTCTTCTACGGGTGGTTGGTGACAACCCCCAGCCTCAGAAGAGTCGCTCTGGTGAGCCGACGAGAGATTTTTGGGCGCTCTCTCTGGTGCGCGTTGGGTGGAATGCTTTGGTGCTGGAGTCGGGCGATCTCGCCTTGACTGGCGAGTCTTCGCGTTTGAGCGAACTCCAGTACGTGGGCGAGTTTCGACCCCATGTTTAGAAGAGCGGGTTCGGGAGGAACCGCCTATTTCCTTACCTTTACGTTTATCCGCCAAATGATTATGGCGAGGCTCGCCAGCCTTCGAGGATTCGCCTACTCGGGTGGGCTCGTACGCTCGGTGTGGTTTATTCGCATCAGGGATATGACCTGAGAAGCGAAGTCCTCCTGACTAAGAAGTAAAGAGAAGCAATACATGGAAGTAAAACAACAACTTCAACCTTCACACATGGTGAGCTATGTCAAAACTTAGACTACCCTCGGGTAGTTGGCATAAACATAAGAAATATCATCTAGCATAATTATTCCTAGAAAACAGACCATATCAGTCAAGCTCAAAATCATACCCTACTCTTGTAAGATTCTCATAATATCATGTGGATTTAACGTCCTTACTCAATCGTTCTGTGACAATAGGTTTTATCTCCTCTATTCCGGATGATGCATCCAGATGATCGTACAGAAGAATGTAGGCATATCAAATAGGTTTTATCTCCTCTATTCCGGATGATGCATCCAGATGATCGTACAGAAGAATGTAGGCATATCAACCTAACCTAAAAACACCTTGATCATCTTCGAGTATTGGTACTGCTGAGGTCTCATTATGGGAAAACGTCGAAATACTCCTAGTGTGGTACAACTAATGTCTCATTACGGGATAAACGTCCACACCGAGTATCGACAACTGATGAATTATGTATTATGTGTTATTCCAACACTATCCACTTAAACATGTGTTAAGCATCTCAACTACTCGTGTGGGCTTAAACAACATGTGTATTCAAACATTCGCACACGTGTCTCGATGTGCGGATCCAAAACTCGTGTTCACGATCACCTCATGTGTAAAAATAAATGGCAAACAATGTATTAAAAAGCATATATATCTTTTATCTCAAGTGTAATTAACTCCCCACTTGTCATAATCCCCTTCGGGATACTCATACGTGTGCTACAACACTATTCATACGTGTTCATGACTGTACATGTGTCAAAATGTGGTTCAAACCCCGTGATCCTATCTCAAAATGGCGCAAACATATCCTAGAAACAAAATCTAGTATATGTCGGTTAACCGCCCTTAGGACTCCGGTCGATCGGGTAGCGGACGTGCACCAGGTGCATAAACAGGAATCTACCAGCTGGTCGACCGACCAGAGAGAAATCTGTTCTCTTAGGCTTTCGATATGCAGAATTTAAAACCCATCACAGCTTGTATTTTATCATCATAAATTCAATGACATGATTAAAACTTGATTTTCACATATAAGAAATTATCCACATGAGTATTTAAACTCTTGATTTAACCTAATCAAGCTTAGCATCCCAAATAATCAAAAATCTCACATGAACGCTAGTTATCGACATAAAAAACATAAACATGCTTACATGAAACATAGAACAAATATAAATTTATTTATTCACGTTTACAAAACTTACTTATATCAAACCTAGGGTTTAATCATCCTTAATTAACATGTAAACTCATTGAATCCCAAATCTAGGGTTTAAGCATGATTAAAACATAATAAACAAGATACAAATAAAGTTTTAAACAAACCTAATGATCGTGATCACGTTTCTATTATAAACAACAAGTAAAACATATAGATCTAATATCGGGTTAAGATTTTATATCAAAAATCTACTTTTTTATCATGTTAAAAATTAGATCTAAGCATCAAAATAACTATTTTACTTCATAAACACATGTTTTACGCTATGGGCAATGTTTGGATGCAGATGATCTTGCCTCAACGTTGTGTTGGACTCCTAGACACATGCACAAGACTTCCCCTTTGCCAAATGTCATAATTCCTCGCCTTTCCTTCGACAAACACCCTGAGATCTCTCCTAAAACTCACAATTAGGGTTAGGGTTGGATGAGGAAGGTGGCAGGTGTTAATCTCACGTGAAACAGGTTTAAAAGAGCTTTAAACGAGTATATATACTTAGGTATACTCCTAGGTTTGGTATAAACAAAACCTACCTGAAACAGGAACAAACCTGGCATCTGCACACCCAGCGATCGACCAGCCTCATGTCGGCGGTCGACCGGACAGAAGTTTGGCATGCACGCAAGCTAGGGTTTGGTAGTTTGGTCATAACTTTCTCATCCGACATTAGAATGAGGTGATTTAAGATTTATTAGAAAGATATTGAAGATACCTATAACTTTTATTTTTTGAGTTTTTCTAGATTCAAACTATATCAATATTTAAAATATATAAACTCTGTAGGGTGAATATTTGATTTCCCGAAGAAAAGGGAGTTTCGTTTGTATTTATAAGAAAGCTTATTACAAACTAACGAATCAAATGATTACAACAGAAGCAGAGGGAATGCCCTCTTTGTTTTTGTGTGGGGACTTTAGGTGGCTACAGGATGCTTCGCTCGATGCTCGTGTCGAGTCTGCTTCCCTTGGACCGTTCGAATGAGGTTGCTGGGGAGCTTCAGTACGCAGCAGAAGCTCGGGCCAATAGAGTTCGGGTCTGCTTAGTTCGCCGGCGATCGGAGCTCGGAACTAGGCCGTGATGCTGCAATGCAAAGCTTATGCAGAGAGCTTGGTCTCAACTCTTTTCTCTAAGTTTGCGACCTCTCCTCCAGTGCGCTGGAAAGGGCTTTTAAATGGAAGAAGGACAGCTTGACTCCTCCTTGAATTGTGGGATGTGACCACATCTTCTTCAGAGACGTCTAGCTACTCCTCGATACCATGAATGGTCATTCCAGGGATTGTGCTTTATGTCCTGTCACCTACGATGGGAAGGCCCATTCTTGTATATGAGGCAACGGCCGTCGGCTATCCGAGTGGACTTGACCAGCATTAATGAACTGCATTTATGAGTTCGCGGATCGATGAGGCGTCTGTCCGATCACTCGTACTGTGCGTGACCGCCCGGCGTGCTTTGGGCACGATGCTTTCTCCTTTCCGGTCAGGAGAGGCGGCGAAGTAGGTGCACAGTACTCGAGTGGGTCTAACCAACTTGCCGAGTGCCGGCGGATCCAGCTCTTGACTCAGACAGCCGAGGTGAGTCGCATTTATGAATGCTCAGGTTGACTCGACACCTGTCCAGTCCTTCGCGCTGTGCGTACTGCGAGCGGCCGTTTGACGGTCTTGGGGTACTGTGCTCTCTCCCTTGAGAGAGAGGATGGGAAGGCCCATCTCAGCACGTGGGGTAGCGGATACCCAGCTGTACTGATGGTCTCGGGGCTTGCTGGCGGATTCGACTCTGAACCCGGGCAGGCGAGTTGAGTGAAAGGCGAGCTTTCGTCATCCTGATCGATCTTAACTCGTGCTGGCGAGCTGACCGTTAGGCGAACCTGGAATCGAGTATACTCGAAGTCTACGCGGATTAGGCCCGTGCTAGAGAACTGAGCGTGCGAGCTCTTCTCGTAGGCGAATTTCTTGTAAACCCATAGAGGTATTTTTTACCGTCTACAGTACCATTAATCTTTAGATATAAAATATAGCAATATTTACACTTAATAATCTAGAATGCAAATACTCTAACTTAACCCCTAATTAAACGAAACTAGTATGCCGGGTGAAAAATCCAAACAAGGAACCCCCACCATATATATATCATGTGTTCCGAATAATTAGGAGCTAAGTGTCAATACTCTCATTCTAGCGTTAAATATAAATATGACCATAGAAATAATCATGATCACCAATTAAAATCAATCAATTTACCTACTCAAATAGGTGCAGGTAGTCACAACGCATATCATCTTCGTGCTCCCAAGAAACCTCTTTAGCTCCTTCCTGGTTCCATTGAACCTTAACTAACAGTATCAATTTGTTTCTAAGCTTCTCGTCCTCCTTGGCAAGAAGGCAAACATGAGTATCTATCATAGACAAATCTATCTAAATCTCAAATTCTGGTACATCAATCACCTTGTGCTACTCCTCATCATGCAAACACTTCTTAAGTATCGAAACATGAAAGACATTGTGTCTACTCGACATCGGTCTTGGAAGATCTAGCCGATATGAAATGGCTCCAAAACATTCAACTGTCATGAACGGGCCAATATACATCAGAGCAAAGTTTCCCCATCTACCAAATCGCTAAACTCTTTTCATCAGCGATATTTTAATAAGGCATAGTTCCCCATCTGGAACCCTAACGATCATCGTCTTTGATCTGCGTAATTTTTCTGATGACTATGCACTATAAGAATGCACTCCTAAATCTCTGCTACCTTCTCTATAGTCTGTCTTACAAGTTCTGGTCCAAGCAATAAGCTATCATCTAGTCCTGCCCAATAAATAGGCAATCTACAAGGCTTCTCGTATAGTGCTTCGTACGGTGCCATGCCAATAGTCACTTGATAACTGTTATTATAAACAAGCTCAATCAATGAGATGTGATCCTCCCAACTACCCTGGAAATCAATAACACACGCTCGCAATATATGCTCCAATACTTGGTTGACTCTCTTCGTCTGTCCGTCTGTCTACGAGTGGAACACACTAGAATACGACAACTAGCTACCGAAAGAATTCTGAAAGCTCCTCCAAAAATGTCTCTTTAGATCCCTGTACCTTTTCGTTGTGTCTAGATGCACTATGTACCTGGTACGATGCGCCTCAACTTTCATGAAATATAAGCCAATATTCTTTGGGTCTGCATCAAAACACCTCCTAGACCTGCTAACTACGCATCTGTATAGACGACAAATGTCTTATCACTACTCGGAATAACCATTACCGACATTGTCCTAAAAAATCTGACTTCGGATAGTCAAAACTAGTATTTGCTGAACTTAGTGTATAACTGATGCTCTCGTAATATCCATAATGCCAAACAAAGATGCTACTCATGTTCTACCTCTGATCACGAATAGATAAGGATGTTGTTGATAAAACGACCAAGAACTAGTCCAAATATGGATGGAAAACCCGGTTCACCAAATCCATAAATACTACGGGTGCATTGGTTAGCCCAAATGGCATGTCAAGAAACTTGAAAGACACATATCAAGTCAGAAAGATGGTTTTGGGAATATCCATTTCCTATACTCGTAACTTGTAAGCGTCTAAAAATACTTATAGATATCCAAATACAGCTCAAGACAAAGAGGAGATAATGAATGTCATTATCTAAGTCATAAAGGATCATCCAAAGCCAAAGGAAGTAAGAGGATCTGTAAATCAACACAAAACAATGTGAATTCATAGGACTATGCAAGCTGCAGTGTGTGGGCACAACAGTGTTTGCTTCCGCGCATAGGCACGACAGTGCTTGCTGCCGTGCATAGGCGCGGCAGTAGTTGGTGTCGCGCAAGCCATGGGGAAGTTGCCGCGCAATTCTAAAACAGTTATACGATGATATTTAAAGTCTACGTAGTGCCATGATAAAAAGGAGACGTGTGCTGACATGGACAAGTGGTTAAACCATGAAAAAAGTGGTTAAAGGTTGTGGAAGAGACGGGGTTAAAGGGGAGGCTTTGTAATCGTCTCTTTGGCCGCGATAGTGTCGACTGCCGCACCCAAAGGGACATCATAACCATCCCTTTGGCCGCGACAGCGGCAACTGTCGCGCCCAAAGGGGTAGTTGCTGATCGATTATTTTCTTCAGTTATCATCCAAGGAGACTATAAATACCCCTTTGAGACATTATTGACACGAAGCTAAGCAGAAGAGAGCAGATTAGAGCAGATAAACTTAGGCATTTAGCAAATTTTGAGTAAGAGAGAGAGTCTTGATTCCTCAAAAACACTTTCAAGAATCTTTCGTTGATTCCTAAAAATTTAAGCATTGACTTAATCTTTAGAAGAGTGGACATATTACACCAATAAGATATTTGCTTAAAATTCTAACTTCTATAAATGAAGAAAGAATCCCCAAAGCCTTCATGGTTCAATCAGAATCTTGTGAATCAGTGGTCCACGGGCTAACGCACCCTCGACATAGGTAAAGTTCTCACAAAAGTAGAAATCGATAAATGATTTGTATGTTATTTCCTAGAAAGTTGTAATTTTCTTTTTTTTATTGTAATTCGTTGTAAGCAACTGAAGTTTTAATGGATTCAATAATAAAACCAACTTTTGACAAAAACAAACTAGCGACCACAGTGGGAGCCAACGGTCTTGCTGACGAGACCGTCATGTCGTAGCCGATCAAGATTGTGATCAATGAAGAGATCGAATATGAGTTCGATCAAGCGAAATTTGAGGAGTATCTATCATCCTCATCCTCAAAATCTTCCTCGCCTCGTAAGTGCAGGAAGATTTCGTCTTCTAAGAAGGTTTTTTAGTCTTCAACTTCGATGAAGACCACATGTGAAGACTCTTGCCTAGTCGTTGCTAAGGATTCTACTTGCAACATGTCTGCTCCAAATGACCCTTCCCCAATTAAGGCATCATTGAATCAAAACTTACCGGTACTGACAAAGAGGGATCGTCAGAGACAACGTCAGTGCCGTGCTAGTCAATTGGCCAAGGCCTTAGAACAAACAGACGAGGTTCGCTACTATGCGGACCTAGAGTCGAGGAAACAACGAGCGAACCAATTGCCTCAACAGCAAACCACTCACATTTCTGCATAACTCATGACAGAGGAATGGACGCTCATCAAAAGAGCTCGTTCGACCCTCAAAGAACGCATACAAAAGTGTTGTGCAAACGCTGTTCATACTCATGCCCTTCGTCAATGAATACAAGAAGGGAAGAAAGAAATTGTGTCTGAAGAATCATCAAAGAATTACAAAGTTTGGATTCCCAAAACCGAACATGTACAAAAATTGGATCGAGGAGATTCGTCCCTCAACCGCGGCAGTCCATACTACCGCGGCAAGTCTTTCAACCGTGGCAGTACACACTGTCGCAACAAGTTCTTTAACCGCGGCAGTCACAATTGCCACGGCACTTCTTCCAACCGCGGCAGTCTCCACTGCCGCGGCACACCATTCGATCGTGACGCTCACCCCTGCCATGGCTAAGATAAAATTTATAAAACCATTCCTTTGGCCCCGTTAATGTCTGCTCTGGGTCCGTCTACTACATCCATATCTGCTGTGTCATCAGTGAAACCCTGGGTCAGTCTAGACTTGTCAAAATTCAAGATTACGATAGTAGATCGCCTCAACTTCTCATCTGACGATCGAGGCAAAGCTCCGGTTAAAGAACGCTTGGGTCCGGTGAATGAACCCCAAGTGAATCCTCATGCTGGGGGTAGTAAGTATCCTCCGATCAGAATAAAACAAGCTCAAAATGAGAAAATATCAATTCACTATCGTTTAGGGTCTGTGAAGACTCCACGTCCGCAAAGGGGTGGATTTAAGTATTCAACCTTGGATCGCTCAGAGGCGACGACAAGTCGTCATGTGCATGTCAACAAGGTTCAAAAACAGAAGATAGGTTGCTCGAATCATGGTAATGATGAGCTGTGCTATCAAACTAATAAGTCAAGAAAAAGGGTTGCTCAAGAAACAAAGTCTCATTGTGTGTGCGAGAGGCTCATTAAAGCAGTATTGTCGGAATGCGATTGTTCTAAAGTTGAATCGCCAAGAATTTTCGTGTTTCAGAGACTTTCCACTGAGATGTCAAAACACAAAATGAGGCGTTTTAAGAAGAAGAAACCCATTGTGCAAGAAGATGAGCTTCCAGAGGTCACTATCAATATGATCGATAGAGGAAAGCGACATTCAGTCAACCTTGACCCTGATTTCTCTCCAGGAGGGAGAGTTGAGTATGGTCTTTCTCAAAGAATGTCACGGCTCCAATGAAGAGCTAGTCGATGTCGAGATTATAGGAAGATGCATGAAGGGTTATCTTCAAACGAGGAACTATCAGATACTTGTTCTGCAGTTACCTCAGATGATACAATATCTAGTGTTAGACAAGCCAGAGAATCATTTACAATTACACCGGATCAACTAGCTCAGATATTGCAGGAAGCGTTAGTTAAACAACGCGAAGAAATCAGAGCTAAAATCAAGACTGAGATGGAGTTGACAATGCAACAGATGAGGGATTTGCAAACACAACAACATCAACAACAGCTGGAATCAAGTCAAAAGACTAAATCTAGCAGGCGTGATGCTATACCAGTGCGTATAACTGAAGTTGATAGTGACCATGAGGTGGATGAAACCATCTTTGCTTATCCTCCTCCTAATAAGGACAATTCGGAGAGTAGCCCGGTTAAGTCATCTACTCAACCTCCTCAAATCTACTTGAAGAAGAATACAGAAGAGGACAAGAAGATGCAAGATCTTAAGAGCAAAGTCAATGCTATGATGACAGCCTAGGAAGTGAAGAAAACAGGAATCCTGTGCCCGTACCCGAGGGAGTGGGATTTAATTCCTTATCCCTCAAAGTTTAATTTAATTAACTTTACTCCTTTTGATGGAAGGGGTTCACCTACACAACATCTAATCTATTTCAAATCTCATCTTGGTGCGATCTCCGGAAATAAAGCTTTGATGGTATGGTCATTCGTAAGGACCTTTTGTGGGCCTGCCTTCGATTGGTACCACTGTCTTAAGCCGGGGAGTATCAGCAGCTGGGATGATATGAAAGGATTATTCCTTACCAAATTCTTTGACGACGACACTGAAGTCTCCATTGGCACCTTGCTGGACGAGAAGCAAAAAGATGGGGAGTCAATTAATATTTTCGTCAAGCGATTTCGGAACAAAGTGGTTAACTGTCGAGATCCACTCACGGAGGAGTTCATTCTTCAGACATGTCATAATAACTTGTCTTTAGACGTGCTAGAAGTCAGACATGTCATAATAACTTGTCTTTAGACGTGCTAGAAGTCATGGGGGTTGTGCCTTCTAAAACATGGAAGGAATTGAAAGTGAGGGGTGAACAAGCCGAAAGATTCCTCAAAAGGAAGAAGCTTGAGAGAGGTCAACTGCCAGCCAACTCTCAAAAGCAGAATTTTAACTCCCGAGGTAGAGGAAAGGGGCCTACAACTGCTGTTGATGCTCATCAGACATTACAGTAACCACAACAACAACCGCAACAGTCGTCCTTCTAATTAGCACAACATCAGAATCAGCAGCCTCCGAGACAGCCTAAGACTTCGGAACCCAGATTCCCGAAAAAATATTCTTTCAAAGACGATGAGGTGCCAGTCATCTTTAAGTATCTTTTGGATAACAATAAGATTAAACTTCCACCAGTCACGAACCAAGAAGAAGCAAAGAAGACTAACAACCCGAAATATTGTGCATACCACAGAAGGGTCCACCATCCCACCAAGACGTGTTATGTCTTAAAAGATAAAATACAAACCTTGATTGATGTTGGTATCATGACGCTAAAACCAAAAGAGAAGAAAGTAGGTGTAAATACAGTATCTATTAGCTTTGGCTCAGTCCCTTTATCTTGGTTCCAACCCGAACCAGTATCAAAGGTTAAAATGTAAACTATCAACGATGATCCTCATGGACAACACCAAAAAGGACTTGTATCACATACAACTCCAAATGGCAAAATCCCCTGGGTTCATCCTGATTTGCTTGAAGATGAACAGTGGACGACATCTGTGTCCAAGAAGAAAATGAAAGGCAAGGGAAAAGAGGAGTCCTGTTACGGAGCCTCGGCAATTCCCGAAGAGAATGATGAAGAAATCCCAACTCTACCACTTTCTGAAGAGGAACAGGAATCTTTCGCTATTAGGAGCGGAAATGAATACCATTTTAATTACCCAAGCACATCCGAGCAATTAGCTGAGCAAGGGGTGGTAAAAGATGTACCTTCTAAGACCTTGACAGAGCTGGGGGTGGTTACAACTCCACCCGTAGCAAACGAGAAACCTCAAAAAGCAGCTAAACAAAAGGAGAAAGAATCTCAATACAAAGAAGTTCAAATTTTGAAGCAGTCTCGTTTCAATTGACTGATTGGGAGGGATAAACCGAAAAATTCAAATTCTTAATACCGCTTCAACGTCATGACCCAATTAGCCAATATCCCAGCAAGGATCATGCTGTATGAGTTGATACGCCTTTCAAAGGATACAAGAAGCCTTGGCTGATTCTGAGGTATTCCTCACTCATGTTAAGCCAACCATTGCAACTTAGCAGCCACGAAATTCCCTTGCATTTCTTTCACCAAAGAAGATATGCAAGTCAAGAATTCGAAGCATGATAGGCCTTTATATTTCACTGGATATATTGGCTCAAGCGTTGTCAACCGGATTCAGGTCGATCCAAGTTCCGCTGTCAGCATCATGTCACTTTGATTGATGTACCACCTCAGAATTCCCACCAATAAGCTAGTCTCCATAGGAACCGTTATCTACGGATTCAATACTAGTGGGTCTAGACCATTGAGAAAAATTCGGGTGAAGTGTCAACTCGGAGACTTGAAGTCAAAGGTCACTTGTTATGTGATTGATGCAGAGACTTCTTATAATTTACTGTTGGGTTGTCCATGGATCCACAGTAATCTTATAGTGTCATCTACCCTCTATCAGTGTCTAAAACATATTGATACTAACAACGAGGTCAAGACGGTGGTCGTGGATAAGCAACCATTTAAGGGGTTAGAAAATTATTTTACTGACTCCCTTCTTTATGGTGCTGAATCCGATACTGAACCATCTATCCACGACAAGGACAGCGGAGAAGAAGCTGATACCAAAGCTGGGCTTGATTATAGTGAAGGTCATGTATTAAATGACATTGAACCTTTTATAATTGATCTTGACGGTGGCGAATCGTCGGATGAAAGTTTTAACTGGTAACTTGCTGATGAAATAATAAATAATAATTTAGAGTACTCGCATTATCTTGATAATATAATGCAAAAATTGTATGATAGCCCTAACCTACACATGCCACTTTGTTCGTCTTGCACGACTACAAAGTACATCCAAGATTCATCTGGAATAACTGTAATCCTACCTGCGAAGACAGGAGGTGAAAAAGAAATAATTTTCAGAAAAGGGGAGTCATCACCAACCCCCGATCTCTTCTTGACACTAATTCAGATGATGAAGAGCTTGGACGGTATTGCTCCAGGTATAGTTCACAAGCAAGCGACTATATGAGAAAGCAAGGATATGACCTTACGCGCGGAGAAGGTCTCCGTTTTGGTCAAGGTGCCAGGGTTCCACCCCGTCCTACCTATGTACCAAAAGGAAGACCTGATAATTACTACAGCTATAGAAGGGGTCTGGGTTATGTCTCGTCATCTGATGACGAATGTTGCTGGCAAATCATCAACCAGCTAACAAATAAAAGTAGATATTCATCTGATTTTTAAAGTTAGGATTCTAACAATAGTATTGGAGAAATGTTCAAAGGATTAATGTCGAACATGACCATAGTTGATTCTTCTATTAGTAAAGAAGATGATCAATTACCCACTTAGGAAGATCCCTGGATATATTACATGAATATTCAATATGGCGATCGATTCGAACAAAGAGAACCTCCTACTGAAGATAGAGTAGTCCAGATTAATATGGGTGACGAAATCAATCCGAAATCTATATTTATTAGTGATGATCTTCCATCGGATGAGAAAGAGAAACTAATCACCCTCATTAGAGAGTATATCAATGTTTTTGCTTGGAATTATGAAGATATACCGGGACTCGATTCAAATGTGACGATGCACAGCCTTAACATTAAACCGGATGTCAAACCTGTCAAACAACAACAAAGACGGTTCAACCGCAAATTATGGAGATGATAGAAGCTAAAGTCAAGAAATTAATTGATTCGGACTTCGTCAGAGAAGAACAACATCCTGATTGGTTGGCCAATATCATTCCAGTACTTAAAAAGAATGAAAAAATCAGGATCTGTATTAACTTCAGAGATCTGAATACCGCCTTTCCTAAAGACGACTTTCCGTTACCAATTATAGATGTCATTATGAACAACACATGTAGATTTGAGAGAATATCATTTATGGATGGATTTTCTGGATATAATCAAATCAAGATGCATCCGGATGATGAAAAGCATACTGCATTCAGAATACCGCTTGGTGTCTTCTATTATACTGTTATGCCTTTTGGTTTGAAGAACGCTGGTGCTACATACCAACGAGCGATGACGAAAATCTTTCAGGAACATCTTCGGAAGACCGCCGAATGCTATGTCGATGATTTGGTTGTTAAAAGTCATGATAAGAATAACCACATTAACGATCTGAAGATGATGTTCTATCTTATGAGGAGTCATCTATTGAAGATGAACTCGACTAAGTCCTTCCTTGGAATGTCTAGCGGTAAATTTCTTGGATTTGTCATCACTACAAAAGGTATTCATATTGATCCTAAAAAAGTGAAGGTGATACATGAATTGCAACCCTAGAGAAATCTTAAAGAACTCAGAGGGCTGCAAGGTCGATTGGCGTATATCCGTCGGTTCATATCGAATCTTTCTGGAAAATGTCAGCCGTTCTCTAAACTCACAAAGAAAGGCGTGTCATTCATTTGGGATGAGGCCTGTCAAAAATCATTTGAAGATATCAAAACATATCTAGCGAATCTGCCTATTCTCGTTGCACCGAAATCGGGCAGACCATTTTTTATTTATATCAAAGCGACGAGCCATTCGTTAAGTGCACTGCTTGCACAAGATGATGATAACAATCACGAGCAAGCTGTGTATTATCTACGTCGTACAATGGTAGGAGCTGAATCTCGCTATCCGATGATCGAGAGAGAATGCCTCACCCTGGTATTTGTGATCCAAAAAATGCGACATTATTTAGTTGGACAGACAATTTATGTTATTTCCAACATAAACCATATTCGAGTGTTCATGACTCAACCGGCCTCTATGAATTAGCATTTAGCCAGGTGGGCCTTACTGTTATCTCAATGTGATTTGCATTTTAAACAGCAAAAATCAGTTAAAGGACAAGTCATTTGTGAACTTTTGGCGGTAAGCCCTAAAAAAGACTCAGTCGAATTGTACGATGATCTGCCAGATGAAACTCATAAAGTCAACACCACATCACATCAGCAAGTGTGGTAATTATACTTCGATAAAGCTTCCCGAGCAACTAACGTAGCAAGCACGCCCGGATGTTCTAAAATTTCCTCAGGAGTGGGGGTCGTTTTAGTTTCCCAGCAAAAACAAGTATTGCCTAGAGCATACTCGTTGACCGAACCATTCTAATAATGTGGCGGAGTACAATGCATTAATAATTAGACTTAATTTTTCTAAAGAACTGGGAGTCGAATACCTCGAAGTGTTTGGTGATTCTCAACTAGTAGTCAATCAGATACGAGGAGAGTACGAGGTCAGAAATCAAGATCTCATTCCATACCACTAGGCAACCATTGAGATGGCAAGCTCGTTTGAGAAATTTTTCATCGAGTACATTCCACGTCTCCAAAATGCATATGCAGACGCATTGGCAGCGTTATCTGTATCTTTGGCACAGCCTCCCGAGACAAAATAATTAATTACAGTGAGAACTCACCAACTCATTATTCCAATCCACGACTCGATTGTCAAAGAAGTACACTTAACGAGAGTTGAACCCAAAGTTCGAGATTGGCATTTTCCTATCATCGATTATGTCCTACATGGTATCTTACCTGAAGATGTAAAAGAAAGGGATTCAATTCGACGAAGAGTACCAAGATTTTACTACAACGCTACGACACAAATATTGTATCAACGTTCGTATAATGGTCTATTACTCCGTTGTCTATCTAATAGAGAGGTGGAAGAGGCACTCAAAGAGGCGCACGATGGAACTTGCGGTACACATCAACCCGGTCCCAAACTCTGCGACCGACTTAGAAGAATGGGATATTACTGGCCAATCATGGTAAAGGACGCAGTTGATTACGCACGACGGTGTCATGCATGTCAAGTACATGCAAATTATATGCACCAGCATCCGGATCATTTGCACCCATCAGCGATATCATGGCCATTCAAAACATGGGGAATGAACATTGTAGGTCCTATTTTCCCGCCTTCAGTCAAAGGTGACCGTTTTATTCTGGCGATCACCGATTACTTCTCAAAATAGGCCGAAGCAGTCCCACTTAAAGAAGTAAAGACGAGCGATGTTATTAAGTTCATTAAACATCATATCATATATCAATATGGTGTCCCAAGACAAATAGTGCATGATAATGGCCCTCAATTCGTCAGCAACGCATTCATCAAATTCTGTAGCAAATTCGGAATTTAGGATGTTTCATCGATTGCTTATAATCCTACAGCTAACGGATTAGCTGAAGCTTTCAATAAGACTATTATCAAGATTTTGGCAAAACTTGTAAAAGTCAATAAGCGAGACTGGGATAACAAACTTGGTGAAGCTCTATGGGCTTATCGTACTACTATCCGTACGCCAACTGGAACAACCCCATATTCTTAGTATATGGGTGTGAAGCTGTTATCCCTTTAGAAATACAAATTCCCTCTCTTCGCATCGCTCTCGCTACGGGAATGACGACAGAAGAATAACATCAAAAATGCCTCGAAGAGTTAGAGATGTTAGATAAAAAACGCTTGGAAGCTTAGCAACAAATTAAATTTTACCAAGCTAGAATTTCTCGGGCTTTTGATAAAAAAAGTCCGACAACAAAGCTTCAAGGAAGGAGACCTGGTTCTTACCGTTCGGAGACCCATGATTCTAAATTCTAAGAAGAAAGGAAAATTCCAGCCCAAATGGGAAGGACCGTTTGTAATAGAAATAGTCTATTCAAACGGTGCATATCGCTTGATCACTCAGGAGGGCAACAAACTAATGATGCCGATAAATGGGAAGTTCCCGAAGAAATACTACCCTTAGTATGTTTTGGATAACCTATTTAAAATGGGAAGTTCCTAGAGAATCCTATATAAGATATTTTTAGGATAATCCGAGATCAGTTGATTGGGTTTTATGATAAGAACTAATCATTTGAATAATTCATTCTTAATTGTTATGAAAACGATTAAGATTCTTTCACGGTGGTTATCTAATTTTTCCAAAATGATTAAGAACTTCCCACTGTGACTTTTGAAACATTTTGTGAGATGAGATTCAATGACAAAAGATAATTGATCTTTCCTCACAAAACCCCCGTAGTGCAATTGCGAGGGATTTCGATGATTCACAACCCCACAGCATAAAATCCCTCACCGATCGGATTAATCGACGGTGGGTCCACCAAAATCTGTTATTGGTTAAAATCCTTCATACTTCCATTGTATCTAATTTTTAACACTCCCAATGTTAAAATTATGATACAGAATTAAAAAAAAGAGTTCAATTTACTGATCCATAGCAATCACTAAATCCTTTTGCTTGACACCAAAAATCCCGTCGAGCGATGTGTACAAGTCAACATTCTCATCGTTACTTGTACCCCGTTCCCATTTCTTATTTGGTCAGACCTTCCTACAGTTAGGTCCAAAGCCAAAATCTCCTCTTGATTCCTTTCATAAACGAGAGGTTCACTTTTAAAACTAAGACTCCTTTTCGACAAACAAAAGGGCTTCAATTCCATTTAAACAATTTAGCCTTTTGAAGGTAGAATTGTCTTAACTCCCATTTGGTCAAACCTTACTACAGTTTGGACCAAAACTAAAATCTCCTCTCGATTCATTCCACGAACGAAAGGTCCACTTTCAAGTTGAGTAATCTAACCTTATGACAGTTAGGATTATTCAAACCCATCGAGATTCTCTAAGTGGAAATCCTACTTTGAGTCTCTTTTGCACCAATAGATAGAATATAAAATTCTTCCTCTCCGATTTTGGGTTCATCTCTACTAACAAACAAGAGACTAGGAGATAGAATATAAAATTCTTCCTCTCCAATTTTGGGTTCGTCTCTACCAACAAACAAGAGACTAGGAGATAGAATATAAAATTCTTCCTCTCCGATTTTAGGTTCATCTCTACCAACAAACAAGAGACCAGGAGATAGAATATAAAATTCTTCCTCTCCGATTTTAGATTCATCTCTACCAACAAACAAGAGATTAGAAGATAGAATATCAAATTCTTCCTCTCTGATTCTGAGTTCATTTTTCTATCAAGAAAATATAACCTGCTTACATTTTAAAATCCATGCTGCTCACGCATGGGGGATGTTATCTCAATCTCGTATTAGAGATAAGCCTATATCTAACACATGTAGCCTATATATTCAACATTGTAGTGCAAAGCCTAAAAGAGTTTAATTTTTTTAGCCTAACGTTATATGTGAAATGGATCTAGATAATTCACATACTAGCCCGACTCAAACGGTAGTCGGTAAAGACATATCAAATCCGTTGATGGTTGAGGATTTGCCAAAAATCCTATAAGTATTATGGTTATTTATTTTAAACAAAATGAGTAATCTTAATAAAATTTCAATAAGCAAAAGAGTTCATGGTATTCATCAGAAGCATTCAAACAAAACTATGAAGGAAAATAAAAATGTATTCCCAAAATTACAACAGCTTATAATGACGAATTTGATCTTCAAGTTTGGAAAGCTCTGCTGTATAAGCTAGTTCAAGCTCAGCTATCAAGTTAGCTTTAAAAGTTTCTTCATCAACACTTTGAAGTTTGGCAGCTTCTTATACTTTTTTGGCGAGTATCTTGTCCTGAAGATTTAGTTGCTGAAACAGGTTCTCCTCAACTTGAGTTACTTCCGCCAGATCAGATTCCAAAATCTCCTGAGCATCCTCAGCCTTCGCAAGTTGCTCCTTCAAGCGGGCTATCTCAGCTCGACCCGACTCTAAATCCCGATACAGGTCAATCTTGGTTTGTGTCTTCTTGGCAACACTCACCCTGATTTGACTAATGCGGGCTCTTAACTTTTGAAGCTCGGATTCGGCTGATTTTCGAGAATCACGCCACGCCTGTAGCCTCAAGTCCATTCGAGAAGCAATATAAGAAGGTACGTCGTTGGCACAAAGACCCTTCAAGTGTTCGATGTTTTGTTTGAGGTTGACTAAGTAAGCTTCGATCGAATCGGCTAATTCAGCATATCCGACTTCTCTAATTCCTAATACATGGCGGTCGAGAGATCTCCTAAAATGCTCGAAAGGTGATCCTTTGAGGATGATTCAATCAACCATAGTATTTAAGAAAGAGATGAAACTTTGAAGATCAGAGCAAATGATAGCTTTATCCGGGTCTTCGTCTGCTAATAAGGCTTGAATACGGTCAGACAAGGATGAAGGAGATGCAAAGAGAACAAATAAAATAAGTATAAAATATATACGCTCATACATGGAAACGAACGGAAATATACCAAGTTTACTAGAAGATTCCACAACTTGGTTACCTTGGCTTGTCGATGCTATAATGGGCTCTACAACAACCAAAATTTGTCCGGGAATAACACTTGTTGGTAGACTCCCCACATCAGACAGTTGTTCAGTTGCAGCTTCTGAAGGCTTCGGATCCAAATCGACAAACCCCTTAGAAGTGGACTCTACAAACAAGATAAGCATGGATAAATATTCCTAAGGCGTGAATCAAAATACAAAACATATTAAAGACAGGACATACCAAGTTGAACGGAGGTTGGGTTAACTTGCTCTTCTATGGCTGACTTCAACACTTCAACTTCGTGAGCAAGTGGAGATGGATCAGACATAACAACAGGCTCAGCTTCAACAATGTTGTAAGTTGGGGGAGCACTAGTTGTTGGTTCGATTTCAGATGAAGGACCTGTTAAAAGAAGGAAACCAAAACCTTCAGGTTGATCGGATGCACCAATGATAGCAGATGCATCAACTTTAATAGTTGGTCCTACAATTGAAATTCTTGCTAAGATAAGAAGAACAAAAAGTCAACTGAAGGTTTAAGTTCGGTAGTACATACCCTCTGATAGACCTACTTTAGTTGAACCAACTTTAGTAGCTGGTCCTGCAGTAGCAGTCAGGGTTTTATCAGACAACAGATCGGAGATACGTTGATGGTCATCCTCGGAGAAATCGAGATTAAAATTATGTTCGTTAAAGTCTTTAATCTCCACGTCATGAGTAATTTCTTGTTCTCCTGACTCATCTACAGGAATATCTACAGAATAGAAAGACTCATCAGTATATACATAGAGGTAGGAATGAACCAAAACGAATAAAACTAGAAATTACCTCCAATGACAGCTGTGGGATCAGCAACATTACTACTCACATCTACCTCCTTTAGTTCAACTAAAAGAAGATAAAGTGCACATGTGAGCAGAAGAGGTACATGTTCTGATTCACTTATTTCTCGGAATTTCCCTCCAAATGAGAAAACACTTGTACCTGTGTCGGCGGTTGGCGAGGTCGATGTAGTGACGGGAGGAACAATGACGTCTACACCTACAGGCTCATCACTCATTGCTTTATGCACTTGTTGAGTAAAATTTGATTCATCAATGTTCATTAAGCCAGGAGAGGAGGGTTCAGCCACAATTTCTCCTTCTTCTTCTTGATCCCCTGCAAAAGAAAAAAAAGAAGAAATAAAATTTTATGTTTGAAAATAAAACAACGAAAGAGAGATGGGTATGAGATCTTACCTCCTTCGTCAACTGAAAAGTCGTGGGTAAACTCCTCTTCAGATACGGGGGGAAGTTTGCATGGCCGATCAGCAATCTTCTTAATTCTCTTGGGTAAGCGAGCATCTTTTGGAATCTCAGAACTCTCATGGCAAAATTTCGTGCGTAGTTTAGTCCCTTGAGACGGTCGGGGTTGAGCTTCAGAAGAAACGGGAGATCAGGATTGTTTCCTGCTAATGAGTGGTGTGGTGTCCTCCTCTTCTTCCTCTTCTTCTTCCCGGGCAGGCCATCTGACAGTCATCCTATTGGAATATGACAAAAGAATATTCTTTTCCTTCATTTGTATTGGTTTCAAAGGAGCATCTAGTGATTTGGGCGAAGAAACATGACGAGTTTTGTGGGATACAGGAGAAGGAGGAATATCAGCTTCTGCTTCACCTTCGGTCTCATCCTCTTCGTCAGACGTTTTAAATTCGTCACTCTCATCTGAATCAGCTATCTGCTTTTCTTTACAGGAAGATGTGGTAGGCCCTTTTCCTCTTTTAGAAGGTATAACTCTTCATACTACAGCTTCTGCTTTTTGTTCAGAAATTTGCTTCTTCTTAACGGGCATGTTGGCGGCTAATAACCATCAGCAATATAGAAAAGTCATTTGAAGTTTGGATTTAGCAACGGGTAAGCTAAAATTAGCCCCGGTACAACCGATGACATTCCAAAACCAAGCCCGCACTCCATCGACGAGACTTTCACAAGTTGTTAGCCATTTGTTTGGATTCCCGACATATAACTGATCATAGCCAAATTGTCGTGCAAATCTGCAAGGAAGGTAGGGCTCAATTCTACAAATATTTTTGACCGAAAAACTATGTAACCCGGTCGGATGTTCATGAGCCAATAAAAACCACCCATGTTGAGAGAAGCTCTATTAGTCCCAGGCATTTCCTCATCAGTAAGCATGTCATTATATGTGCCAGAAAATCAAGGGAAATATTTATAAAACTCCCAACATTTAGCGTTCTTGAATTGTCTCACCACATCAAGCCATTGTCGGGAAGGACTCAACCATTTACATCCTTCTAAAAGCTGTAATAGAGGAATTTCTGGATCAGAAGCTTGGGAGCCGACATCATATCGGTTCGGTGGAGGACCAACCATGCTATTAAATATGTATATGGTAATTTATTTTGACATAGGAATTTTACTTGAAGGCTGGGCGTCTACTTTCGTGAAGGTGTTGGCTAAGTTGTGTAGGCCGCTATGGCTGAGAGCAAAGATAATTCACCTCCGACGGCCAATTGAACAGCAGGAAACAAAACTTCAAGAGGGAAAGCATCTGAAGACTGGTGTGGTACTACACACTTCTTTAACCATATGGCTAAATAACCGACGAGAAGGGTCTCAGGTTTCATCTTTTTCGTAGCTTGCCACAAGAAGGTCCTAAATTTCGTGCCGCTCTAAAAAGTACCTTCAAATGATCTAGTTGTGTAAGACTGAGCGTTGATCTTCACGATCAGCTTATTAACATCAGAGGGGGTCAGTGTAGGCGACTCACAAACTGCTTCACCAGTCGGACTTTCAAGATTTCAGAATAAGTAATCTGCGAATTGCTTTAAACTAATCTGAGCAGCTTTCTTGCTCTTCACCTTAATCCTTGCTATCGCCATCTGATAATGACAAGTCAATTATCAGAGAATGTCGTAAACCACAGGACCCATTTTCTTTATTCTCAGAAGTTGACGGTTGGAGGGAAAGTATTCTTGGTACAGAATATTCCCTATTGGTAATCCTGATACTTTCATCATCTTGTGGAGTGGAAGTCCTAATTCCCCATATTTAGTAAAGAACGTGTTCGTTTCCGGATTATAAGACTCGAATAAAGCGAGAAAATGATCCACGCTTATCGGAAGACCATACATACTAGCTCGAACGAATAAAGCGAGAAAATGATCCACGCTTATCGGAAGACCATACATACTAGCTCGAATTGGGATATCTAATCCTATGTTAGCTAATTCTTGACACGCTTATCGGAAGACCATACATACTAGCTCGAATTGGGATATCTAATCCTATGTTAGCTAATTCTTGACTCCAGCGTCCGAGCACATAATTGGTCATCCTGGACCACTATTTGTCTGTAAGCGAATGAACCCAACCAAAACATCTAAACTTCTTAAGGGGAAATTCTCTACCAATTCGAGCAAGTCGATTCTTCACTATGTTGGCCCTTATCATCAATTCATTTTGGGGTGCACTATCTGGTCCAAGTACCCTGTGTGAAGACCACGAATTGTATATCGACCACTAGAACCAGGAGCCTTAACATCCTTACCAATAAACCCACAATGGATGCGTTCATGATCTTCTGTTAAATGCCACGATATTTTCCTCCAAACGGTTAAATTCCGTAATTACAAAAATGAGTAGTGTCGGGGAAACGGAGGAAGAAACAGAAAGTCCTCATCATACTCATTCAACCAAGCTTCGAGACCACAGCAGAGGGTGTCAGGATCTTCAACTGAATCCCCGAACAAATAATCAGGCTTCCTTAGTGGTTCGGTAGAGTCTCGAATAGGTGTTAGAGACGAGTTGGTCAGTAATTAACGCAACATACGATGGCTTCCCTCATGAATTAGTTTAGGAATAATATCAGCACAGTCCTCAATAAACTGACAGCCCCTCTGATCAAAAAATTACCATCAAAAGAAGCCTGAAGAGTACTACTTTGATTGGTATTTTCTCCATCAGCAAAAGGAACAGAAGGAAAGTGGACTGCAAACAAAGTTGGGATACAATTGAATAAAGAGAGGCTAAAAGAACAAAATTTTCGTTCTTAGTAACCGTGACAGTGTCCATTATCGCGCTTACAGTGGCAGTGTCCACTGCCTCGCGTTACCACGACAGTGTCTACTGCCGCGCTTAGCCGTGGCAGTGCCAGCTACCGTGGCAACTGAGCAACGACTGTTGGCTTTGAAAAATCACAAGTTTGAACAAAACTCGTGTTTTTACTGTGGTACATGTCTTGATCAAACAAGATATGTATCTTTGTAGTGTCAATCCTCTCGAAGGAGGACGTCAACTCTTCCCTGATGACTCTCAAAGGAGACAAATGAGGATATGAATGCAAATTATAAATTTGAATGAAGAAAAAGCACAAGAAGCTTACCCCCAAAAGAAGAAGCAGCGGCCTCAACCTCTTCTGACGCTTGGGCCACTGATTTGCCCTTGGGGACACGAGCCTTTTTCAGAGACATGATGAAACTGATCCAAATAAGAAATTAGGGTTGCGGGTGAAATCTCAAGCACAAAAGGTAAAATGAATCTATTAGAGAGGATATGGGTTCGGTTTTACCACAAATCAAAGGTGAACCAAGCTTGAGGGATGAGAGAACCGAAGAAGATGTTCGAATCTGAGAAAATCACCCGAACAAACCCTAACTTTCCTCAAACAAAAATTGACAAACTTCGAAGAGATGGGGAGGAGAAGAGTCAAAGAATGCTTTTATAAGTGTTTGGGTAGAGTTTCGAACTCAGAGGAGTGAGGAAGAATGACCCGAAAAGGCCCAATGATTGAGTTATAAACCCGACTGGACACCTGTGCGTGCGGCAGTCGATGCTAACGCTCTCACACGCGGCAGTCGATGCTAACGCGCATTAGCGTGGCAGTCAACGCTGACGCGCATGAGCACGACAGTCGACGCTGATGCGCAAAGGTGCCGTGCGCACACAGTGATTCCATGGGTATTTGTATACGTACATATACTATTGTATTTGGAATGCATTCCCGAGAACTCCAACGAGTATATGAGTATAAACTGCATCTCCTTGAACCTCCCAATGGGTACATAAGGTTAAACTGATTCCTGAACACCCCGATGAGTATATGAGTATAATATTCATCTCCTTGAACCTCCCAACGGGTATACGAGGTTAAACTATTTCCTAAAAAACTCCAAGAAGTATACGAATTTAAACTGATTCTCCACTCTCCAACACCTTAAGAGCTTAAACTGTATAGACTCCAATCAACATACGAGTATAAACTATATTCGTATGAAGGCCGATACAGGGATAATCAATTCAATATCATGCTGAGTTCACAAATCAAAACATCAGTTTCAATTTAAGATTTCGACAACGGTCAAGCGATAAACACAGTACCAGAAGAATTTTAGCTATTCTACAAAGCACATTTAAGATTTCGACAACGGTCAAGCGATAAACACAGTACCAGAAGAATTTTAGCTATTCTACAAAGCACTGAGTAGACTAAAAGATGAAACCAGAAGAATTTTAGCTATTCTACAAAGCACTGAGTAGACTAAAAGATGAAGAAGTCAAGAGTTGAAGTTATTCACAGGTCCTTCTTGTTAGACCCCAAGGCCGCTAGGAAAGAACCCTAGAGGGGAGGTGAATAGGGTTTATGCTAATCTAATCCGATTTTATGCCAATTAAAACTAACTAACAAATTATTCTTGCAGGAAAGATATATAATGTGATATGAGCAAGAATAAGCAATATAACTAAGGTGATATATCCTAGCAAAGAGATATACTATATGGTATATGCAATGATATATTTAAACTATCAAGGGTGAAACAAACTAGTGGACAATGTAAACAAGATGCAATAGGCTATAAGATGAATAGTTATAAGTGCGCCAATGCAAACCAAACACGCTATATGTTCACGAGGTTCAGACCTTCCGTCCTACGTCCCCGCTCCCCACTCTCGAGGAGAATCCACTATACAACCCCGTTTGGAAGCCATAACTTCTCTACACACTCGGTTTTCTAGCTAACCTAAAACTATACACACTCGGTTATCAAGTCAACTGATAACTCTCACAAATCCTCACAATGTACATACACAAGCTACAACCTCAAGTGTTGGTCCTCACATATCGACTCCCTCAAGTGCTCGGAATTATCACCTCTCACTAGGTCACCGACGCCACTCCTCTTGGTATCGACTCCGTCCTCACAAGACACTCTTCTCGGCTACACAATTAGGCACAATAACAAAGTGTTTGTTCTCTAATACAAGGTGAGAACTCAATGTAAGCTCACACTCTAAGTCACACAATCCCACAATCCAATTATACAATGTATGCAAATACAATAAGCTCAATGGTTGTGTGTATAAGCAAAGAGTAAATAAAATCAACTAAACTCAATATAAACACTAGCTTAATAAAATGGTAATCAAACAATATAAATGTAAAGTTAGATTGAGTTTATGGAAACTTCTCTATAGATAACAAGAGAGAGAGAGAAGAGTGAATGCTCAAACACCAAGGATGATCTCTGCTTGCTCTTGTGAAATTCTCTTCACAAACAAAACTCTTAAACACTCTTTTAAACAAACTAAAACAAACTTTAAACCCTTATTAAACTTGTTTAAAACATTCTCTTGGATGTGTGAAGAGCTGAAAGCAATGGGGTATTTATACCCACTCAAAACTTTAGCAAAAATCCCAAGGAAAAGACCAAAAACCCATAAACAAACAAATCAGAAAACTAGCCGTTACTATGCAACGGCTCTCTGATAAGTCGACTTATGAGTCGACGCATGAGTCGACTAATGAGTCGGCTTATATGAGTCGACTCAGCAGAAAAAAATCATAACTACGTTGCACTTCGTGAGTCGACTTATGAGTCGACTGAACATGCACATACCTAAAGTGCACAGAAAAACTCAACTTTAAACTGGATATAAAAATATCAAATAAATTCCAAAAATTATGAAATTTTGGAAGATGATTCTAGACATGATAATAAACATGTTATAAAAATTGGTTTTCAAAAAAGACTTACAAAATAGTCCAAAACATGAAAGTATGAACACATGAGTTTCTACATTTTAGTTTAACCATGTTTTGAAACATTACAAAATAATTTTGTAGACTTAATAAAAGATGTATATGATTATTGTTAAGTCTATAAACCAAGAAAATAATATTTTCACAAAAATACTTGTTTTACAAACTTTCAAAACAATAAACATGATTTCATTGAACTAAATAAAATTGATATTGATGAAATCATATGTAAGCATATAAACATAAAACAAAAATGTATTTTCCAATTATATTCAATTGTTTCATATTTAAACATGAAAAACCAAAATAATAAATGTGAAAGATGTAAATTCATATTTATATAAACTTGGAAACCAAAATATGTATGTATATATGAAACTATATATACATGGAAACCAAAGCTAAATTGTGTGTATATATATATATAACTATATATATATAAGGAAACCAATATAATGTGTGTGTATATATGATTGAGCTTAAAGTACCAACACATATAATATAAACCTAAACTAATGTTACCCAAGCTTGATCTTGATCTTCATTGTAGCTCAACTTGGTAAACTTGAATGAAGCTTGTAATTGGATCTTTAACTTGATAGCAAAGCTTCACTCTACTATTCCGCCAACCTCCATTTGATATGATCGTTATGGCACAATCCATCTATCCTCCAACATGTTATTTGTCTACAATTGATACAAAAACACAAACACTAGACAAACAACATTAGAAGTAAATTGTTTGTAAATCAAAACAAGAAGGCCAACACTTCTACACGATCTCCTTAACTAAATATGAAGGGATTACAAATAAGACCTGTCTTATCCAAAGTGTCACATACTCCTCTATAAAAGAATGAGTCTGAGATACTTTAGAGGGGGTATCTGTAGGCATCTAAAAATACTTATAGATATCCAAATATAGCTCAAGACAAAGAGGAGATAATGAATGTCATTATCTAAGTCATAAAGGATCATCCAAAGCCAAAGGAACCAAGAGGATCTATAAATCAACACAAAACAATGTGAATTCATAGAACTATGCAAACTATAGCGTGTGGGCACGGCAGTGTTTGCTGCCATGCATAGGCGCGGCAGCAGTTGGTGTCGCGCAAGCTATGGGGAAGTTGTCGCGTAATTCTAAAATAGTTATACGATGATATTTAAAGTCCATGTGATGCCATGATAAAAAGGAGACGTGTGCTGACGTGGACAAATGGTTAAACCACGAAAAAAGTGGTTAAAGGTTGTGGAAGAATGGTTTCAAGAACGATGAAACGTG
>NC_033800.1:100845533-100947369 GCF_001876935.1 Asparagus officinalis
GTCCCTTTGGTCACGACAGTGTCGACTGCCGCGCCCAAAGGGACATCATAACCATCCCTTAGGCCGTGACAGCGACAACTACTGCGCCCAAAGGGGTAGTTGTTGATCGGTTATTTTCTTCAGTTATCATCCAAGGAGGCTATAAATACCCCTTAGAGACATTATTGACATGAAGTTAAGAAGAAGAGAGCAGATTAGAGTAAATAAGCTTGGGCATTTGGCGAATTTTTAGTAAGAGAGAAAGTATTGATTCCTCAAAAACACTTTCAAGAACCTTTCGTTGATTCCTAGAGATTTAAGCCTTTACTTAATCTTTGGAAGAGTGGACATCTTACACTGATAAGATATTTGCTTCAAATTCTAACTTTGATAAATGAAGAAAGAATCCCCAAAGTCTTCACGGTTCAATTAGAATCTTGTGAATCGGTGGTCCACGGGCTAACGCACCCTCGGCACAGGTAAAATTTCCACAAAAGCAGAAATCGATAAACGATTTTTGTGTTATTTCCTAGAAAGTTATAATTTTCTCATTTTTTTTCATTATAATTCATTGTAAGCGACTGAAGTTTTAATGGATTCAACAATAAAACCAACTTTCGATGAAAACACAACTGAAATTAACCAGAACGAAGATCAATCTTTAAGAAATGTTGTGCTCCCTGTAACTAGTCGAACAAGTCATAAATCCTTGATAGTGGATACTAGATCTGGGAAGTGACATTGTTTAACTTATAATAATCTAGACATAATCGTATGCTACCATCCTTCTTCTCCATGAAGAGGACCGAAGCTCCCATGAAAATGAGTTCAAAAAATAAAACCCTAAGTTAACAACTCATCTAGCTGAGTCTGTAGCTCACTCATTTCAGTAGGTGTCATATGATAGGGTGCTCGGGATATCGGTACTGTGCCCGGCTACAACTTAATGTAGGAAACAACCTCTCTTACTGGAAAAAACCTAAGTATGTCCTAAAATACATCCTGATACTCTGAGACAACTCCGGTCTAACTCAAATCTGCACCCTGATCCTGTATCATCACCTCCTCAACATATGCCAGAAATGACTCAGTATTCTGGTTACCCTATGAGGTTGTTACTATCTATACAAACCCAACGAATGCTCACAAACTAGCTATCTTTGCAAACAATCTATACTAACATGGTAGGATGATAACCAATCTATACTAAGAATAACATCAAACTCGGACATTCACAAGATGATCAAATCGACCACGGACTCAGACTCAGACTCGTCTAAACTGACGACACATCTCCTACAGATACTCTCTAAGAGAGACACGTCTACCAAAGGAATAGAAACTGATAATGGAACGCCTAAAGGCTACGCCACAAGCTGAAGTTTAATCATGACATGATGATAGATAAAAGAATGCGAAGCTTCTGAATCAACAAGATCTGAGCTGGAAAGGAAATCACTAAGAAAGTTCCACTCGTACCATGATCACATAGTACGACTGCATAAACCCAGCCGGTGGTTGGCGGTTGCTACACTGATGGTGATGGAATATATGGGACTGTCTGTCCCTCAGGAATCTCTTGGATGGCATAAATCTGGCCTACTAGCCTCTCAATCCTCGAGATAGCTGGAGGTGCCTCAAATCCTTTGCTAATAGTCGTAATTACATCCCTGAGACTGCTAACTCTGACCTCTATCATGTTGGCCTCTTGCTGGTATACTGCAACAATCCTTCGCTCTATGTCTAATCTTGTTATAATTATAACATGTATGCTAAATTCTGCACTATTGCGGTACTCTCGAATCATGTTGTACTCTCTTCTTATGTAGTCCTTGTTACTGGCGGTAAAAATCCTTACCCCGCTGCTGGGATCTACTAAGTCTTACAAAAGATTTCTTGTTCTTGCCCTTGTCTCCGGATAGTCCTGTTTCTATAATTAACTATTGGTATGTTACCCTGCTCTAATCAGGCTATTTCTAGCTGCTAATGAAAGTAGTAGGCGAAATCCTCCCATGAACTTGATATTCATTGCTCCTGCGTAAACTGAAGTCGGTGGTACCCTCTGGCGTCACCCTTTAAGCTATTCCTTCCCTTTTATAAGCTACAACTGAATCTGATGTGCCCTAAAATTTTGGTGCTCTCAGCTTCTAATGTCTTCCTCAATCTTACTAAGCCAAACTTCATGCTCTGCTGCTCTATTAATAGCTGGTTGTGGTGATAGTACAATCATTAGTATTGACTCTTCAATAGGCACGACTAGTACAACTGGTGGTGGAACTCCAAAAAATATAATATGGCTCGTTACTCACTCCTCGAGTGTTGCTAGTCTCTACTTTTGTAGTCGACATTAGCAAGTCGATCAGATACTATGGACCCTGCTATGGTTTCGGGCTCTGCTTGCCCAACTCTCTGGGTACGAGTTTTATCTCGACTGCACCCTCATCCTAACATTTATAATATCAAGAGAAGAGCTTAGTAGACACAGTAAGTGAGGTCGCAAACATATATACATAACATAGCATATCACATAGTATTTATGCAAATACTTTTCAATCAAAGTAAGGTAGTCATAAAAAATTTCGTAATTGTTGAGGTATACGTATTACGTCCTCACTCATTCTAGGAATTCCTAGGAGACTCTATACATGAATCCTAGGAAACTCTATCCTAGCTCCATGACTCGATACAGGATAATCCTAAGGATGCTGGAACTAGAGCTCTGATATCAACTGTGATGCCCCTAGGTTCACACAAGGCTGCAGTCCAAGGTGAATCCAATGATGTCAAACCTACCATGCACTCACATAGTACATTAACACGTTTCACCAATCATAGTAATATCCTCTAGTGGAATAAAAAAAATATAGGTACAAAACAGGCAAAAGAATATGATAGTAGTACAATGAACATGATGAATACAGAAGAGATAGCCAAATAATAATATCATGTCTCAAATGAACAAATTAAAGTATAACTGAAATGAAAACAAGTGTAATATGTCTCAATACATCGAGTCAAATGAAGTATCACTAAGGCACTCGGCCTTTACAAAAATAAAATACAAACTCTAATGTCTAAAAGAAAATACAAAACTATAGTGGAGCCTCTAAGGGTAAAATCATGTGACGACGACTATGCTAGAACTCCGTCATCCTGCGCTTTCCGAAACTTTGAGCTGCATGAAGAGAAATTTAAGATAAAAAAAGAAACAACATGAGCGTCAAAGCGCTACAGCAAGATCACCTCCATCCGCTCTTAGGGGAAGGGCTGCTAGATGAAGTGGATGTTCTACCTATTAAGCATAGTCTACCTAGATTATTTTCCTCGTATCTACCGAAATTAATATTTAGACACATATAGAGCGAGACGTACGTAGTACGTCAAGTAAAATCATCCAAACAAGGAAACTCTCATGTATATACCATATGTCTCAAATTGTAGATACCTAAATATTAACACCAAACTAAAGATAAACAATCTAAAGGAAATTAATAATAGAAACCCACAACACGAGACTGGTACGTCGAGCGAAATAATCTAAACAAAGAAACTCTCATATATATACTATGTGTCTCAAATTATAAATCGCTAATCATTGATCCCAACTAAGAAGTAAAGAGAAGCAATACATGGAAGTAAAACAACAACTTCAACCTTCACACATGGTGAGCTATGTCAAAACTTAGACTACCCTCGGGTAGTTGGCATAAACATAAGAAATATCATCTAGCATAATTATTCCTAGAAAACAGACCATATCAGTCAAACTTATTAAATAATGATACTCTTGTAAGATTCTCACAATATCATGTGGATTTAACATCCTTACTCAATCGTTCTGCGACAATAGGTTTTATCTCTCATATTCCAAATGATGCATCTAGATGATCGTACAGCAAAACGTAAGCGTATCAGCCCAACCCAAAAACACCCCGATCATCTTCGAGTATTGGTACCGCCGAGGTCTTATTACGGAAAAACATCCAAATACTCCTAGTGTGGTACAACCGAGGTCTCATTACGGGATAAACATCTACAACGAGCATCCACAACTGATGAATTATGTATTATGTGTGTTATTCCAATACTATCCACTTAAACATGTGTTAAGCATCTCAACTACTCGTGTGGGCTTAAACAAAACGTGTATTCAAACATTCGCGCATGTTTCTCGATGTGCGGATCCATAACTCATGTTCACGATCACCTTATGTGTAAAAATAAATGACAAACAATGTATTATAAAGCATATATATCTTTTATCTCGAGTCTAATTAACTCCCCACTTGTCATAATCCCTTTCAGGATACTCATACGTGTGCTACGATACTATTCATACATGTACATGACTGTACATGTGTCAAAATGCAGCTCGAACCACGTGATCATATCTTAAAACGACACAAACATAACCTAGAAACAAAATCTGGCATATGCCGGTCGATCGCCCGTAGGGCCCTGGTCTACCGGGCAGCGGACGTGAACCAGGTGCACAAACAGGAATCTGTTGGTCGACCACCCCTAGGGCACTGGTCGATCGGCCAGAGAGAAATCTGTTCTCTCAGGCTTTCGATATGCAGAATTTAAAATCCACATAGCTTGTATTTTATCATCATAAATTCTATGACATGATTAAAACTTGATTTTTCACATATAAGAAATTATCCCCATGATTATTTAAACTCTTGATTTAACCTAATCAAGTTTAACATCCCAAATAATCAAAAATCTCACATGAACCCTAGTTATCGACATAAAAATTATAAACATGCTTACATGAAACATAGAACAAATATAAATTTATTTATTCACGTTTACAGAACTTGCATATACCAAACCTAGGGTTTAATCATCCTTTATTAACATGTAAACTCATTGAATCCTTTATTCACGTTTACAGAACTTATATATACTTAGGTATACTCCTGGGTTCGATATAACAAAACCGACATGAAACAGAGACAAACCTGGCATCTGCACGCCCAACGGTCGACCAGACAGAAGATTGGCCTGCACGCAAGCTGGGGTTTGGTATTTTGGCCGTAACTTTCTCATCTAACATCGGAATAAGGTAATTTAAGATTTGTTAGAAATATATTGAAGATACCTACAACTTTTCTATTTTGAGTTTTCCAGATTCAAACTGTATCGGTGTGTAAAATATATATACTCTTAACTGGTCATTTTTTTCATATTTCTCTTCATGCATCTTTTGTGTATTTGTACTCATATATTCACAAATATACATTGAATTAATCTCAAATTAATTCCTATCATCTTCAAACATTAAAATATGTTATTTTTTACTATATAACATATTTATTATTATTTATCACAAAAAATTTAAATTTTTAGGGTTTTACATCCAACCTGGTACTAAGCTCCAAGATAGGCTCCAATGCCTTAGCTACTATTGGCCAACCATGGTTCTAGATGCTATGGTCTATTCTAAAAATTACCATGCATGTTAGTTCCATAGTGATTTTATCCATCAAGCACCGAGAATGTACATCCGACCGTTGCCTCATGGCCATTAGAGAATTAGGTGATGGATTTAATTGGTCCAATCAGTCCATCCTAAACAAAAGGGCATTAGTTTTATTCTGGCGATAATAGATTTTTTTCTCTCAATGGGCTAAAGTTGTGCCACTTAACGAGGTGAAGACTAACAACCTTGTGAACTTTCTCAGACATCATGTCATCTACCATTTTGGTGCACCCAAACTGATTATCCGTGACAATGGCCCTCAATTCACCAATCGTGGATTTGATCGGTTCCACAACAAGTGTTGAAATCAGAATGTCGCTTCTATAGCCAACAATCCGGCAACTAACAGATTAGCAGAAGTCTTTAACAAACTAGTCATCAGGATTCTCAAGAAGTTCATTTCCCGTAATAAACACGACTTGAATGAGAAATTGGGCGAATATCTATGTGTCAACCGTACAATGGTTATGACCCCAATAGGGAACACATCCTCTGCCCTAATCTATGGGTGCAAAGCTATCCTTCTGCTTGAAATTTGGATATCATAACTATGCACCACATTAGCTACTCAAATAATATGGGAAGACAACACCAAACTTTAACTCAAAGAGTTCAAGGCGCTAGATGAAAAATGGCTACATGCTCGGCAATGTATCAAGCTATTCAAAGCAGTATCTCGAAGGCTTTCAACAAGAAAGTCAAGAACTCGTCTTCCAAATAGGAGCCTAATCTTAATTAAGAATCATGTCTCTAATATGTTTGATATTTAACAAGTAATTATTACAACAATATCGAAGAAGCTATATATATTGACAAACCAGAGGTGATTTCTATACAATGATTCCATTTTAAATAGGAATGATAGTGGGACGTGTTGGCTCGTCCGTTGGGCTAGCCCGTGCAAGCCTAATGGAGGGGCTAGCTAGCTCATGCTTCACAATAGAACTAATAGGTCATCTTGGGCCACTTGTTTTTAGATGTAGAGTTCAATACAGCCTGCTTGCGGGGGTTGGGAACATGTGGGCCGAGCTATAGCACATGCTGACCCACTTGTCTCACTATGTTTTTGGTTTTTTTATTTTTTTTAATTTTGTAATAGTTTTCTTACTATCGTTTAACACTTAAAACTTAATTATTATAAGAAATGGAAAAAGTAACTTTATTAAGTAAAATTGTATATGCATACATTGGCGTAGGAAAATATAGCAAACATAAAGATTTAATATTGTTAGGAACAAATTCTACATCCACCCACAAGCAATAAATAGTTGTTCCGCTAGTTTATGAATTACAAAAACAAAAGAACTAGCAACAAAGTGTAACAAAGTATTTGCATAGTAAAAAAATACTTAATTTGGGTGGACCCATGGGAAGGGTTTAGTGAGCATGCACCACATTCAAGCCCAGCTCGCTCGCTGGACTTCGTGAATCAAGCGATTTGCTGGCCCGCATGAGTTAGGCTCCAATCTAGCTCGATCTCATAGCCTACTACTGTAATGAGACGAATTTGACTCAGTCTGGTAACGGGCCGAGTCGAATCGAGGCCAATCGAGGGTCAATTGCCCGCTCATGCGCCAAACCAGCCCAGTGCCCACCCCTAATTTTAAAGTTGGGCTGCAGGAAAAAAAAAAACTTCTTACAGGTGTTACTATCTCAACTGATGGTCTAGAAACTGCCATTAAGGGACCGCATCATCAAAAGTAAATAAAATTCCAACAAATGTCGTATATGGCCCCAACCACTTCTTGCAGAAAAAGACATTTTTGGATCTTACGACGGATTAAATATTAAATTACAGAATTAGCCTTCCCGTAGTAGCCGGTACTTCACCTAAGTCTTTCGAATATTATGGGGATAATTTGGCCTTCGATCGATATCAAGCCCAAACGTTGTAAATATCAATTTAGAAGTAGACATTTTTGTGAAAAACGAACCTAGAGAAGCGGTACTCGTACGTTATCTGCCTCGCAGAATCTCAGATTTTTTTTAATAGAATAATATTATTATAAAAATAAAAAATGAAAATAAAGATGATACTCTCTTTCGAAGTGAACGACGGAGCAGAAGAAGAACCCTAATTGGGTTTTCCTCATCCCGAGCTCCATCCGATGTAACTTCTGTAATATTCTTCTGTTCACTCTCTCCTTTGATCTCTCTTGTAATCAATTTGGGGGAATTTGTTTCGATTTCTTTTGCTTCTTGACGTCGATCAACTGATCATTTAAATTGGGCTTCTTTTCCACGAATTATCCAGTAATTTTCTTCATTTTTCCAGATTGTTTGCCTTCTGACATTGCGTGGTGATGATTCTTGAGATTTGGTGTGATTTAATTATTTGTATTCCGTTCGTTAGGTTCCATTTGTTTAAATTAAAAAATTTAATTTTTAACACCAAAGTAATTTGTTTCCCTTATTTCTTCTATGAATTTTTTTTTGCTTTTTTTTTTCAATTTTAGCTTTGGAATTTTTATCATTGAAAAGTCATCTCACTAGTGCTATTACTTCTTGTTGTGCATACTATGGATTTCACCAGTCATATCTAGTATTCAATAAATTGAACTCCAAACGGAGGTGTCAAAGTTCAGTCAATGAGGAAAAAGTTTCAACTCTATTTTGTTTGTCTTTGTAGTATATAGTGTAGGTAGATGATTTGTGAAATTAGATCTATTAAGAAAATAAATCTCTTGCTGTTCGCTGATCATTAAGGGGCAATCTCCTTTTCATATACAGACATCGTAGGATATTTGGAAAGTCCACGAAAAACTCTTATAAAAAATGAAGACAAAGGTTCTAAACTACGGTTTAGTTTTGCATTCGGTTGGAGATTGAGTAGAGTTTTCTTATATTTGTTAAAAAAATCGATTAATTAGTTGGATTATGTGGAATTACGTGGAATGGAATTTTTTATTACATATTATTCTTCATATATCAATATACAAAACTTCATGAAGAATAAAAATATACCAGGGAAAAAATATACCGTTAAAAAAAGTAAACACAGATTTATAGTACTTTAGTATTATGTTAAAAGTTTTGTTTAATCTTCCTCATCATCCTCATAGCAAAAACTATCGTCCAACTCTTCTTTGGAGTGAGCCTTAAAACATCGCTATTATTGTCCTCATTTAATCATCTCCATTAGACTATTCCTCCTCAATCACCTCATGAATTGCTGCACTAGAAGAGCCCTCATGTTCAATTCTTCCTCTTGCAGCATGCCACTGTGCCCTTTTGCTCCTATGTGGGTATTCATGGCCCCGCTAGCCTCTACAACAATTGCCCATGAAGCCCCACTATGTGCGAAGATCTCGTCTATTTCATGCTTCCTATCTTTACAAAATTGCCCATTTTTAACATTGCCCATCACAACCAGTGGAATTGGGGTAGTCAAACAAAGTATTTTAATTTCATCTTCCTCAAATGAGGCTCCTCTCCTTCATAAAGTTGTGTGAATACTAGAAAAAAAACCCTATAATTATGTTTGCACTTGGGTTGAGATATGTATCTTTGAAACATCCATTGTACTTTATTCACATTCCACCTTACATAATCTCTTTTGCTCTTTTATACTACTACAATCTTGTCCTGCACGTCAAATATCCCAGGATAGAAAACATCAACGCTCTGTATCTTGTTCTAAGCTGTTATATTTGTATAGTAGTAATAGGAATTCAAATAATATAATTCTAGTATCAGATCTCCCTGTTGCATGCTTCTCAATAATATCATTAAGTAGTCAATATACTTTTCTTTTCTGCTGCAAGCCAATTTTATTTCATTCTTGGCGGCATTGTGCAGCATGACATAAACAAAACTCATGGAAGGTCTCTAGTCTCTGTCGATTATCCTCATTATAGGTTGAAAAGAATACCAGAAATCTTGATGAACAGTTGTGTATCCTTCTAAAAAACGTCAAAATAGACTGTATACTTGGTAGTTAACTCTTTTTCTGTATTGGTTCATCTATTCTCTTTGCATCAGTTGAAGAGACCATATTAGCTAATTGCTGCATTTCCAAAAGATAGCTCAAGCTAAGAAAGAAAGTGGGGAATCTCATAATCCTTGAACCAAAGAGCTTCCTATAGTTAGTAATCTTGCAAATCAAAGCGAGAGCAATATGATACGAGTATTAGAACACTTAAGAGATTCCTCGTTTTCTTAGCTATGGTGTTGTAATTTGGAAGCTTCACTATATCCTCTTGCATAAGATCTATCACGTGTGCAAAGCCACTTGTCAGGAATATATTCCCCCAGTCTAATTTCAACAAGTTCTTCACAGCCATGTTAGAAACGTGATTCTAATTTCAACAAGTTCTTCATAGCCATATTAGAAGCGTGGTTATCAGTAACCACTTGTGCGACACAATGCTTTCCTATTTCTTTTATGCATTTCCACCCACTTGAGTATGTAAGTTGTTGTATATGGAAGCTCAGAAACTTTTAAGTCTTTAATGAACTTAATGAAAGTTGTGCTCTTCTTGCAGAGGATGCACAAATTCATCACCCTCTTGTGCCCTCTGCCTATGCATCAGTAAGGATGTTGCATCCATAATCGTTCCATCGCTCTTTCTACTTCTGCAAGCCATGATCAATGTTTGATGTGCTTGTGTAAAAAGAGGGTTCTGAAACTGATTTCGCCCATTGAATCCTGGCCCAGAAGCTTGTCTGCATACTCTGAAGCATGGATTCTCCCCCGGAGGCCACGAATCCGTGTCCGACTCGAATCGGACACGGATTCGTCACGACACGTGCACGACACGTGTCGGACACGGTCAATCCGTGTCGGACACAGGTCAACGGTCAAATTGACTCGGACACGGTCAAAGGAGCTCGGACACGGCTCGGAATCGCCGAAGGTCGATTCATTCAGGTTGCGGGTTTGGTTGTTAAAATCCAACTCGAACCATTCGATTAGAAAACCCATCCCTATTTCTCAAATCTCTCGTTCGATTCGATCCTTAGCCGACTCAAACGAAAGAAAAAAAGGAAAAGCCCATGGCTGTATTGTTTTGCTGATGATGAAGGCAATGAAGAAGTCATCAGACTAGCTTCTACTTCATTTTGAGATACTTTTTGTTTACAAACTTGTTATTTTGTGATAGATTCCTATTTTAGATTGTTAGTTGAATTTTATAAATATATATATATATATAATTTTAAAAAAAATCCTTGCCGTATCCCCGTATCCTATTTTTTTGGATTTTGATGTATCTCGTATCCGTGTCCGTGTTGTATCCATGTCCCGTATCCGTATCCGTGCATACACCCACATGCTCATTTTTCATAAGTCACCTTCATTTCCTCCTCTCACTCCCATTTCCTCATCTATCAATTTTCCCTCCTCGACCATTATGTCTAGTGAACTGAGGACACATGACTTCTTCGCCAATTTGAGACAGTTCTTGTGCTTCTGTCGCTCTTTCTTCTGAAAATGCGGACCTCTTGTCTCATTTTGTACTCGGTTTTTTTTCTAATCATCGAAGTTTTGTTGTAAATTCTTCTGTCCTCATCAAGGGCTAGAGTACAACCCTTTACTTCTCCTGAAAGTCAAAGGATGAGTTGTTAGAGTCAGTCAACTCCCTTTATAATCTTATGGCATTTCCTACATTGCACTTGACTGAGCATCCTTTGTGACAAGCTTTCTGTAATTCTGTCCGTGATCACAAGAACCAGGAGGCTTCTCTAGGATTTGCTCATCCCATGTTCTTTTTGGTCCCTCGCCCATGCTTGAATTGGAATTTGGAGGCCATTGATGATGACATGTAAATAAAAAAAATTGCACGTTAAACGCAGAAGCGACATTGATAGTCACAAAAGCAACATATGAAACTATCAGATTCCTCTTAGAATGCTACTTGTTGTATCAAATCGCAAAACTAACTGTTCCTAGTTGCAGGTGAAACCTTCCTCATAGTTGTAAATATAAACAGATATGACCCATCAAAGGGGAAAACATCTAAAGTTCAAAACTGATTTGAGGGATCGCATAAAACGATAGCAATATAATTTCACCAAATGAAACAAGAACACTTCCCCAAAAGATCGATTGCATAGTTCCCTGTTAAACATATTCAGTGTTTATATCCGGAAAGAAAATGCTCCAGTATCAAGTATTTGTACTGATCAACATTTCCAAACTCAAAAAGTACAATTTAGTTTCTATAGATGGGATGGTTTGACAGTTTATAATGTATGTATTGGCATTAATTTGCAAATATCAATGTCTTCAGGTCTCAATTCACCAAAAAATAAAAAATAAAAAAGCCAGCACTGTTTTAGTCTTGAACTTCCAAAGAGTCAGCCTTGAGGTTAAGGAAGAAGAAAGAAGTCTCTAGGATTAAGGACATGGCTTGGATATCATGTTACAAAAAACAAAAAAAAGCACTTGTTCCTTGCTCGTTGAAAGGGATAATATCCTTTATATGTACAAATTGTGGGATATCTATAGAAAAAACTATAATGAAGGAAGGTTCTACAAAAGGAAATTATTATGTTTGACAACATCCATCGGTTTTGGTTTTTTTTTTCTGTTCCATTTTTTTAGATTATTTGATATGCATGATACTTGACTGTTATTATTAATTTCATAATAATGCTATGTAACCTTCATAAGCATGTGATTTGTGTTACTTCTTCTTCTATTTTTTATATTATGCTACTTGATAGAAATATTTTGCGCTAGTGGTATGAACTTGATAGGATTTTGTCTTGCCATTTGTAATTTATGAATGCTGTGCTTAGATTACATGGGTAATGAACATTGCAGATTTCCGTTTCTCCACTTTGGATCTTAGGGGAGTAAGAAGAATTTTTTATGGGGTCGTTCTTGAGCTCTCCAAGCAGTAAAGCTCAAGCACGTGGGCACGGTGAACTTTCTCAGACAGAAGGCTGCAAGAGGCTGAGGATGTCATCAGCAAGCTATGATGATTTGAGCCCAAGATTGATCCCTTACCTCCCTGATGAGATCTCTGTGCAAATACTCGCTAGAGTACCAAGAGCTCACTATCTAAAACTGAAATCAGTATCCCGGAGATGGAAAGCTGCTATCACCAGCTCTGAAGTGTTTGACGTGAGAAAAGAACTCAAAACCACTGAAGAATGGCTGTACATATTAGCACATGCTGAAGAGTATAGGCTATGCTGGTATGCCTTGGACCCTCTGTCTGGAATATGGCAAAGGTTGCCCCCGATGCCTGATTTTGTCTCTAACGAAGAGTCTAAAAGGGTTTCTGGGTTACGGATGTTGAATGTGATGGGCTCCACTATAAGAATCGCGGATGTCATTAGAGGTTGGCTTGGACGGAGGGATGCACTTGATCGAATGCCCTTTTGTGGTTGTGCTATTGGAGCTGCTGATGGCTGTCTATATGTGTTGGGGGGATTTTCTCGGTCATCAGCGATGAGTTGTGTTTGGAGATATGATCCCATTTTGAATATGTGGCAGGAAGTGAGTTCCATGAAAACTGCTAGAGCATTCTGTAAGACGAGCCTCTTGAATGGAAAGCTTTATGTCGTGGGTGGTGTTAGCCGGGGAAGAGGTGGCTTAACTCCTCTCCAGTCTGCTGAAGTATTTGATCCAGAGACAGAACTTTGGGAACAGATGCCAAACATGCCATTTTCGAAAGCACAAATACTGCCTACTGCTTTCTTAGCTGAAATGTTGAAGCCTATCGCAACCGGAATGACGTCTTTTATGGGAAAGCTGTGTGTCCCTCAGAGTTTATATTCTTGGCCATTTTTTGTCGATGTTGGAGGAGAGATCTATGACCCAGAGGCTAACTCGTGGGTCGATATGCCGGCTGGCATGGGTGAGGGCTGGCCTGCGAAGCAGGCAGGAACGAAATTGAGTGTAGTGGTGAATGGTGAGTTATATGCATTAGATCCTTCTAGCTCTCTGGATAATAGCAATATAAAGATTTATGATCACCAAGATGACTCCTGGAAAGTTGTTATCGCCAAAGTGCCACTTCATGATTTCACTGATACAGAGTCTCCTTATTTGCTTGCTGGTTTTCTCGGCAAGCTCCATGTGATTGTAAAGGACTCTAATAGCGAGACCGCAGTGTTGGAAGCTGACATAAAGACTCGTCTATCAGAGGCTCCATCGACTTCAACTCCATCTACCTCGTCAGTTCCTACAGTATCTGTGGCTGAAACAGATATCTGGAAAGTGATAGCTACTAAAAATTTTGGTGCAGCAGAGCTAGTAAGTTGTCAGGTTCTTGATATTTAGATGGCATAATTAAAACAACCATATCTTCTGTGATGGTCTAAATTTGCTATTATGCATAGTGAGTTGCCTTTAATAATGTACAGTGATGGTTTTTTAAAATGTAGAACATGAAGCGATGCTGGAGGTTCCAAAGTCATAAAATATTTTTCTTGCATGATTGTATCCTTGTAGATGGCACCACAATCATTTAAATGTTCGTTTGTCTACCTATTCTGCATCAAAACGTCTTGACTGGCTCATTGTTTGTTTAGGGCTACTTACTGGTTCTTCAGATGGAAGTTGCATTTCTTTGTCGTATGAGAATGCTGCAGTCGATAATCTGTTTATATAGTTACTTCGATGTGAAAATTCTCAGAGAGACATCTCTGTGTTCTGATCTATTTTCTTATTATATGTTATTATTCATTTGCCAAGTGAACATTATGTTTTGCTTTAGCGTGCTTCTGTTGGCCTTTCCGGACTTACTTATGTGGGCGAGGTATTGATGCTTAGAAACGCACAATGCTGAGGAAATTTATCAGCTGTACGCAAATCCTTGTTCTGTTAGTTGGCTTTTTTATGTCTATCGGTTTGTTTGGCTCATGTTGTTTGAATATCTTGTATATATGTTCTTAATACGTGTGCATGGTCGGATTCACTGCTTATGGGTTTTTATCTGCTTTTATTTTTTACGAGTGCCTTTTGGCAGGCGTCGTCCCAAATAAATGACACACCCTTCTTGTTTAGCTTAGAGAAAGGTTGCCACTTCCCAGAGAGATTGGAGATGAACCGCCGAATGTAAGCTAAACGACCTTGCAATCCTCTGAGTTCTCTCAGATTCCTCGGGGGCAAAACGTAGGGTTACAGATGATGATGGTGGCGACGATGATGGTGATTAGCATAGTGTGTTCCCTCGAAGTATAAAATCACTCTTGTTAAACGCAGTTCAACGTGATTTATTATCTGGAATTCTTGCAAGTAAGGTCTCTGATATCAGTTTCCTATCTCCGCCTCATCGGGCTCACAGGCAGATTTTCTGCTGTAGCAAAATTGATGTGATTGATAACTTAATCTTGGGGGTCGACACGCATTGACCTGGCAGGCTCGGGGTGTCGATCACTGAGCTGTCCCCTCGGCATAACTTGATGGCTGTAGGAGATTGAGAAGACAGACTCTTTGATGGAAGTTGGCTTCTAGTAAGGTAGAGGGTTGGAGCTGGGTGAGCTCCGTCTGCACTCACACGCACACGTTGGAGGTTGGGGCTTGGGTCTTGGCCTAAAACTCGCTGACCTAAAACTTTCTAGGACTCAGGCGGACCAAAAACTTTCGATTCTCAAGTGAGTATTTTGGGGAAAATGAATGTCAATTGAAATACTTGATTTGAGCACATAGATCTTATCGTCAACAACTATGGAGAGCGTCTTATTTCGGAGAAAATTGGTTATTGCCGTGTTTGTTGTTCTACGGTTGGCTGTGAAGACAGTTTGTGGTTTTTTTACCAATTTTCCCCCACACATAACTAGGTGTGATGTACGCACGTTGCACATGGTTGAAATATTTTAATCGTTTCTTTGGATTTTATATATTCACTGTAAGTGCATCATGGGGAATAAATGTTTTATAGCTTGAGCTTGTTTTGTGAACTGAGAAAATGAGAAAGTCTATCAAAACGAAAAAATTAAATTTAGGAGAAAATACTATAAAGATTTTTTTTTTTTTTAGTATTTACATATAAAAGTATGTAAGTGTAAGAGTGAAATGAATAAAAACAATCTATCGAATCCATGTGAGTCAAGGATGATGATCGATTGACCAATTTCTTGTTGTTATTATATTCATCACCTTAATAAATTGTTTTAAACACCCATAGTTAGTCTAAACCTAACCATAATTAAGGATATTAAACAGTAAACATAACAGAGACACTAATGTCTATATATTTTTACAATTGGATACTAACATCAAAATACAAAGATTTGATGGACTGATATCAAAACACTAATGATTTTAAGGGATTGATATCAAACAAAACTCATATATGTATTAATATACTTATTAAGGTAGATAATTTATGAATAAACGGAATACATGTTTGCTCTTATTGCAAAAGTTATTTTGAAAATGATGATCATAAATGAGTTCTAAATTCTAATATTTTTCATTCTTGAGCTTGTTTCATCAAAATTCATGACATTTTTTGCCATTCAGGTTAACCCCATTTGACAAAATTTTGTAAAGTTCCAGGGTTCTTTTTGTAAATTAATGAAAATTTAGGGTTTTTTTTAAGTTTTTGGGTTATTTGTTCTATAATTTTTTTAAAAACATTTGTTTTACTAAATTAGGGAATTTTCTATAAAAATTTGAAATGTTTGTAGTTTTGAATTTTTCTGTAAATTTTATAAAATCTAAGTTTTTCTACAAATTTTATAAAATCTAGGATTTTTTGCAAATTTTTTAATATGTTTAAGTATTTTGGGTTTCAGTAAGTGCTGTAAACTTTTTCATAAAATTTAATATTTTAAAAGTCTTTTGGTTATTCCTACTAGTTTTCTAAGTTGTTTTTTTTGGTGCTGTTGTAAAATCATCAAATCTTGAAAATCCCTTAGGTACCGTTTGACAAAGGGTTAAGTGAAGGTTAATGAGACTTAACCCCTTCTTAACTCGCCAAACATAAAAAATCTATACAAGGTTTAAAGTGAGTTAACTCTTCATAATTTGCCAAACATAAAAAATATAGAAGGGTTAAGCTAACCCCTCTAGAAGGATTAAAATGAGTTAACCCCTCAAAATAAGAGGTTTACTAATACTCCTAATTAGAAGTATTAAGAGTTAACCCTTCTAATTATAAAGAAAATAGTTAAAATTATTGTTATTTCCAAACACTAAAACTGATCATAAGGGCTAAAAAAAACTTATTTAACGGGTTAATAATTTAATCCTTCATATTATTGAATGAGCTAAGTACATTAATTTTTCTCTTTAACTCCTCTTCCTTAGCCCTTTGCCAAATGGAGCCTTAGGTATTTCGACGAGTTAGGTAAGTTCTATGGATTTTGAATATTTTCTAGCTTGTTTAACGACACATAATTAACATTTATCGCCTTAAGTTTGAAGATAAGGTCAGAGGTGAGAATATTGTATAGTACATCTAATTATCTTCATCTTTGTTTTTAATTTTAAATATAAGGAAACAGATGATAAGATTAGAGTTCTACTTTTTTTTACTTGTTAGGTACAAAATTTAAATGTTTAGATGGTGGAAATTTTAGATCTTTATATATTTTCTCTAATAAATAATTTTTTAAGTTTTAAAATTTTCTATATTTAAATATCTTGTGAAATAGTTGAACGTGAAGATTTAATAATTAATATAGCTTGTATTTTATTAAAGATAATGCAATTCGGTAGAACATGATCACAATGAAATCATATTAAGGATATTTCTATTAAATATGATAATTTGAAATATAAGGAATTCTTTTTTATTTTTTTGAAAATTTTGTAAAATACAAGGATTTTTCTAAAGATTTATTTTGAGTGAAAGTACCCTAGAGGGAGGGGGGGGTGAATAGGGTAATTTGCTAATCTAATCGAATATTGATGCCAAATTAAAACTTATTAACTAATATCCTAGAAAATATGATATGCAACAAGTTATATGCAAGGATGTGTAAGGATTGAACAATATGACAATAGGCGATATAGAAATATACACAAAAATAAGTGCGCTAAAGTCAAACACAAACACAAAAATATGATTACGGAGTTCGTTCACCCTCGACCTATGTCTCCGCTCTTCTCCCTCGAGGAGGTTCTCCACTAATCACAAAATCAACTACACAAATAGTTTTCAACACTTACCGATAAACGTTTACAACTCACATAATTATCAATACGCAATACACTCCTCTAAGTGTTGGCCTAGCCCATGTCACCTTCCTCAAGTGCTCAGAATTACTATCTCTCCCTGGGATTTACAACCGACGTCACTCCTCTTAGAATTGATCCCGTCTCTCACCAACCACTTCTATAAGTGTCATTGTGTATTACAATGTGTTTTCTAAACAATAAGGCTCAAATACAAATGATTTGTTCTCTAACAAGAATAAGAACGAAATTAAGCTCACACTCAAGAATCACTCACCACAACCCAAATATACTTAATGTGAAATACTAAAAGCTTAATAGGTTGTGTGTGCAATCAAGGAGTAAAATGAAATATATAACTCAATTTAAAATCTAGCTTATAGAAATAATAATCAAAATATAAATTGCTAGAGATTGAATTTAGTAAAACTTCTCTGAAAATAAGAAAGATAGAGATATAAAAATTGATGCTCAAAACCAAAATGATCTCCTCCTCTTGTGAAACTCTCGTCACATAAACAACACACTTAATTTTTCTTAAAAACTCTTAAACAAAACTTACAAACTTGTTTTTAAATTTCTCTTAGTTAGTTCAATATGATAAGGCTAAGAGGTATATATAGGCTCTCAAAACAAAACCCCAAAACCAAAGAAAAATCCCCAAACCAACAAAATCCATGTAATTCAGGAAACTGGAAACTAGCCGTTACAGTAGCTGTCAGTCGACTGATGGTACTGTTCAGTCGACTGATGAGCTGACCGTTGGCTACCGCTCAAAGCCTGTCGGCCGACAGATACACCATCAGTCGACTGAAGAGCTGCTTCGATCGACTGATGAGAATTAGTCGACTAAACAGAAACAAATAGCAATTCCAACAGGTTTCTTCAGTCGACTGATGACCTTCGTCAGTCGACTGAAAACATGCACATGGACTAGTTTGAATAATAAATTTGATTTTTGAAGAGCTTTTAAAAATAGCAAATAAATTCCAAAAATTATAAAATTTAGGTAAATATTTATAAACATGAAAATAGACATGTTACAAAAGAAAATTTTGAAATATCATTCCCCATTTGTGAAAACTCGTCATTTTACAAAATCGGTCAAAATACGAAACCTTAAAACACTTGATTTTGGACAAAATGATTTCAAACAAGTTTGAAACTTCTTTTGATTGAATTAATGGACTTTATAAAAGATGTACAACAGTTATATTAAGTCTTTAATCCAAAGCATATTATTTTGCAAATCGGTAAAACACACAAACTTGTTAAAACTTGATTTTTTGATGAAATCAATCCAAACAAGTATTTTAAAACACTTTTCAATAAACTAATAGACTTGAGGAAAGATATAAAATAGTGTAGACAAGTATTTAATTCATAAACACATTATTTACAAAACAAAGATGATAAATATAAAACGAATGTATATGTATATCAATATATCTATTGTTTCATATTTATATAGTTAAACTTGAAAGCGATAAACCGAAAACGTGGATGTTTGTAATATTTAAGCTCTAAGCATAAACACACAAAGTATAGACCTAAAATACTATACCCAAACAATAGTTCTTCAATGTTGCTCATCTTGGTTGTGGATGAAGCGATAATGACTTTGGCTTGAATTGCATCGTGCTTCATTATGATTTTCTTCCAACCTCCTTTGAATATCATTGTGAACGCGCAAACCAACCAACCTCCAACTGAGGATCTTTATGTAGAATACCTAACAAATAAACACAAACACTCGACAAACGATGTTAGGAATTGTTTGTTAATCATCAAAACTAGATTAGATAGTAGGTTCATAAATATGAGACCTAACAATCTTCCCCTTTTTAATGATGACAAACAATCTACACAAAGAGTATATAAATATGCATGATACCAAATAAATATACAATTTATAATCCATGCATAAAAACAAAATACTCACAATATACTTGTTTCTCCCTCTTTGTGATATGAGTCACCAGACTAGCACCTTTATTCGCGAAATTATCAAGAGTGGGTTGTGAAGAAGACGATAGAAAAACACAAGAACAATTCAATTTTAGGCGAAGGAAAATACTTTCTCTAGATTATGAGAATAATAGATTATAAATCCCTCTCTCTCACAATCTCTCTAGAATCAGGAACAATCTCTCAATTCTCGCTAAACCTTAATCTCTTGGTTAGGATCTCACCTCTCTAATTCCTCTCTAGATCAAAATTGATCTCTCTTAGACCTAATCTCCTTAGATCTACATCTCTAACAATCTCCTCTGTTTAGAAACCCTAAACAATCTCTATTTATAGAGTTTACAACGTGGATGGTGAACTTATAAATAAACAAGTTTAATCAAATCAGGAAACCGTGTCAATCAGGATTCCTAAAATGCCCAGGAACCTGACGCGGTCGACCGCGGCATGTGGCGCGGTCGACCGAACAGAGTCCAGTCTTAAACCCTACACCGTGCAGGTTAGCGGTCGACCGCGCATGTTGTCGTGGTCGACCGGCCAGAGTTCTGCTAGTTTTTTCCCTGTTCTCTATGTTTCGCTCCTTCTGACTTCTTTCATCACCTTCTATAGTTCCATCCACGCTCCTATTCCCAAGATATCATGAGAATCGTCTATCCTCAAATTCCCATGAGGACCACTAAGCTTCCGAAGCAGAGAATAAGATACACCCGTATCATGGCTTCCCTCTTTAGGAACTTGAAGTCTCATTCAAGTTATAACTTCAGCTGAGGAAATTCTCGGACCCCTCCATCCTTGTTGCCTTCAGTCATCTTCTTCTCCCTTAATCTCTGAACTCCTTCCAAAGGAATAAGGATCTCGCCAAACTTCTTGTATTGCGATCAAGTAAGGACCATACATAGGATCCCCATTCACAAGATCTAATCGCTCTGATACCAACGTGATATGAGTCGCCGGACGAGCACCATTGATCACGGAATTATCAAGAGTGTGTTGTGAAGAAGACAATAGAAAAACACAAGAACAATTTAGTTTTAGGCGAAGGAAAATACATTCTCTAGATTATGAGAATAATAAATTACAAATCTCTCTCTCTCTCTCTCTCTCACAATCTCTCTAGAACCAGGAACAATCTCCCAATTCTCTCTAAACCCTAATCTCTTTGTTAGGATCTCACCTTTCTGATTTCTCTCTAGATCAAAACTGATCTCTCTTAGACCTAATCTCCTTAGATCTACATCTCTAACAATCTCCTCTATTTAAAAACCCTAAACAATCTCTATTTATATAGTTTACAATATGGATGGCAAACTTGTAAATAAACAAGCTCAATCAAATCAGAAAACTATGTCAATCATGAGTCTTAAAATGCCCAGGAACCCGACACGATCGACCGCCACATGTGACTTGGTCGACCGGACATAGTCCAATCTCAAACCCTGCACCGTGCAGGTTAGCAGTCGACCGCGCTTGTTGCCGCGATTGACCTGCCAGAGTTCTGCCAGTTTTTTCCCTGTTCTCTGTGTTTCGCTCCTTCTGACTTCTTTCGTCGCCTTCTACAGCTCCATCCATGCTCCTATTCCTAAGATATCATGAGAATCGTCTATCCTCAAACTCTTATGAGGATCACTAAGCTCCCGAAGCATAGAAGAAGATACACCCGTATCACTTTATCAACATCAAAATGGGAAAACAATAAACATAAGAGAGTTAAAGCCTCACCTACACATGAGCATGGGTGAGTACAAACAAAATAGGGAAAAATCTCCCCCTATCAAAATACCTTAATGTATATATATAGAAATGATAAGGCGAACATGTGAGCAAGCATAGATAAAAACGTGCTAATCATAACTCACATTCAAAGAGACCAAGTGAACACATATATATGCATCATTTAGAAGAAGTGTTACAAGGGTCTTAAACATAAATATATATATTAATAAGATATATATCAAAGATTCAAAAATCAAAAATCAAATGTTTAATTAATATACCCAAAAAAATTATAAATCATCAAACATAAATCATGATCATTGAAAACACATATAGATATATTATTTTAAAAATGGTGTCTCGATACACAAACAAAAACAACATATATATTTATATATAGATCATGAAATCAAATAAAGAAAAACATGAGAATCATGAAAGATATTTTCAAATGAAAACAAGTCATGAAAGTCATGATGATCATGAAAATCCAAATGAAAATTTTGATATATGTCCCCAATTCAAAATAAAAGAGAATCATGATTGATTAAGAACTTTAAAAGTACAATAACATCAAAACATACTTGATCCATAAAATGTAAATAAGTGATCAAGCAAAAATAATATCGAACATTTATATGTCTCATCCATAAAGATCAAAAGAATTATGCTTAGGATAAAACAAACTAAGATCAAATTGACAATTTTTGACACGAAAACAAGAAAAGTGAGCATGCCAAGCTCTTGGAACTTGTTTTAACTCATATAAAGATTTTTGCACCTGATAAATATGATTTGAAAGAGAGAATTAATAAATCCTGAGAAATGCTCAACATGGACCTCTCATTAAAAGCAAAACACCATTTATTTTATATTCAGAAATAATTATATATATCAAGTTTCTTTTCAAATATGGTCTAAATATATATTCTCTTAAAAAAAATATTCATAAATTTGTTTACAAACAAAGTCCAAAAAATCATCTTTTAAAGAACATGAAAAACCAAAAATGCTTTTTGTTCTTTAAAAATCAAGCTTGTTTTAGTACCCAAACACTCTTGGTACCGAAGAGTTTAGGGACATAACCCCTATCAATAAAGCTCAATACCCTTGGGTTATGATCCTATTTGGGCACTTTTTATGCACGGATTCGGTCATAGTAATATTTACGCAAATGACCCATTCTATTGCAATACGTACAATAAAATGGATGTATTTGATTTTGTTGACCATTTATTTGTGCACGAAAATCATTTGTAAACAAAGATGGTCTTTTAAAATTATTTTACAAATGTGAAACTTTTTAAGATCAAAACAAAATATGGTCAAATGACCAAAGCGACCACAATAATCACAATTGAACACATGAGCATACTTATGACGAACAATAGATACATGTGTATGTGTATGTAATGAGGAAACTTTTTGGGATGCACAACAAGAATTAGTATTAGATTTTCTACATTTTAGTGCATCATAGCAAAATTTTGTAAAATAAACTTTACGGACGTAAATAGAGCATTTATAAATTTTGCTATACATGTATGCATAACGAGTATGTGATTTTGAAGCATTGGTACAAGACTTAGCACACATATCCATAAGTTTTTTATTATTAACAATACATGTTTTTAGGGTTGAATCTAAGTAAGATATGCGAGTTTTCATATGATTCAACTCATTATTAGACACATATGCATTATCATTAAAAGTAGAAAGAGCATGATCATTTTTGAAAGAATTGAATTCATTTCTAATATTTTCTAATTCTATCATGACATCATTATTTTCATGAGTTAAGCTAGCTATGATTAAGGTCAAGTTATTATTTTTCAAATTTAGTTTATCATTGCTTTCTTTAAGAGTTACATTTTCTTTAGTAATAATATTAAATTTAGATGCTAGCGTCTCATGATCGGATTTTAACACAACATGCTTGCTTTTTAAATATATAAAGTTTTTATGCAACTTGTTGTAGGCATGCATCAATCTCTCATATGCACATGCGAGTTCATCAATGGATAAGTCATTATCAGAATCAGACTCGTATACCTCACTAGGGCTATTATCTAGTGGTCATGTGTATGATGAAGCTCCAATTGTACTTGAAGTGGAATCTACCAAAATACGTTGGATCTCCTCCAAGTTTTCTTGAAGTGTTTCTATAAATTTTTACAAATTGTAATGTGACGCCCCTGGTTTCAACAAGGCTACAGTCCAAGGTGAAACCAAGAATGTCAAACCTGCCATGCACTACACCGTGCAATAACACGTTTCACCATCACAATTACTATCTATCTAGTGGAATCAATAACAGGTGTAAGTACAAAACAGGCAAGAGAGAATATACAAAAGAAATACTGAATGAATAGATATTCTGAAGAAAAGTCATCACCACTGACATAAATGGATAATCTCTGAAAATGAAACACCTGGTCTGATACAACTATCTCACAATATGAAATCAAATGAAACGACATTAAGGCACTCCGCCTTTACAAAGCTAGAAATAACATCTCAATGTTCTTAAACAAAATCATCTTAGAGCCCTAACAATAAACTGCTAATAAAATATCTATCAATAATAACTAGAGCAAAATCCATCAAGCTACGACTCTCCGTGCACCTGACTCGTTACCTGAAAGTGGAGAAACAACGAGCGTCAAAGCGCTATAGCGAGTAACATCTCAACCAACCCCAAGGGGAAGGGCTAGTTGGATAGAAAATAACTGATAATACATATAGATAGACAATCATCTACTTTAAAATAAATGGAGGTTTGATATTTAAAAATTTACAACACGAGTATGGTACGTCGAGCGAAATAATCCAAACAAGGAAACCCTCATGTATATACCATATGTCTCAAATTGTAAATCCCTAAATACCAAATCCAAAAGCTACATTGTGGAGCAATGATGAAAGACAGCTCCTCTAAATATGTAAATCCCTAAATACCAAATCCAAAAGCTACATTGTGGAGCAATGATGAAAGACAGCTCCTCTAAATATCAAATCCAAACTACAACATGGAGCAATACCTCCATCTCAAACTATATCAAAAATGTCCTGTCAGACACCGGAATACTTGTTCAACTCATGAACTACATCTACTATATGTTAGATAAGGCAAAATCCCACTGAATGTCCAACACATGGACTGCATGTAATAAATATCCAACACATGGACTAAAATAGGAGAGGTCCCAACACATGGACTTAACATAACGCATGTCCAACACATGGACTATATATGATGTAGGTCCAACGCATGGACTATAAATACTACAGGTCCAATATATGGGCCGCAAGCTACATATCCAACGCACGGACTAAAATAATGAATGTCCCACACATGGACTATATGATCGAGGTCCAACACATGGGCCACAATAACTAAACGTCCAACACATGGACTGCGATGAATTATCTCTATAACATACATGTATACACTATTCACTCTCATGTCTTGGTGAATAAACTAGTCTCTAGTCTGTAGTCAACTCATGTACACAAATCTCAGTGTTTAATAATCCTAAACAACCTAGAAATCTCGCCAGCCACACGACGTATGCACAACAGATCAAAGAAAAAAAAAAAAACTAACTCACGGTCGACCGCCACGCCCAGCGCGGTCGACCGCACAAAGAACAGAAACTTACTGTGTCTCGATGCTTCCCAGCGGTCAACCGCCGTGCCACGCACGGTCGACCGCGATCGACAGTCGACCGCGATCATGACAGAAACTCATCCTTGACTGTGCACGACACACGGTCGACCGCCGCGCCCATCGCGGTCGACCGCGTAGTGGTAAAACCCTATTTTCTAGGTTTTGTTCTATATAATTCGATCTCGATATTCGTGTGTGATGTTTATGCATACTAGAAACCCTAAACATGTGATATAGCATATCTGAAACAAGATATAAATAGTCTAATCACTATAGACAAGATGAAACAATTGAAAACATGCATCTATATGTGGAAAACCTTTGAAAACAATTATTCTTCTTTCAAATCTTTTGTTAGAATAAACACCAGATCTAGATATGCACTTAGGAAAATGTGGGTGATATTTATTAACTGAAAACATATTTTTTTGTAACATACAATATACAGATCAACTTTTTATACTCAAACTAGCATGTTAGGCTCATAAAAACATATGAAAACATCATGTAAAAGCATTTAAAAACTGGGTGAGGGATTGGGCGAGATGAAACTCGCCTGAGGGGGGTTGATAAACACCCAAAAACATGAAGAACGATCCTCCTTCACTGAACACCAATGGATCTCACATCAGTTTCTCCAAAATCCTCCAAGAATCACCAAAGAAAGGGTTTTTAGGGTTTGAGAGAGAGAGAGAAGGGAGCTGAGGCTATTAGGGTTCAAAAGAGGGTTTTGAGAGTTTTAAAACGAGTATATATACCTAGAGTAATAACTGGATTCGGTATAAACAAAACCCAACCCGAAACAGAACTGACAGAAACAGGTTCGCCCAGCGGTCGACCGCATTGACCACGGCGGTCGACTGCGCAGGGTTCTGGGTCATGCTCAGACTGGGGTTTAGTATAAAGGCTGTAACTTTCTCATCCAATCTCAGAATGAGATGATCTAAGATTCGTTGGAAAGCTGCTAAAGAGACCTATAACTTTGGTCTTTTATATTTTCTCAGATTCTGACTGTATCAGTATGTAAATTATAAAAACTCTTAACTGGTCATATTTTCCAGATTTTCACTCTTTGCCTTTGTGCATGTTTTGTGCATATAGACTCATATATTCACAAACATACATTGAATTGATTTTAAATCAATTCTTATCATACTCAAATATCAAAATATATTATTTTTACCATATAACATATTTATCACCATTTATCACAAAATATACAAATTTACGGGGTTTTACATTCTTCCCCCCTTAAAAGAATTTCGTCCTCGAAATTCCGCAACGTATCTTAGGAATTAATAATATGAGAAAAGCACTAAGAGGGGATAATCCAGATGAGGAAACCTTCCTGTACACATCTCATACCATTAATCCCTAGATATGAATCACTAGCAATATCTATGCTTAACAATCTAAAATGTGGATATTCCCACTTAACCCCTAACTAAACAGAACTAGTACATCGGACGAAAAATCCAAACAAGGAACCCCCCATATATATACCATGTATTCCAAAAGATTAAGAATTAAGCAAAAATATTCACATTTTAGTGTTAAATGTAAATATAACCCAAGATGTAAACATAATATAAAATACATATCATAAAATTTTATTTACCTGTTCAAACAGGAGTGGGTAGTCGCGACGCATGTCCTCATCGCGCTCCCAAGAAATCTCCTCAATGCCTCCTCGGTTCCATTGAACTTTCACTAAAGGGATAACCTTGTTCCTAAGTCTCTTATCCTCCCTGACAAGAATGCAAACCGGAATCTCGACAATAGTCAAATCCTCCTGAAGCTCTACCTCTAGTGCATCCAGTACTCTCTGTTGCTCCTCATCATGTAAGTGCTTCTTAAGCATAGAAACATGAAATACATTGTGTATACTAAACATCGATGCTGGAAGATCTAGTCTGTATGACACAACTCCAACACACTCTAGAATCTGAAATGGTCTAATATATCTCGGCACAAGCTTCCCCCGTCGTCCGAATCACTGCACGTACTTTGTATAAATGTTAGATTCACAATAGTACAGAAATCATCAAGTTGTGTGTGTTTCGAAGCTGACAGAAACTCAAATCTGGGTTTCTGTCTACTTCGCGGTCGACCGCGTCAGACGCGGCGGTCGACCGCTGGGCGCACAGAAGGGCAGAGTCTATCTGCCCTCTGCGCGGTCGACCGCGGTGGGAGCGGCGGTCGACCGCGGGTTGTTTTGCCGAACAGTTAGCTGCTGATCAGCGCGCGGTCGACCGGAGTGGCCTCTGTGGTTGACCGCCGCACAGTTTTAGCCACTGTTGTTTTGTTGTATATTTTTGGTGTGTTCGAGTGTTCGCCTCGCTTATCTAGCACTAGTTTGCGATGTTAGTGACTTATCTACACATGAGGGTTGACTTTCGACACGAATTTAGACCCGCACATTGAAACACGTGCAAGAGTGGGATATGTATACCCTTCCACATATGCTAGTGACAATTACACTTCTTTGTTCTAATCCATGTGTTGAGCATACATTATTATTAATCCATGTGTTGGATACTTATCATCTTGGTCCATGTGTTGAACATGCATTCTATTCAGTCCATGTGTTGGACATGCATTACTTTTAGTCCATGTGTTGGACATTTTTGCTAAACCTTGAGCATGATTCACATTTGAGTTTGGAACACGACATATTGATAAAATTGGGACATGATAGCTACCTAGGCTGGGTATGACACTTATTGTAACTATGCACCTTTGACAAAACTGTGATTTTTGGTAGAGATGGGATTGTTGCCTTTTCTTTATTGTTCATGTATTAGACTCCGGGTTCGGTACTTAGGGATTTTCAATTTGAGATACAAGGTATATACATGAGGGTTTCCTTGTTTGGATTATTTCGCTCGACGTACCTATGCTCGTGTTGAAATTTCCTAAGTATTAAAACCCATTATTTTTAGGATAATTGATTATATATATATTTTGTGATAACTGTATTTTTCATATACAACGAGCCCTCTCCCTTGGGGTTGGTTGTGATGTTGCTCGCTAGCGCTTTAACGCTCGTTGTCCCTCCCCCTTTCAGGTAACTAGCCAGGAGCCCGGAGAGTCGCAGGTTGATGGCGACACACTTTAGTGATCAGCTATCTATTTTAGCTATGTTTTATTTTGGAGCTCCATTATAGTTATTGTTAGACATTTGAGGACTATATTCTAGATGTTGTAAAGGCTGTATGCCTCATTTCCTTTACTCAGACTTGTTGTATTTGAGACTTGTTAAGAAACTCCAGTTTATTCATTTCAGACATTGACTTTGTATTTCTGTATGTTGGATGATGAAATATTATTTTAATCTCTATCAAAAAGTAGAGGATCTAGAAGGGTTTAGTCCTATGTGTCAGTCATGTATCAGTTTGAAGAAGTAAGCTAAAGACATCTTCTGCGGTGTAAGAATTCTACGAGGTTCAGCTTTTCTTTAGAGAAGTGTCAGAAAGAACCCACAATATCTATAGATATCCAGTTGTAACATTGACAGCTTGCTGTCTGATAGCTAACGGATCGTGTCACAACAGTGTTTTCTTGACGGTTCAGAATTAGTGATGATGGTTTATGGACACCTTTTCTTGCAGGTTATTTAGTAAAGACTAGAAAAGAAACTCTATATCTCTTACATTATATTGTCCTTGTGAAGAAGCCATATTAAATTTCAAATCTTGATCCATTGTTAGAATCACTAGATCTCAGAGAGAAACCTCCTATACTCTAAGCCTGAAGAAACTCCACTGTGCTCCCAATGAACGAAGGCATGATTTGATAAAATAAAAACCATTTGTTTTGCTTGGTCGTGTGCTTCTCTTTGTTTTTTTCTTTTAAGTTGACGTTATGTTCTAGGAAGATTCTTCTTGAAGGAATATTTTTTGGCTTATTTTGTGTGGTTCAACTCGCAACAAAATGATAAATTCTAAAAACTTAAAAAAGAAAAGAAACCTACTAATAAAGATATTTTTTCTGTTATTGACTTTCTCTAACATTTTCCTACTGACGCCTAAGCTTGATTATTACAGATTGCTTTCAGCCTTCTCGTTTATCCTTCACTTATTTTGTGTTACCTGGGTCAAACTGCTTATATATCTAAAAATTGGAAGAGAGAAGGAATAGATGATGTTACTCATCTAAGGACTAGTGTACCTGGTGAGTCATTCTTCTTTGTTATTATCATCTTTTTCTAATGATTTTGTCATACCTATCTCTATTACTGAAATATACCTGTTCACTTTGGCATGGGAAATCCAGGAAATCTTCGTCATGTCTATCCATTGCTCTCTCTTCTATCTTCTGCAGTGGGAAGCCAAGCAGCTATTACAGCTACATTCTCTATTATAAAACAATGTCTTGCACTTGATTGTTTGCCTAGAATGAAAGTTGTGCACACTTCCAGTGAGATTCATGGGCAGGTTTACATTCCAGATATCAACTGGATCTTGATGATTCTTTCCCTTGCTTTGGCTTTTGCTTTCGGGAGTATTTCCCATATTGGATATGCCATAGGTAAATGTGCTCAGTGTTTAATTCTCTGTTCCTTGCTCAAATCTAACAATGCCCTTTTCAGGCCTTGCTATAATAATTGGCATGCTGATCACAACCTGCTTCATGTCGTTGATCGTTGCATTGTACTGGAATAAGGTATTACTGGCTGCATGCTTTCTTCTCTTCTTTGGATCCATTGAGGCTATCTATTTCTTGGGCTGCATTCTGAACATGAAGAGGGGTGCCTGGATCGTCATTGTTTTTGTAGAAGTATTGTTGATAATTATTCTGTCCTGGCACTACGGAGTCATGAAGAAGTACCAGCTTGATATGGAAAATAAAGTCTCAATTGATTGGCTCATTGGCCTCGGTCCAAACCTAGGAGTTTCCAGAGTTCCAGGAATCGGCTTCATCTGTACTGACATCACAAAGGGAATTCCAGCTTTCTTCTCTCATTTTGTGACAAATCTTCCAGCCTTTCACCAAGTTATTGTCTTTGTTTCTTTCAAATCCATGCCAATACCTCAGGTTACTCCAAGCATGCAGTTGCTTATTGGAAGAATGGGACCAAAAGAGTATAGAGTTTATCGATGCATTGTGAGGTACGGTTATCGTGACGGAATTAGGGACATAAATGAATTTGAGGATCAAATTGTTCATGGTATTGGAGAATTCATTTCACAGGATGATGGGAACTCTGAAGCCTCGTGTTGGTCTCCAGAGGGCCGAGTGGTTGTCTCTGGAAACCTTCATGGTGGTAACGCTTTAATTACCGTGCCTGCAAATGATTCTTTTACCACTTGTGAGAGACCGGTAGATGTCGAAGTTCAGAAACTTCAGAATGATGAACAACCTTCAAAGATAAGAAAAAGGGTTCGGTTCTTGTTGCCTCCAGAGAGCCCAGAGATGAGCTTGGCTGTTAGGGAAGAGCTTCAAGAGTTACTGGATGCAAGGGAGCATGGAACAACGTATATTTTGGGAAAATCACAGTTTTTTGCTCAGAGAGGATCGAATTTCTTGAGGAGGATAATCATTGGGGTGTATATTTTTCTTGTCAAAAACTGCAGAGAGCCGTCAATGTTGCTGAACATTCCTCATGCTGCTCATGTTGAGGTCGGCATTTCTTACACGATATAAGTTGATTAAGCGTGAGAACCGTCAACGGATCTTGATATTTCTAGTGCTGCTTAAGGTTTGTATTTCCTCCACTGTACAAGTTGATAGGATGGCTGTAAGTGTTGATAGGATGGCGTGTAAGTGTCTATGTAATGCTAGATAGTACATGCTTTTGTATCCTTAGAATGATGCTTACTACGTGTATCGCTAAACAAGCATATACCTAGAGTCCTAATGACTATTTAACATATTTGGCATGAGTGGTATTCAGTGGCAGAGCTATTTATAGTAGTGGTACCACAATATATATAAAAAGATGATTGTTTCAGATCTTTTAAATTACAATTAACACAGATTACAACTCAAAAGAAACTAAAAGAAACAAGAAAATTTTGTATTTTAGCTGGGTTTTTTTCTGTGTGCCGATGAAGCATCAATCATGTACTCCGTTGACGGTCCGACTGTAATGTTGAATCTTCTACTGACTGATAGCTACCTAAGCCCTTCTGAAGATGTCGAAGTCTTCTCTGGATGATGAACTGACGAAGTTGTTAAAATTCAAAGTCTCTAGCTGAATGCCTAGTGCATATATCAAGTGTGTAAAATTGCCAAGTGTCTAAAATAAGTAATCTTATTTCCTCTTATAGGCTAAAAGAGAAGACTTCAACATAATCAATGATCGAATAATGCCAATCATTGGGTTTGAAACCCCCGAATGTAGTGCACAGCGCATTGGCTTCCATGATCTATTTGGGGCAACATAGTTGGTGACTAGCTACCGTAAATTGTCTAATAGACTTGTAGGTCAAAACTAAGGACAAATTTTCAAAACCAACCCATTTGAGATTTTATTCTCAAAAAACGACCCGTTTGACATTTATTTAGAGAAACCGACCTGGTTTCAGCACTGTAGCTGAAACCAGGTCGGTTTTTCTAAAAAAGTTTACGAAACTTCACGGGAGTTCAACTCCCGTGAAGTTTTGTTATGAGAAAAAACTTCACGGGAGTTCAACTCCCGTGAAGTTTCGTAAACTTTTTTAGAAAAACCGACCTGGTTTCAACTACAGTGCTGAAACCAGATCGGTTTCTCTAAATAAATGTCAAAAACTTCACGGGAGTTGAACTCCCGTGAAGTTTTTTCTCATAACAAAACTTCACGGGAGTTGAACTCCCGTGAAGTTTCGTAAACTTTTTTAGAAAAACCGACCTGGTTTCAACTACAGTGCTGAAACCAGATCGGTTTCTCTAAATAAATGTCAAACGGATCGTTTTTTGAGAATAAAATCTCAAATGAGTTGGTTTTGAAAATTTGTCCGAGGTATGTATGCTGATTTTTATTTTATTTTATTTCTTTAATTTTTTTTTATGCTGCTTTTACAGTTTTATCGAGAGTAGCGAAAGGGGCCGGTTGCTTTTTCCCTTTTAATTTTAATTTACTGTTTGAGATTGGACGTGTGAGTGAGGGACAGGGACAGGGTTTGATTTGTTGTTGCAAGTTGCAGGGCGTGTGTTTATTGGGATTGGAACCTTGCTCCTCTTTTGGAAATTTGATGCTCGCAGAAAATTCTTACGTTCTTTGTTGGCTAAAATGTTTTTTTTTATTCACTTGAGAAAGAGCTAATAAAATTTTGAAAATTGACTAGGATGCCATAGATCGTTCTTGCTCTTAACGTTTTTTTTTCTGCTCTAAGCTGTGTTTGACAAACCCTTAAAACTGCGTCGAGACAGAAATTGACCAACCAACCGAAATTGACTATGATGCTACAGACAGTCCTTGCTCTGAACCCTTTTGACGAACTCTTAAAACTGGGTTAGGACTAAACTTGACCAACTAGGCTAACTTGGCCTGGTTTTTGGTTTATTTTTTATTGGCAAAAATCAGGCCCATTGTGGTTCAATTTTTCTTAGGCTAAAAAAAAAAGCTTAAAATGATTTTTTTTTTTGATCCCTCCCTCCCTTGGATTAAATAAAGGAACCAGTTTACCTCAAAGTTTAACCAGGATGAGTCTTGACCCAATTTTGAGGAGTTTGCCAAACAGGCCTTTGATATAATTAACTAGAACATATATACCATTTTCTAAATGAGCTAATGTCCACAGTTTGATTTACCCAGGTTTAGCATCCCCAATTGTTTTGTAATTTGCAGTTTGGCTGGCCAACTCAATTAAAATTTGCAGTTTTAGGATCTAATAATAATTCAGAACAACAAGAAATACAGTGGCTAATTGCTTCATCTACAATAAATAACACTAGAAACTAGTACATGCTTGATTACTAATGTATTTAAGGGCCTCGTGCTATATAAATAATTATGTTTATTTCGTAATTATCCATAGATCGTCTACAGTCTACTTATGGTATGAGAATTTTTGAATATCAAAATTAGTTCACAATGAAATAACGTCGAAACCCGTAGTAGAATTACTAAGAGCATCTCCAACCATAAAACCCAAAATAGTGTAGTTTTTACACCAAGTTGGTGTAGTTTTTACACCAAATCACTATTCCATCTCCAACCCATTACACCAAATGTTACACCAAAAAGAATATTCCTTTTATTATTCTTAACTTTTAACATTTTTATCTATTTAAAATATTCCTTCTATTGTTGAATTTTATTTTAATAATTATTTTATACTCTAATTTCATTATAATAGTTAATATAAAATAACATATATTATTAATACAAATATAAATAACAAAAGAAAAAAAAAGTTTTTCTGTATTTCTTCTTATAAAAAACCTTCCATTTCAAGTTTTTACAAAAAAAATAATAATGCGCCATCGCTACAGTGTTGCACCATTTCTGGCGCAACACTGTAGCGGCCCGCTATTTTAGCGGAGCCGATGCCGCTCGGTTGGAGTGAGGACTGGACGCTAACTTGGTGTTTTAGCGTCCGGTTGGAGAAGCCCTTAGGAGCCCAACATTTAATATTACTTCAAAAATCTTAACTTGACAATACTATTAGCAACTGATGAATGACTAGGAGCTTTCCGTTTTCCTTTTGGTGAATGAAAAATTTTTTTTCCACCACCACCAAGCAGTTTAAGTACAAACAAAAATCTCTGCCATCTCCTGAGCGAACGTATTGCCAAGAGCAGAGCAAAACTCAAAGAACAAATATCTAAATTGCCATTACATTCACAAGAAGACGCACTAGATAAACAAAACCTTAGAGAATTCACCCAGGGTTTGAAATCATCTGGAATTTGAGCTTAAAAAATAACCATCACCACAAAGAGCATGATCATCCTAGTAACATGATCAGGGGATTTCCAAGGGTCAAGATGCAATATTTGATTCTGCTCATCCCGTAACACATTTTAAACCGTTTTGGCTTATCCTAAATAGGGAACCCAAGATTCAAATCCTCTCTTGTTCAAGCTTCTAAAATACTACATATATAAGGGTAGCTCATTAAAGTGCCCTGAATTTGAAATTCAAGCAGAGCATGAAATGATTCTAGACAATATATCGTGCGGTCTCATAATTGACCAGCAAATGCTAACAAAGTAGTAAAAAGGAAAATTGTTATTCCCCTTCAATCTTTTAGAAAATTGTTATTCCCCTTCCATATTAACAATAACCTATCTAACCTTGCTAAGCTCAGATATTAGACCAGTATTTTTCGTATCGGTCAGAGGAATAACTATCCATTAAAGCTCAATGAATAAATCCCAAAATTCCTCCGTATCCTTAGAATGGCATGATCTACCTTTTCCCAGTGTTCTTGTATCATGAAACTACCAGCAATTGCTCAAACTATAGGGGGGGAAAAAGACTTAATATTCCTCAGTTATTGCCAAAAGATATGTCTCTCCTAATCGTAATGAGCTCCATGCATAGATGGAATTTCTGATAGAAAATTAATTGATACATCTTGAGCATATTTTGACAATAGATTTAAGTATTGCTCCATTCCACCATCTTCATGAGTATTTTTATGCAGGCAAGACTCAAGGATTCAACAATTACTATGGAGATGCAATATTGGTGCAACTGTAAACTCCCAACACCCATGAAACAATAACATTTGCCATTATTATTGGGGTTATGCTAAGTATCCAAAAAAAATTTAATTTCTTTCAATGGACTCATGACAGTGGTGATTGCATGAAGAGTATCAACAAAAGTAGCAGTGAAGTATTGGTCGAAGATAGAAGAAAACTTAAAATCAAGAAATTGAAGTCAGAATTGAAAATTACAGAACAGTAAATTATTATTTGAAAAATGAGTGTGAAATAAAAATTTGGGTCTATCAATTTCAAAATTCCAAAACAAACCCTGAGACAATGTAAAAAAAAATGCAAGATAAATGATAGTGTATAAGACTCAAATAATGGTCATTTTATCAACACGGAATGCATCTTCTATATAATGTAATTGCATTGTAGATTGCATTCAAAAAATGAATTGCCTCATCTAAAAATTACAAATATAATCTCAATTGCATTCTCATCATTGAACGACACTAGTAAATAAAGAAATCACATTATAGGTTGCATTATCAAAAGTCGACCAATCATCATTGTCATACCAATATAAATCCTCATAGAAGCAACCAGCAACCAATGCCACCATTGAACCAATATTAACTTAAACTGAAAGCAACTAGCAAGGCTCAACCATGACTTGAATCTGAATTATAACTATTTACAAAGTACCAGGAAATAGCAAGCTCAAACCAGCAACTAGCAAGCAATCAACGAGCAATCAGCAAGCAAGCTCAAACCAAAAGCAACCAGTAAGCCTCAAGTGCAGTCTACAACTGATTACAAATTCATTTATATAAAGTAACAGCAACCAGGAAGATGAAATCAGCAACCAGCAAGCGGCAACAATCAACCAGCAAGCAAGCTTAACCAGAAAGCAACCAGCAAGGCTCAAATGCAATCAAGCTAATTACAAATTTATTTACATAAGGTAACAGCAACTAGCCAAATAGCAAGCTCAAATAAGGAACCCCACAAGCAACGAACAATCAACCAGCAAGCTCAAACAATGAACCAGCAAGCAATCAACGATCCCCTTGTAGCAAGCAAGCAATAGAAACCAACAAGCTGAAACCAATAACCAGCAAGCAACAAGTGCAAACCAAAGACTTATACAAGGTTTTCAAAGAAGAAAGATAAACTCAAATAGAAACTCAAAAATCTAGAATATTAGAGATGTATATGATCCTATAGTAGGGTTCAGATATAGGTACAAATTGAAAATATGGATTGCCTCATCTAATAATAAACTTGCAATGTAGATTGCAATCACAAGGATGGATTGCTTCACCTAATCATTTCGAATGCAATGTAGATTGCATTCTCTTTCAGGATTGTCGTACCTAAACATTATAAAGACATTGTAGATTTCATTCTCATAACAAGCCTATCATCATTGCCCAATTACCTCGACCTGATCATCAATTAAAATGCTCTTAAAAAGAACAATTTCATATAGAATAGTCATACCAATACATAGCTTAGAAGTAGGTTGATCATATCCATCGGTACTTGCATCAAGTATCATAATATATGGATACATAAACCTGCAAAAGAGCACAAAGAATATGAGATACCATAAAATTTAAAAGACCATAAAAAGAACATGAGATATCATAATATATGGATATATGAACATGTGTCAAGTGCAAATAGCATACAATTTACAAAAGTAGCAACATATCCCTATGTTCTCAAACCACCTCCCTAATTTGCATCAATATGTAGTGAAGTATGCATCAAGTTTATAAAAGTAATATACACACCAAGTTTTCAAAAGGTGAACACACAAAATAACCGATTGGTCAACCATCATTGTTGCTCCTAAATCCTTATTCCTTGATAATCTTCTCTATAAAAAGCTTTTGGGCATTTTTAGTCTTGATGATTAACCTCCTAGCTTCTGATTCATGATCATACAAATAATAAAAAACTTTATTAATGTATCTTCAAGAAACTTAGCCTCATGTGCTAATAGAGCCTTCGCTATGCTCTCACTCCAATGTAAAATGTGTCGATTTTGAATTGAGTAGGACACTGATTCAATAAAATCACGCATGAGTGAGTTCTCCTCTTTAGCCTTGCTACTCTTCTTCTTAGAATTAGATTTATCATTTGATGTAGAACTTTCCCCACTAGAAGGCTTCAAGTTTTGAGATTGAGTGTTTATATTAAGCCCGCTTGGTATTTCAGGCTCAAAATGTGTGTTAGAGGATACATCAACCTCATTTTTACTAAGATCAATATGATCCTCATCAATTTTAACATGTTACCTAGAGCCAATATTCTTAGTCATATCTCTAGCAAAATTTCTCTTTGTTTGGTCATCTCCCGCAATATAACATAAATCATCGTAGAGTTTGAGAGGAGTGTTCACGTACTCCTTCAATCGAGAGCTATTGCATTTCTCGTCCTGTACAATAAAAGAATGCAAGATTAATATTGCAAGATCAATATATTCGTAAGTGGGAGATAACTACTCTAAGATAGATATACATGTGTCCACCTATCATAACATTCTGGATCCATGGTGATAATTTTTATCTGTGGATCATAACCAGCCCCACTCATATTCATGATAGTACGCATAGAAAAAATTTAGACTTCAAACACTTGACATGATTCATCACATTCTCTTTGGTGAATTCAGTTCCACACTTGGCATTGACCTATTTTGCAGCTTTTTTATATGCTCTATCTTAAAAATTTTGTCAACTTTGGCAATATCTTTCACCATTTGAGCAAGAAAGCGGATCAACACATCATCATGATGTGCACACCATTTAGCATTATGCACACCCCTTTTTTCTTTTTCTTGTTTAAGACGTTTGGTTGAATTTTTCTTTTAGCAACTACCTGCTTCTTTCTTTTGCTTGGAGAATTAGCTTTATCTCCAACGTCTATTGTTCTCTTTAAAAAATGTGTGCCTCCGAGTGGGTACCACTGCTATGTGGGCTGGGGAAAGTATGGATAAGTGAGTAGCCACTGTTAAGCATATTCATATATGATGCAAAGGCAATAATTGATGTTTTTAGAAGAAATCTAATCATGCGAAAGCAGGATGATTTAAGAGAAATAGTATTTTTAGACAGATTCTAAAATGTAATTTTGGAGGATCATATATTTTGACTCGCACTCTAGAATCTTTATTATTATATGTTTTTGGAAAGCTCAGGAAGTGCTCCATACATAAAACTAATTCTCGGTTCTAGATAATATTCATGTTCAAAGATATTCATCTTCAGGCTCAACTGCCCATGGAATTCTAGGTTACTTTTAGTTTTCTAGTTTTTATAGAAATTTTTTTATCTTAGAAAGACTAATTATTTTAGGAAATGTTATTTTAGTAATTTTGTTTTGTTTTACACCCTATATAAGGGGAACGAATTTGTAAACTCTTTAGATTGATTACTATTATTTCAATTTTCTATTCCTAGGGTTTTTTAGGGTTTTTGTTGTTTTGCTCGTACAAGAACTAATAGTTAGCTCTTTTGATTACGCTTCCGCTACATCAGTTGGTATCAGAGATAGGCTATTTTTCTACTAATAACAACCAACGATAATGGAGTTAATCACCCTTCACCTGATCTTGCACAATGAGTTAATGCCCTAGATCGACGTGTTGAAGAAATCATCACAGCAATGAGGAGTTTGACTAATTCCATAAACAGAGGGAACCAAAACCAAGTCAATGACGAGGTGCTTGCCCGGGATGTTAACCCATAATCTACCTGCCAGGGCTGGTATTCGTGCTCAGTGTCAAAATCAAGATGGATATAGAGAAATTTAGAGTGCTTGAGGACGACTTAAAATACTCTTGATGAAGGGAGACATGGCCATGATTAACGCATTAGGGTCAAGGATCTTTCCTTCTTTTGGGTAACAACAAAATTGAAGAGTTCCTTGATTGGCTTCACTAGATTGAGAAGCTTTTCGAGTTTCATTCCATCCTGGAAGGAAAATAAGTTTCTTTAGTGGCCTACAAGTTGCAAAGTGGAGCTGCAGCATGGGGGGATCAACTCCAACTTAATCGGACTTGCCAACACAAATCGGCAATTCGTACCTGGCATCATATATAGAGAGAGAGAGAGCTGTGATCGAGATTCTTGCCTACGGATTATGAGCATATCTTATTTGCTCAGTTCTAGAATTGTTGCCAAAGTATGTGTTCTATTCATGAATATGCTACTAAATTTCTTACTATGTCGAGCAGAAACAACCTGAAGGAATTTGAATCCTAACACGTTTCTCGTTATAAGAATAGCTTAAAGAACTCAATTCAAGATAAATTGGCAATACATACTATGTGGAGACTTGATGAGACCTATAACCTAGTGCTCAAGCTAAAGCGTAATTGATTTGCTGCTTTCCGCCTTTAACCCTCAATTTAATGAGTCATGGTTTTAGTAGTGGTAATAAATTTGATGAATCAACAATATAATATAGCCAGAGATTACTGTCGCACCATCAGATCCAACAACTCTAGCTAAGCAGGTGGCTAGAATAAATAGTCACCCTGCTTGGCTGAGCGCAACTGCTCTAGAACCTCATCCTAAAACCTATGCTTGACTGATACCGAGAAAGTGCTTAACTAGGCCACCGACCTAGTGATTGTCATGCATGTAGGTGTATGAACATGGTGGGTCATGATGATGATCGAGTCATTGAGGATGTCTTTGGCAAGGAAGAGGAAATTCATACCGCAGCAGATGGGAATTTTTATGACATTGATGATTACCCTTCCCACTCTTTAGCGATTTGCAAGATATTATTCGCTCTGACCCACAATGACATAACATTTTTTGTACTAATTGCATTATCTAGAAGAAGATTTACAATGTGATCATTAATAGCGGCAGCAGCGAGAACTTTGTTTCTCGAGATATTGTGGAGTGCATACAATTACCCATGGAGAAGCATCCACATCATTACAAGATCGGTTGTATTAAGTCTATGGGCTACAGCAAGGTTACCAAATAGTGTCGAATTCCTTTCTCCATTGGCAAGTACAAAGACATCATCTTGTGCTATATAGTTGATATGTAGACCTGCCATTTACTGCTAGAAAGACCTTGGCAGTTTGATCTTGATGTCATTCATAGAGGCAAGAAGAACACTTACTACTTTTGAAAAGATGGTATTTGGTTTGCACTTGCTCCTTTGCAAACTAAGTGTAGAAATTGCAAAGCCGAAGGTTGGTTCTTTTCTTTTTACGCAGGATTTGGATGCTGATAAGCGTCATTGTTTAAAATTGTTTGATGAGGAAGATCTGATGATGGATCATCTGAGCAAGGAACTATTGCCTAACAAAACATGCCACAAATTTAATATGTAGAAGATTGCTTATTTGACTGCGTTTCACCCAATGAAGCTGCTTTACCTTCAACCAAACAGGAGTACAAGTTTTGTTCAGTGAGAGGAAAATGATGCAGAGGCAATAATTAATGTTTTTGGAAGAAATCTGATCATGTGAAAGCATGATGATTGAAGTGAAACATGCAACTTTGGAGGATCATGTCTTTTGACTCACTTTATAGAATCTTTATTTTTGAGGAAGTGCTCTATACATAAAACTAATTTAGGACAAGCATAAAACTAATTCTTACAAGGACAGAAGATCAACCTGCTCAGCAACCGAAGAGGGTTTGTGTCAGAGTAGGCTAAGAAAGCTTCTATCCCATCCTTGTATCGGGCGTCTAGATGCCTCCGATCATGTGGAATGCTCATGAACGATTTGTCAGGAACTGTCCGCATCTAGAATTTAAAAATTAATAGAAGTTAGCATATCCCTACATATATCATTTTAATTTAGGACAAGCGTGCGTGACCAGCTGTCAGGGGAAGGTTTCTATCACATTAGGTATGTAAACATGGCATGTATATGTATTTATGTGTGTTCAAGTGTACTTTCATTTGGTCAAAATTTCGATAGTACCTACCCGCTGTTCTCCGAGTACACTATAGTAAGAAGGATATACTCCTGCATATCCCTCCGACATTTGTACACGGAGAACAACGAGTAAGCACCGCCGAAACTCTGACGAATTAAAAGTATACAAGAACACACGTAAATATATATACACGTCATGTTTACATACCTAACCCGTCCACACTGGACAGATCTAATAAATATTTATATATAAGCCCCCTGTCACATACACATACGAAAAGGTTGTCGGACCGAATACGATGTTCTCGTATCCGCCAAACATCCCGTACACATATGTGACAAGTAAATAAAGAGATTATATATAGTATTTATTAGATAGGGAATTCTATGGCTTGAAAATATGTGTGTGTGTGTGTGTGTGTAGTTTCTATGTAATTAGCGATATAATAGTTATTCTAACATTCACCCTAACCCTCACCCTCACCCTCACCGTAACCCTCACTGTAACACTCAACGCAACCCAACCCTCACTTAACCCTAACCCTAACCCTCCCCCTTGCCATAACCCTAACCCTCACCTCACCAACCCCTAACCCTCACCAAACCCTAACCCTCTCCCTCGCCATAACACTAACCCTAACCCTCGCCCTCGCTATAACCCCAGACCTCGTCCTCTCCTTTGCCCTAACCCTAACCCTCACCCTAACCCTCACCAACCCCTAACCCTCACCAAACCCTAACCCTCGCCCTTTCCCTCTCCCTCACCCTAACCCTAACCCTCACCCTCACCCTCACCCTCATCCAAACCCTTACCCTCGCCTAACCCTAACCCTAACCATCACCTAACCCTAATTCTAACCATAACCCATACTAAATTTTATTTTTTTATATTATAATTTTATCAAGATGAAATTTTTTATTAGGGTTTGGGTTTTTTCACATTTTTTTGTTTTATAAAAATTAAACTATAATTAAAATTAAAAAATTCAAAAAATAATAAATCTCTCTATCTCTCTCCCCCTTCATCTCTCCTTCTCTCTGCCTCTCTCTTCGATCGGCCGATGCCGGCGGCCATTGCGTCGCGCTGGCCGCCAGGCATGCGGCTGATGCCGGCTACCGTTGGTCGGCTAAGCCGTCGGCATCGGCCGACGAGAGAGAAGCAGAGAGGAAGGAGAGATGTAGGGGTGAGAGATGAAGAGGAGATTGAGGGGGAGGATGAGGGGTACCTTGAGAGAGAGAGAGAGAGAGAGATGACAAGAGTCCGGATGAGAGAGAGAGGGCGGGGATAGTGGGGGTGGAGGTCTTAGGTAGGGTTGCGGTGCGGTACGGCTGTCTTGGTGCCGACGACAGAAGGGAATGGGGCGGAGAGATCCGACGAGAAAATGGGGAGGGAGACGAGGTCGGGAAATGAGGAGAGAGGGGGAGGCTGGGATTTGGGGGGGGTGGCAATTAGACTCAGGGCGCCGGGCTTGCCCAAATTTTTTTGGGCAAGCTCGCGCCCAATTTTTTTTAACTTTTTAGTGACGGAATTTCCGTCGCCATAACGCGAAAATTCCATCGCTAAAATATATTTTAACGTCCAATTTTTACTGACGGATATTTTTGTTATGAAATTAACGGTGACATGAATAGTTCGTCGTCGTTAATAACTTTTCCATCGGTATAAAGACTTTTGCCGACGAAGATATAGCGATGGAAAGTTCCGTCGCTATAAGTCAAAGTATAGGAATGGAAATTTCCGTTGCTATACGTCTGTGGTTAATACCTATATTTCTAGTAGTGTGATGACGCTCCATGGGAGATTTGACATCCCTCGAGAGTATGAACTAATGGCGTCGATGAGGTCGGAGGTTGTCTATGACCACGGACCAGATCAGGCTCCGCTGTACTTAAGACACTTGGAGCTTGGCCTGCGGTTGCCCTTGCATCCTTTCCTTCAGCAAGTACATGCTCATCACCAGCCTTCCTGATTCAAACAAGTACTGGAAGGAGAAGTTTGTTTAGGTCATAGGGGACGACTTGGACCTGGGTTATTTGAATTGGCCCTAGATAAGGAGAGAAGAGCTAATGGTCGGTGATCTGTCTATGCCAAGAGGGATGCTCTAGACCAAATCAAGGCGTACGTTGGCTCTCGCCGGGTGGAGCAGCTGCTTGACAACTCAGTCTTGTGGGTTGCTAACATATCTGTTGTGTCTCCCTCTGCCAAGGACCAAGAGAGGGCTTTTGCCTTGATCCTAGGGATAGCGAAAGTGGCGATGGTGTTGACCGTTCCTCTGGTCGACTCCCTAGAGGGGCCGTCAGCAAGGACGGAGAAGCATCTCCGCTAAGACTTAGCCCAAATGGAGGCTAAGATGATCGAGGTGGAACCTTTCGCTACCCTCATCCACAGGCAAAGGAGGAGACCATGGAGGGTTGAAGAGCAAGCACCTCGGGTGACAACCGAGGTGGCCGAGTCCGACGTCGTCTAGGTTGAGTCCTGGAGAGTTTTTTTTATATTCTTAAGGATAACCTGGTCATGTAACTGATTATAATGTCGAACCCAGTTTTGCAAGGAAAGCTGGGGGTGGATAATGGGAAGTTCCCGGAAGGATATTACGTGTAGTATTTGTCACGCCCCGCTTCCCAAAATACCAGGGAATCGGGACGCGAGCAAGCCCGCGACATATTAAACTGAGAAGAGATAAGTGCTAGACCCCGTCTTCTCAATCTAATACGCTAAGCGTCAAGAAATACAAACGAAGGCACAGGTCCCCGATCACAGTAATGAGAATATAATAAACAACTCAGAACCAAAAGATACATATCACAACTGAAATGATCATCCAGACATAATATTCGGGCCAAACATGCCCTTATACAAAACTGAACAAATAAATACATACAATGATCAAGCGGAAAAGGAAATGCTACGAAAATAAACTGAAAGGAATAACTGAGCTTCAACTCTTCTTCTGCTTCGTCTACAAGACACTCCTGCTGAGAATACTCGGCTCTGGCGCATCTCCAAGCTGAACCTGTTCTTCTTCTAAGTCTGACGTACACCAGAGAAAACAGGTGTACGTCAGGTGCATGGCGCACAGCAAGACCCCACCCCACAAAGAAAATAGAACGACCGAAAACACAAGCGGAAAACAATACGAAAACCAAAGTAACAAAAGAACGTGCAACTGGTAATCTAACAAAATCAACATGCAATCCACATTATAATCATAAGAATCCGTAAATCATTCAGGTAACAAAAACATGAAGCTAGCGATCAGAACAATCATCCAAGCAACAAGGTTATACAATAGATGGAATTAATACTTAAAAAACTACAACAATAGACGTAGTACGTCGAGCGAAATAATCCAAACAAGAAAACCCTCATGTATATACCATATGTCTCAAATTATAGATAATTAAATATTGACCCCGATCTATGTATGAAAAGAAAACAATTAGCCATCCTATCACAACTCACTGGTCACTATCTCACACAGAGTCAAAGTTCACTTTATCGGATATCTGGTTAACAACCACATCTCACTAGTACCTCAGACCCGTCCCAGTGCGAAACGATTCACTGGTGCGTGCCTGGAAATAATCAATAATCACAATATCACCGTTCCTCAGACTCACCCCAGTGCGAAACGATTCACTGGTGCGAGCCTGGAATTAAACAACAACATATCCGATAACATGAACATGGACTTCCTCATCCCAACTCATCTTGCTTTTTTTAGTCAATAACACACAAGTCTCTAGGTCTTATTCATGTCACACAAGTCACTATAGTCATAAACTCCTAACGATTCTCAATCACAACAAGGAACAATCAATGCAACTAATCATGTACAATAATATCATATCATATCAGATAATCAAGATTAAAAATTTGAATCATAAAATTGTTCTAAAATAATATTCTGAAATAATAAATTTATTTACTTCAAAATAATTTCTTTCACAAAATGAGTTCTTTCAAAATAATCCTTTTTTTCAAAATAAGTTATTTTCTCATTATAATAATTCTAAAAATAATCTTTTAAAATAATAAATTCATAAATTCAAAAATAATCTTTTTATAAGATAAATTCTCATTAACTCAAAATAGTCTATTTTCCCAAAATAATTTCTTTTTAATTATATTTATCATTCTAAAAATGATTTCTTTCACAAGATAATTTCTAAAAATTATTATAATTATAATAAAATGATTCTTTTCCCAAGATAATTCCTTTTAAATTATTATAATTTTTCTAAAATGATTTCATTCTCAAATAAATTCTTTTTAATTGATATAATTATCCAAAAATAATTCTGCTGCCGAAATAAATTCTTTTACTTCATTATAATTATTCTAAAAATGTTATTTATCATATAACTATGATTTAAATCAATATTATTCATCAAACCCACGCAGATAATAACAATTATAAATTAACATAACAAGATAATTTACCAATTTATCAACAAGCTCACGCAGATAATAACAATTCATAATCTAATTTATGCAACTAATTAACGACAGATATAAATTGGAAATGACGAGTCAAGAGGAGCGGGATCTTGCCTACGAGGCCGAGGGCCTGACGACGAGCGGCGATGCAGCTGCAGGGACGGATCTGGACGCGGTGCGGGTCGTCGGAGGCAGTGACGAAGGGCAACGAGCAGGAGGTGTGACGGTCGACTGCAGGGTCAGCGATGATTCAGGGAGAACCGACGGCGTTCGGTGATGGGAGAGGAGTGAGGGGCTGTCGACGAGGTGAAGAGAGGGTGGCCGGAGGACTGGAGGTCGAGGGCGTTGTCGTCGGCGAGGGGAGGAGCTTGGCAGAGGGTGGTCGAGCTCAGGGGACGGCGAGAGGGTCCGAGCGGCGGCGTGGAGCTCAGGTGGAGGCGAGCTCGTCGACGACGAGAGCTCAGGTCAGGGGGTGGACATGGCTGGCGGTGAGCTTCGAGGAGTCGTCGGGGTTTCAGAGGGGAGGCGGTGGGCGGTCGGCGCCCGGCGGCGGTTTAGCGGTGAGCAGCGGGGGCAGAGGTGGAGCGGCTAGGAGGGCGGAAGCGGCTGTCTGAGGTGCTGCGGCGCGTCTGAGCGTCGAGGCGGGTGCGTCGGTCGGAGAGCTGTCGGACGGCGTGGCTGGTTGATGAATGGAGAAGAATGAACGAAGGAGAGAGAGAGAGGGGGGTTGCTTCGTTGTTTCTTGGGAATGGGAGATGAGAGAGAATGGCTGGAGAGTTGTAGTGGTAGTGGGTTTCTTGGGTTTTAAAGAGGAGAAGAGAGTGTAAGAATATAATAAAGAAGAGAGTGAGTGATTGAGTGATTGGGTGAGAGATTTTGTTGGATTAAAATAAAGAGAGAGAGAGAATAATATTGAGGGAGAGTGTCAGAGAGAGATAGATTGAGAGAATTGGAGAGAGAGTAAAAACGGCGGAGAATTTAATGAGGAGAGAGCGTGGGATAGGGTGGTTGGGAGGATATGGGTTGAGGGCTGGGGGAAAACACCAGGCGGAGGATTTGCGTGAATTGCGGGCAGAGATATCAAGTGAACACCGGTGGGTAGGAAAAACACGCGAAAAATACCCCCTTAAATAATTAAAAATATCATAAAATTTATTCAAAATTAAATATTAAAATTTATGGTCAAAATAATAATAACAATAAATAACAATGCTGAAAAATTAACTATTTATTGTAAAATTTCACCAAAACAATTAAATTTATAATTAGTAAAAATATTAAAATAACATAATACCGTATTTTTAAATCGTAGACAAATTTCTAGAGAAATTGGGAAAAATACAAATACTCTTTTAGGAAAATAATATTTAATATTTAAAAACAAGAAAATTATTTAAACCCGTATTAGACAATTTACGGTCATTACATCAGCGAGAGCAGTGGAGCAATTATGGCTTTCTCGGGATGAGGACTTCTTGAGATGGTTCCTAATACCGGTCTCCACTAAAGCCTTTGGACCTACTTGCTTTGGGGTGGGGGGGGGGGTTGGTGGAGCAAGAGATATCTGGCTGGATGGAACAGATCCAGCTTCTTATCTTCAAGCTCTTAGGAGAGGTAACTTCCCTGAAGGCCGGCAGATGGGATGACTAGGAATGGGCTACGGAGCCGTTAGCCCCAAGAGCTTCCAAGGTCAAATGGCTCAGACGAGAGCTTGACGAGAGTAACAGGAAGGCTAGGAGGCTGGATGACGCTCTCTAGGAAAGGGACCGCACCACAGTACCGATTTTATTCCGATTTTATTAAACCCACATATGTAACCTTCAAAATCTGATTTTATTCCTTACCCATTGCCTAAGCTAGTGGAGCACATTTTATGATACAATGAGTTATGTGAGTAATGTGGTGTAAACTTGGGGGTGTGAAAGTAGGCGTTTGCTTCCCTTTTCATAATTCTTTCGAAAAAAAAGAGAAAAAAAAACTAATTCGAAAAAAAAAAGAATAAAGTGTCATCTTTATGGTGTATGTAATTGCCGGTGTCGAAAGAATTTATTATGGCATACTAAAAGGAGTAGTTGGAAGAAGTTCTTTAATAGACGATGGAGTTTGTGTAGATGTCATTGATCTTACTTTGAGATATAATCTTTTGTAATCATAGCTCCACTAGTGATAGGCTTTCAACCAATCCCAAATATCTATCCTACCCTTTTGACCCCAGCCTCATTACAACCAAATAAAAGACCTCATGATTTTGTTGCATGCATCTATCCTACCCTTTTGACCCCAGCCTCATTACAACCAAATAAAAGACCTCATGATTTTGTTGCATGCATTAGTTTTTGAAGTGGTGGAGAATTGAAATGAAATGCAAGCTTATGGATTGAATACATCCATTCGGAAGAATTTTGAGCGATACAATCCCATCCTTAAACACATGAGAGATTGAGAGTCCACTTATCCTAAAGTGAGGTCTACCAATTTAACTACCTGAAGGTCTCAATTTTAGTACTTCGGGATTGAAGCTAGTTACATGAATTTTTTTTTTCTACTTTGACTTGAGAATTGGATAGGATGGCTATCCTTGACTTGTGACGCTTGTGATCATAAATAAATTTTGAAATGTGATTTTGTTGAGAATTTTGGAAATTAATTTGTTAAGTCCCGATGAAAAGTATTTCTTTTGTGATATGTTTGATATTGGTTAAATGATTGATGAGGGGGTGATCCCTACTCTATTTGGCTTTCACTCCTCCTAATTTTTATTATTTATTTGCTTGAGGACAAGCAAAAGTCTAAGCTTGGGGGAGTTGATAAACACGTAAAATATGCATTATCTTAGTGTGTTTCAAGCATGATTTACGAGTGTTTAATGCATATTTCGTGTTTAGATCAAGGATACTGTTGTGGTTTGTGTTCTTATATGTAGGTATTGGCTCAAGATTTAAAGATTTGATCATCGTTGGAAGTTATACAAGAGTTTGAAGCAACAACAAGATTTCGAAGGCATAGTTCGTGAAGAAAACGGATGCATGAGTATGAAGAATTGGAAATTCAACCATGATACATTTTGAATCAAGAAAAACTCAAAAGATGAAAGTTGTAGATCTCTTCAACAGGTTTCTAATGCAACTTGAATCACCTTATTCCGAGGTCGGACGCAAAAGTTACAACTAAAATACCGAAAACTAAACAAAGAAGCACAAAATCAGCAAAACAGCCCCTACCACACCCTGGTGTGGTGCAGACTACACATATGGCGCGGGAATTAGTTATTTTTCAAATTTTTGGAGACATATAAATAGATGTTTTGACTTAGGGTTTTGGATATCTTTTGTTATGTTCTCTTAGCCATCAATTAGCAATTATTTTGGAGTTCAAGTATTGAAGAAAGACACTAATTTCTTGTACAATATTGGATTGCAAGTTTTGATTTTGAAGATCTTAATTGAAAGACGGGTTAATTCTTTCCTCTCTTTGATTTATTTCTTATTATGATTGATTTGCATAATTATTTTATGTATTCTCTTATCCCAATCATGTGTGAGTAGTTTTCTTATCTAGGATTAGGAAAGAACCCAACTTTTTGGTGATTGATGATGAATTGATATATGTTCTTGGTGAAAGTTTAAATCTTTAAACTTGAATTCTAGTGTTTTAATTTTATTGATTCGCTTGATCACCGTATTAGCAATCATAGGTAATTAATTGAAGGACTGAAAGGTTAAGATTAATACCAGATCTATAGAAATTAAGCAGGGAGCTCGAACCACGAAAGTAGGCTAGATTCCTTGGAGATTTGATTTGAATTAGCATAAAGCTTAATGGGTTTAACTTAATCTTAATTCCACGAAAGTAGGTTAATTAAGATTAATTAGGCACGATCTTTAGACCTTGAAAGAGGCTTTAGATTATTTTAGGCTAATTCACCCTTTTTAGTTTAAACCAACACTGAGAATTGAAATAATTCATCATTGAGCACCTAAGTTGTGGTGATAACCCAATCCTAGTCCTTCATTATATTGAATTCCATCCAATTAGCTGTTTATTTTATTTCTTTTATTTAATCTCTTCTAATTTACTCATTGATTTAGCTAGTTGAAAACGTGAAACTGAGTAGTTAACCCCTAGTCCCTGTGGGATCGACCTTGATAGCTACAACGAGTCTGTGCGCTTGCAGATTTTGCCTACCAAGCTTTTGGCGCCGTTGCCGGGGACTATGGTGTTAATATTGAGTGCTTACGTTATTAAGCTAGACTAGATTTTTTTTATTTCTCTTTGCTTCTCACTTTCTTTTATGCAAGGGAATCAAACAGAAGTAAACGACGAAAACAATCCTGAACTATCGGTGACTCTTGCAAACATAAGAAGGTCTATAAGGGAGCAAAGGAACACAGAACAAGCTACGATGGGAGATCAAAATCAGCTTCTTAAGGATTTCGCAGCCCCAAATTCTCAAGGCACACAGTCAAGCATTACAAGGCCCAATGTTGAAGCTAATAATTTGGAGGAGGTGCTACTGAAGACCCGAGCCTCCACCTATCGATTTTCTTAGAGTATTGCGACACTTTGAAACTTAATGGAGTGACCAATGATGCTATTCGACTCAGATTATTTTTGTTCTCTCTAAGGGACAAGGCTAGGGTTTGGTTACACTCATTGCCAGCTGGGTCCATCACCACTTAGGATCAATTGTCCAGAGCGTTTCTTGCAAAGTATTTTCCTCCAAGTAAAACAGCACAGATGAGGAACCAGATCACAAGATTTGTACAGAAGGAAGGAGAGTCACTTTATGAAGCTTGGGAACGCTACAAGGAATTATTGAGGATGTGCACTCATCATGGACTGGAGAAGTGGTTAATTGTCCACACCTTCTACAGCGGGCTCACTTACAACACACGGATGACTGTTGATGCTGCTGCAGGAGGAGCTTTGATGAACAAAACAATAGACGAGGCATACACTCTCATTGAAGACATGGCTCAGAGTCACTATCAATGGGCAAACGAGCGTGCTCCTCAGACATCAAAAGGAGGCAAGTATGAAATAGATGCTTTAGACCATATATCCTCTAAAGTTGATGCTTTATTTAAGAAAGTTGAAGGTTTGAGTATTAATTCTGTGGCGTCTACTTCAATTTCATGTGAGATATGTGGCTATGTGGGTCATTCTGCACTTCAATGTCAATTAGGAAACCCCCCATCCATTGATACTTCTGGTAATGAGCAAGTTAACTATGTTAATAACTTTAATCAGAAGGGAGACCCATTCTCTAATACTTATAATATGGGGTGGAGGAATCATCCTAATTTTTCTTATAGAAACCCACCTGGAAATTCCATGCCCGCATCTAATTTTGGTCCTCCTGGTTTTCGTCCCCCTCAATCCAATTTCCCTTCTCAAAAGTCAAATTTGGAAAATATGATGGAGAAGTTTGTGACGACTCAATCAAAATTGAATGAAGAGTTTAAGCAGCAACAACAAACCACGAATGAGGTGGTGAAACAATTGGCCTCTAAGATGGATTCCCTAGCTACGCATAACAAGATGTTAGAGACACAAATCACCCAATTGGCACAAAATGTTAGCTCTTCCTCTAGGCCTTCAGGCATGCTACCTGGACAACCCGAGACAAATCCCAGGAGTCATGTGAATGCTATAACTCTTAGAAGTGGAAAACAATATGAGGGACCCAAGATGAAGGAAAATGATGGGGTGGATGGTCATCATGAAGAAAAAAATGAAAATGTGATAGATGTGGATAATGAGACCCAAACGCAAGAAGAAGAAAAAGTTGAAAAATATGTGGCCCCCGCTCCTACAAGCCTCCTCTACCCTTTCCCCAAAGGTTAGCTAAGGCTAAGTTAGAAAAGCAGTTCGAAAATTTTTTGGAGATTTTGAAACAGTTGCACATCAATATCCCGTTCACTGAAGCTATTTCTCAAATGCCTTCTTATGCTAAGTTCTTGAAAAAGATCCTATCTAACAAAAGGAAGTTGGAAGAATACAAGACTGTGGCCCTTACTGAGGAGTGTAGTGCTATATCCCATTCTTCTGATGCGGTCATAAAGCTTGGGGCCAGGTTGGTGTGCGCCACACTCTCCTTCATGCGCCTCCCTAAGGACCTCTTCAGCTTCTTTGGTTGATAAGCAACGCAATAGCAACCCATCGTACCCCCTACGGTATAGCGTTCGATTCTCCGTGTTATAGTAGAATCTTGGTGCTCTTCGTCGGATTGACTCTCTTTCCTTCACATCGATCGATCGGTAAAATATCTGGTAGGTATACTTGAAGATGTACCTATCCAGGTCGGTAAGTTCTTTATCCTGGTTGATTTCATTATTTTGGAAATAGAAGAAGATTCTAACATTCCAATTATATTAGGAAGACCCTTCCTTGCTACTGCAGGTGCTATAATCGATGTAAAAAAATGGAAGGCTCTCTCTAAATATTAGAGGGGAGATGGTAGAATTTGATTTAAGCAATATTATGAAACTCCCTCTAATTGATAAAATTTGTTACAGGGTTGACGTCATTGACAAGTGTACCCATGAGCAAGTTGCAAACCATAACTCAGTTGATCCACTTGAGAAGTGTTTGGTATACGACAGCTCAATAAATGATGAAGACCCCGAGGCAGCCGCGTATGCTCAATCTTTAGAATCAACATCAACTGCTCCACTTCGAAATGCAAAGCTTGAAAGATTTGAGAATCGCCGAAGGCTTCGAGATACTCAACCCCCAGCTCCTTAGCGAAATTGAGTCCTATAATCAATGTGTTATACTCTGCCACATTATTCGAGCATGGCTCGGTTAGCGAGTAGGCTCGAGGGATCACATGTTTTCCTGGGGAAACTAAGACATTATTCGAGCATGGCTCGGTTAGCGAGTAGGCTCGAGGGATCACATGTTTTCCTGGGGAAACTAAGACAACTCCGACTCCGGAAGAAATCTTAGAACTTCCAGGAGCACTTGCTACATTAGTTGCTCGTGAAGCGCCGTCGAAGCCAAAGGTAGAATTAAAACCCCTCCCTTCCTCTTTAAGGTATGAATTTCTTGGCCCTGATTTTACTTTTCCTGTGATTGTGAATGCATGTCTGAATGAAAATGAAACTGATAAGTTGCTAAGAACACTTAGGATGCATCGCAAGGTCATAGGATATACCATGAATGACATTAAGGGAATTAATCCATCAATTTGCATGCATAGAATTCTCTTAGAAGATGATCATAAACCCTCTATAGAACACCAACGTAGATTAAATCCTAACATGAAAGAAGTGGTTAAACATTAGTTGCTCGTGAAGCGCCGTCGAAGTACAAACGCCATACTTGCTGGTGCGAAGTTGTGTTGACTTCATGGGTTTCATCGGGTAGGTCGTCATATATCTCAGCGGTGTCCGTAGTTGGATTAGCTACCAGGAGATCACAGATGGCCTGTCCTTTTACTGACTTCTATTGTTTAAAATGCAAGTCATATTGGGACAAGAGTAAGGCCCATTTTGCTAATCGCCAGCTCATGGAAGCAAAAAGGGAGGTGTGACCGTAGTTAAGAATGCAAATAACGAACTTATCCCTACTAGGACGGTTACGGGTTAGAGGATGTGTATTGATTATAGAAAATTGAACAAGGCAACCCGAAAAGATCATTTTCTACTTCCCTTTATAGACCAGATATTGGAAAGGTTGGATAGGCATTCCTATTTTTGTTATTTAGATGGCTATTCGGGATTTTTCCAAATCCCTATTCATCCTAGTGACCAAGAAAAGACCACTTTTACCTGTCCCTATGGGACCTTGACATAAATCAAGAACGGTTTGCCCGATTTCGGTGCAATGAGTACAGGAGGTTTCGAGAGATATTCCTTAATACCCTCGAATGCCTTTTGACAAGCGTCATCCCATATAAAAGATACGCCCTTCTTTGCGAGCTTGGAAAATGGTTGGCATTTTCCTGAGAGGTTCGAGATGAATCGTTTTTCCAAATCCCTATTCATCCTAGTGACCAAGAAAAGACCACTTTTACATGTCCCTATGGGACCTTTGTTTATAGGCGCATGCCTTTCGGTCTTTGTAATGCCCCTGCCACTTTTCAACGATGTATGATGGCTATTTTCTTTGATTTTATAGAAGACATTATGGACGTGTTTATGGATGATTTCTCCGTGTACGGAACTACTTTTGATGGTTTCTTAGCTAACTTGTCTCGAGTTTTGCAGCATTGCGAAGAAGTTAATTTAGTCCTAAATTAGGAGAAATGCCATTTTATGGTAAGGGATGGAATAGTTCTAGGACACAAGGTGTCCGAGCAAGGAATTGAAGTTGATCGTGCAAAAGTGGAAATCATTGAAAAATTGCCGCCACCAACGTCGGTTAGGGGAGTAAGAAGTTTCTTGGGACATGCCGGTTTCTATCGGCGTTTCATCAAAGACTTTTCAAAAATTGCAAAACCCTTAACTAAACTTCTTCTTAAAGATGCTCCCTATGATTTCACTGATGAATGTCTTGATGCTTTTTGTAGGTTGAAGGAAGCATTGATAACAGCCCCTATTATGCAACCGCCGGATTGGAGTCTCCCATTTGAAGTCATGACTGATGCAAGTGATTATGTGGTTGGTGCTGTGTTGGGCCAAAGGAAGAACAAGATAGTTCATGTAATTTATTATGCTAGTCGCACTCTTGATGAGGCCCAAGTTAACTACGCTACCACTGAAAAGGAGCTATTAGCAGTTGTCTTCGCCTTCGACAAGTTCAGGTCTTACTTAGTGGGGTCCAAAGTCATCGTTTATACCGACCACTCAGCCATCAAATATCTTTTGACCAAGCAAGATGCCAAGCCTAGGTTGATTCGATGGATACTTCTTTTACAAGAGTTTGACCTAGAGATAGAAGGGGAAAATCATCTTTTGGGCAAGCAGTGTTGAGGTCTCTAAAGTCAATACAGACTCTGATCTTTCCATTTTTCTTAAGGACCGGGACAATATTGGCAAGCCTTTCTGGATGTTGCTCTTCTCTAATGAAGCCCGAGTCCACAAGCTTTTTAACCTCAGCTTCGATCGCCTCCATCATTTGCGGACGAAACCGTCTTTGTTGTTGTTTGACAGGTTTGACATCCGACTTAATATTGAGACGATGCATTGCTACATTTGGATCAAGCCCTGGCATGTCTTCATAATTCCAGGCGAACACATCGATGTACTCCCTGATAAGAGAGATCAACTCTTCTTTCTCTTCGGGTAGGAGACTGTCGCTAATGAATATCGGCTTCGGATTTTCCTCACTTCCCATATTCACTTGGACTACTTGATCTTCGGTAGGAGGTTCTCTTTGCTCAAACCTATCACCGTACTGCATGTTTAAGTGATGAACCCATGGATCTTCCCATGTCGGCATCTGGTCGTCTTCCTCTATTGTGGTAGGATCGACCGTGACCATGTTCGACATCAACTTTTTAAACATTTCACCAAGGCTAGCGTCGGAATCCCAAGCCGAAGCGTCGGAAGAGTATCCTTTTCTAGCCTTGTTAGCAATCTGATCGATGATTTGCCAGCAACATTCGTCGTCGGATGAGGAGACATAGCCAAGACCTCTTTTATGACGATAATAATCATCGGGTTTTCCCTTTGGTACATAGGCCATTCGAGGTGGAACTCGTGAACCTTGACCAAAGCAAAGACCCTCTCCGAGTGTGAAGTCATATCCATGCTTCTCCATTAGATCGCGCGCTTTTGATGAGATGCCTTTACACTCCATCTTAGAAATTGAGGTCTTTGATGTGTGGGGCATAGATTTCATGGGACCGTTTCCATAATCTTGTAACAACAAGTTCATCTTAGTGGCGGTGGACTACGTCTCCAAATGGGTAGAAGCGATAGCATCCTCCACCAACGATGCTAAAGTTGTTGTGAAACTATTCAAGAACGTTATTTTTCCAAGATTTGGGGTGCCACGGACGGTAATCAGTGATGGAGGCTCACACTTCATTGAAAGAAAATTCGAAGCTCTTTTAAGACAATATGGGGTCACTCATAAAGTTGCCACGCCATATCATCCTCAAACTAGCGGTCAAGTGGAAGTTTCGAATCGTGAAATTAAGAGTATTTTGGAGAAAATAGTTAATCGTTCAAGAAAGGATTGGTCTATGAAACTCACGGATGCCTTATGGGCCTATCGAACTGCCTACAAAACACCCATAGGTATGACACCATTCAAATTGGTATATGGAAAATCGTGTCACCTCCCAGTTGAGCTAGAGCACAAGGCATATTGGGCTATCAAACTTCTCAATTTTGATATGAAGACCGCAGGTGAGAGAAGAAAGCTTCAACTTCATAAGCTAGATGAGCTACGTTTGGATTCGTATGAGAATGCTCGCATTTATAAAGAAAGGACTAAACGATGGCACGACAAGAATATTCTTCGAAGAGAGTTTAATCAAGGAGATATGGTGCTACTTTTCAACTCTCATTTGAAGCTTTTTCCGGGCAAGCTCAAATCTCGGTGGTCCGGACCTTTTCAAGTCCGTGAGGTTTTTCCTAGTGGAGTTGTTAAAGTTTGGAGTGAAACAACAGGATCTTTCAAGGTGAATGGGCAACGATTGAAGCACTACATTGTAGGGGAACAACACGAGAAAAGGGTCACTTATACCCTTTCCGATCTCCCTTCGTCGGATAATTGAGCGCAAAAAGGGGTCGAGCTCATGACCATAAACGAGCGCTTCTTGGGAGGCAACCCAAGTTTTCATCCATTTTTTTTATTTTTTATTTTTTATTTCATTTAATTTTTTTTTAATTTTTTTAGGCAATTGAATCGGCACAAATTTAACTTATAATATTTTTGATCATGCAGTTGTGAAGAAATGAAGACATTGAAAAAAAAACTACAGAAAAAAGAGTTAAAGATGGAGTTGTAGAGCCTACCACACCCAGGGGTGGTGTACACCACGCCCACGGTCCACAGAAAAAAAATTCCAGACTCTACCACACCCGTGCCTCCACCTTCTCTCTCCAACCAGACCATCAACCTCCGCCGCTCATCGCCACCGACCGCCCGTTTCTTCATCTCCCCGACTTTGACTACGCCATCATCTTTGACCGCCGATCGGCTCCTCTCATCATCGCGGAGGTGGTTCTTGGCATTGAAGCTATACACGAAAGCAATTATGTTCACAGAGATTTTGGATTGTGCAAGCTTTCAGATTTTGGATTGTGCAAGAATTTGGATTGCAATAATGAAAGGGATGATGGCATTACGCAAACAGTGAACTGTGAGGGGATTTTTCAGACTGATGTGCAGCAATTTACGGAGACAGATGCACAAGCCGAACAGTTAGGGCTTTGGAGAAAGAATCCACGAACTTTGGCTTATTCAACTGTCGCCACCCCCGACTATATTGCGCCTGAAATTTTATCAAAGAAGGGGTATGGAATAGAATGTGATTGGTGGTCACTTGGAGCTATTATGTATGAAATGCTCATGGGTTATCCTCCATTTCAGTCTAAGGAAGCTCGGGAAACATGCAGAAAGGTAGTAAATTGGCAATCACATTTGAAATTTCCCAAATAGACAATATCTGAGGAAGCTAAAGACCTTATTCAAAGACTGTTGTATGACGTTGAGCGTAGGATTGGCACATGAAATGTTGAGGAAATAAAGGCTCATCCTTGGTTTGAAGGCATTCAATGGGATAAATTGTATCAGATAGAGGTTGTTTACATACCTGAAGTCAATCATGAATTAGTTACCCAAAACTTTGATAAATTTGATGAGGCGCGGTTAGAGAATGAGAAACAAATTCCATTAAGACCAGCACCAGGAGATAAGACAATTTCTTCGAAAGACCTGAAATTTGTGGGTTACACATTCAAAAATTTTGAAATCGTCAACCATCATGGGCAACATCAAAAAGCAGATTTGACGAAAAAGAAGAAAAAGGTCCCTTCTGTTAAATCTATCTTCAACGCAAATTGATGCAGTCTTTTCATGAGTGGCAATGCCGCCAGGATGCCACCACTCCGCCTCCTCCTGACCAGTGAGTTGGTATGCCCTCTGCACCCTTGCACTAATTTCTATCTTATTATATTGAGGACAATGTAGATCTTAAGCTTGGGGGTGTGGGTTATTCATTCATTGGTTGCCCGTCTATAATTGCCTATTTTTCTTTTATTTTAGTTTTTCTTTTGCTTTGTTTCTCCTTTCAAAAAAAAAACAAAAACAAAATAGGGAAATGATCTCCTGAAGATGACATGAATGCTTAACCTTTATCGATCATTAAACTAGATAGATGCTCATTAATCGGGACTTGACAACTTCTTATACCATCTTTCAACTGATTCTCAAAAATTTTTGATTACAAGTTAACAATATGGGAGAACCAGACTTGAATGTTCTCTTGTCTTATAGGATTTAGCATTTATGTGGCTAGCATCATAACTATTACTCTATTGAGACAAGAGGGAAATTAAATTTGGTAGACAAATAAAACCCGTGAGACTTTGAGCCTGGAATTGGATGCATTACATATCCAATCATTATTTTCTTTTCTTGTGTGATATTCTCCAATGGTGTAGGATACTAGAACTTGTATTGAATCTCTTCAAGGCCACATATAACTTTTGTATGCATAAAAGGTGATTGAGGCACATTTTTGTTTATAGTCCACATTAGCCAAATAGCCTACCATGCACTATGGTTTCCTTTGATTAACCCCCTTGATCCTATGAGCCTAATTTTTGTTGATTAAACCCACATATGTAACCTTCAAAATCCGATTTTATTCCTTACCCATTGCCTAAGCTAGTGGAGCACATTTTATGATACAATGGGTTATGTGAGTAATGTGGTGTAAACTTGGGGGTGTGAAAGTAGGCGTTTGCTTCCCTTTTCATAATTCTTTCGAAAAAATAAGAGAAAAAAAACTAATTCGGAAAAAAAAGAATAAAGTGTCATCTTTATGGTGTATGTAATTGCGGGTGTCGAAAGAATTTATTATGGCATACTAAAAGGAGTAGTTGGAAGAAGTTCTTTAATAGACGATGGAGTTTGTGTACATATCATTGATCTTACTTTGAGATATAATCTTTTGTAATCATAGCTCCACTAGTGATAGGCTTTCAACCAATCCCAAATATCTATCCTACCCTTTTGACCCCAGCCTCATTACAACCAAATAAAAGACCTCATGATTTTGTTGCATGCATCTATCCTACCCTTTTGACCCCAGCCTCATTACAACCAAATAAAAGACCTCATGATTTTGTTGCATGCGTTAGTTTTCGAAGTGGTGGAGAATTGAGATGAAATGCAAGCTTATGGATTAAATACATCCATTCGGAAGAATTTTGAGCGATACAATCCCATCCTTAAACACATGAGAGATTGAGAGTCCACTTATCCTAAAGTGAGGTCTACCAATTTAACTACCTGAAGATCTCAATTTTAGTACTTCGGGATTGAAGCTAGTTACATGAATTTCTTTTTTCTACTTTGACTTGAGAATTGGATAGGATGGCTATCCTTGACTTGTGACGCTTGTGATCGTAAATAAATTTTGAAATGTGATTTTGTTGAGAGTTTTGGAAATTAATTTGTTAAGTCCCGATGAAAAGTATTTGTTTTGTGATATGTTTGATATTGGTTAAAGGATTGATGAGGGGGTGATCCCTACTCTATTTGGCTTTCACTCCTCCTAATTTTTATTGTTTATTTGCTTGAGGACAAGCAAAAGTCTAAGCTTGGGGGAGTTGATAAACACGTAAAATATGCATTATCTTAGTGTGTTTTAAGCATGATTTACGAGTGTTTAATGCATATTTCGTGTTTAGATCGAGGATACTGCTGTGGTTTATGTTCTTATATGTAGGTATTGGCTCAAGATTGAAAGATTTGATGATCGTTGGAAGTTATACAAGAGTTTGAAGCAACAACAAGATTTCGAAGGCATAGTTCGTGAAGAAAACGGATGCACGAGTATGAAGAATTGAAAATTCAACCATGATGCAGTTTGAATAAAGAAAAACTCAAAAGATGAAAGTTGTAGATCTCTTCAACAGGTTTCCAATTCAACTTGAATCACCTCATTCCGAGGTCGTACGCAAAAGTTATAGCTAAAATACCAAAAACTAAACAAAGAAGCACAAAATCAGCAAAACAGCCCCTACCACACCCTGGTGTGGTGCAGACCACACATGTGGCGCGGGAATTAGTTATTTTCCAGATTTTTGGGGATATATAAATAGATATTTTGACTTAGGATTTTGGATATCTTTTGTTATGTTCTCTTAGCCATCAATTAGCAATTATTTTGAAGTTCAAGTATTGAAGAAAGACACTAATTTTTTATACAAGATTAGATTGCAAGTTTTGATTTTGAAGATCTTAATTGAAAGACGGGTTACTTCTTTCCTCTCTTTGATTTATTTTTTCTTATGATTGATTTGCATAATTATTTGATGTATTCTCTTATCCCAATCATGTGTGAGTAGTTTTCTTGTCTAGGATTGGGAAAAAACCCAACTTTTTGGTGATTGATGATGAATTGATATAGGTTCTTGGTGAAAGTTTAAATCTTTAAACTTGAATTCTAGTGTTTTAATTTTGTTGATTCGCTTGATCACCGTATTAGCAATCATAGGTAATTAATTGAAGGACTGAAAGGTGAAGATTAATACCGGATCTCTAGAAATTAAGCAGTGAGCTCGAACCACGAAAGTAGGCTAGATTCCTTAGGGATTTGATTTAGATTAGCATAAAGCTTAATGGGTTTAACTTAATCTTAATTCTACGAAAGTAGGTTAATTGAGATTAATTAGGCACGATCTTTAGACCTTGAAAGAGGCTTTAGATTAATTTAGTCTAATTCATCCTTTTTAGTTTAAACCAACACCGAGAATTGAAATAATTCATCATTGAGCACCTAAGTTGTGGTGATAACCCAATCCTAGTCCTTTATTATATTGAAATCCATCCAATTAGCTGTTTATTTTATTTCTTTTATTTAATCTCTTCTAATTTACTCATTGATTTAGCTAGTTTAAAACGTGAAACTGAGTAGTTAACCCCTAGTCCCTGTGGGATCGACCTTGATAGCTATAACGAGTCTGTGCGCTTGCAGATTTTGCCTACCAGAACCCCTTAGGGTAGGTGCTTAGGTGGTACGAGTTGGCTTTACGAAGGGTCGAAGGGTCAGCTACTTTTGTGGAGAGTTAACATTATGCTTCTTTCAAGCATGTTTGCTCTTGACTCTATAGGGTCGACTAGATCGGGTCGGCTGTTTATTGAATAGATATCATTTGGTGAGTTTCAAGATGCCTTCATTAGGTAGGTGAAGTGTCATTGCTTGAAACGACGTGATGATGTCACTCGAGGCCAAAAGTTGCTATCACTTTGATTTTTTCGAGCGAAGAGGCATGGAGTAAAGAGGGCGGCGCTTCGAGTTTCATGTGAACCGTTTGGATTTTCATACGTATCTTGTCTGTTCATTTTGAATTGAGCCGACTGTTCAGATTATTCCACGTGTCTTCCTTGGGGCTATATATAGTTCATTGATTTCTAAGGGATATATCCTTCACAAACACTCACTCCAGATTCTTAGCATTTGTCTCTCAAATTTCCTAAACTTCTTTACAAACTCCTAACCATCTTCCACGGCTGCTCAAACTTCCACCTTCGACCGCAATGAGGAAAAAATTGATCTTCTTTGGCCAATCCATTCGAAGATTTGCACCCAAGAGCTTGAGATGTATTATAAGCTTTATGACTTCCCCAAGGCCTTCATGTGATCGGCACCGAGTGGGGATGAGCCAGTGTACCACCACAGTCAGAGCAAGTCGCTGCTATACATCGCCCACCTAGAGTACGAGCTCTAACTACCACTTCATCCCTTTATTAGGGATGTGTGCATTGTTCTGTGGGTGCCCCCCTCTCAGTTTACACCCAACACGATTGGGGTTCTGGTGGGCTTCATGGTAATTTACCACCGGGTCGACATCTTGCCGAGTATGCGCTTGTTGGGGAACCTGGTCAGCGTCAAGTCAATGAAGGACCCCCATTATTTCCTCCAGTATACTAGGCATTGTAAGCTAGTGTTGGATGCTCCATAGTCGAATAGAGACTGAAAGGAGCAATTCATGTGGGTTTTTGGGGCCGACATTATTCTATCCTCCCCCAACTGGTCCAAAATTAATAAGGATGCACTGAAGTCATGCATTCTTTTTGCTGAGGAGAGGTAGCAGCTTCAGAAGATCTATGCTTATGCCGGGTCTCGGGAGAGAGGAAATCTCTTTGAGACGACATCTCTTCGGGTGGCCAACATATCTAGAGTCCCCCCTACCAAGGCCGACAAGGTGCGGGTGAGCCTGTTAGCTCTCCCTTTAGAAAAAAGCCCTTAGAGGAGCTCAAGGAGGGAGGAGTTAGGCTCGTCCATGAGGCCCTAGAAGAGGTTGAGGGGAAATCTAGACCCTGAAGAAGTGGGCGGCCTAAGGTCGTATGTGGTGGAAATAGCCGCCAGACTATCCAGGTCGCATGCTACGGCCAGAAGGGAAAGGAGGAAGAAGAGGAGGAGGCTGGTCGGGAGCCAAGGACCAAGCGGGTCGACTGGGGTAGCCTAAGTTGACTCAGCAAAAGTGCAGCAGCCAGATGCCCCGATTAGCCAACAGGCCGAAGTCATCATTATTGACAACGTCTCCCCCAGGCCAACCGAGGAGGTCAAAGTAATTGCGGCCACTGAAGTTGGGGCCTAGGTTGAAGAGGTGACCAGCCAGAGCCCTATGCTTGAGTCATCCCGTAGGCCAGGCAAGGAACCTACTGAGACTTTGGTAGGCATTGGGGAGCAAGCAGCACCCCCTCAACCACCTACGGAGTCCTCGGCGGGTGACCAAGCGGGTCGACTGGGGTAGCCTAAGTTGACTCAGCAAAAGTGCAGCAGCCAGATGCCCCGATTAGCCAACAGGCCGAAGTCATCATTATTGACAACGTCTCCCCCAGGCCAACCGAGGAGGTCAAAGTAATTGCGGCCACTGAAGTTGGGGCCTAGGTTGAAGAGGTGACCAGCCAGAGCCCTATGCTTGAGTCATCCCGTAGGCCAGGCAAGGAACCTACTGAGACTTTGGTAGGCATTGGGGAGCAAGCAGCACCCCCTCAACCACCTACGGAGTCCCCGGCTGGTGAGGCCAGCGAGGAGCGGGAGGGCAGCCCCTACTGGCCTTTCCACCATTAGGTCTCAGAGCTCGACCCCAAGTCTGGGAGAAGTGTAAGGCTATGTTAATAGGAGTCTCATTGTGCCCCTGTTCGCCCAAGAGGGAATTTCCAAAAGGTGACAGGTTCATCTCGGAGGTGCCTCTCGACAGGCAGAGCTCAGTCTTGGGGTCAGCGATGGCCCAAATCCAGGCGCTCCAATAGTTTGTCCTTCTAAAGGATGAGGGGTTCATGCAGGAGATTTTGAGTGTTGGCCTGCACTTGGCCCTCAAAGACTACTTGGTGTGGAGGGCTCTGCTCGAGGTGGAGTTATTTAGCCGACTTTCTCACATGTATAACTCCCTCTCGCATTGGAGGTAGACTTTGCTAGGGAGAAGTCAACTAGGGAAGAGGCGGAGAGAAAGGTTGCAGCCTTGGAGGCTGAACTAAATAGCAATGAGGCCAGCTAGCACCTAGAGCAGGATGCAAGGGAAACCCTCATCAAGGGGTACTAATCGCACGGTGCCAAGCAAACGACTTCCATTGAAAAGCTCCAAGGTGAAGTAGAGAAGCTCAAGGAGGAGGTCAGCCATTTCTAGCAGGGGATCTCTAAGCAGGATGGCCGCATTTCTTCTCTGGAAGAAGAGGTCAAGTCTAAGAGGCGTCTCAAGGTGAAGGCTCAGGAAAATGCTCGGTCGAATCGTCTCTCGGTCGAGCACCTAAAGCAGGACCTTGAGGAGCAACGGTCAGCCCACCAGGCATCCACAACAATCATCAAGGACTTGGAGGATCGGCTCGCTCACTTGGACTCAGAGCAGTACAAGGCGAAGGTGGTCGATGACTGGTGCCAGGGTCCCTTAGGGCAAACCAAAGTAGCCTTAGATTGTAAGGCTGGTGTCGACTATCTGACTTCATTGCTTCCTATCTGACTTCACTGCTTCCTCCCGCCTCTCAACCAGCATCAGACCACCTTTGCCCTCCTTAAGTTTCTTGCTACCTCGACCTCGTGAAGGAGATCGAGGTGAGTGGAGGGGGGCTAGAACTGGCCTTTGACGACGGGGATGATGATGAGTCAGGAGATGACCCCGGAGAAGCCCCTCTCGCTTCCTCTTTTGTCGCTCCCGCTGTTGCCGTCCCCGAAGCGGATCTCCCCAGCCCTACTCCCGATCCTAGCCAAGAGGCCTAAGATCTTGTATCTTTTCTTTTTCTTTTTGTAAATATCAATCTGGATAATGTAATAAAGTTCATTTGAAGTTGGAATACAAATTTGGACTTTGCTTTCATTTTGGAATTTACCTTCAATTATTCCTTGTTTTAGCTTTGGTCATTGGTAGCTCCAATCTCGTTGAGAAAATAAGTGTTAATTGTAATGAGTTGGTAGTGTTGGGACGACCCAAGTCTGGATGAGTCAAATCAATTAGCTCGTCTACTATGTTTCTTGTTGTTGGCGAGATATCTTAGTCTTCTGGTTAAGGTTGACCAAAAGGTTAGAGTGTCTAGGACTTAATAAGGATGCCTAGGTCTTTTCGACAAATGACAACCCGGAGGTTGGGTGCCTAGGTCTTAATGAGGACACCTAGGTCTTTTGGCAAATGACCACCCAGAGGTTGGGTGCCTTGGTCTTAATGAGGAAGCCTAAGTCTTTTCGACAAATGATAACCCAGAGGTTGGGTGCCTAGGTCTTAATAAAAACGCCTAGGTCCTTTAGATAAATGACAACCCAGAGGTTAGGTGTCTAGGTCTTAATAAGGATGCTTAGGTCTTTACGGAAAATGACAACCTGTAGGTTGGGTGCCTAAATCTTAATGAGGACGCTTAGGTCTTTTCCGCTTACTATAACAGTTGAGTCTCAAAGGGGGGAGCCGACCACGTGGCGAGTGTGCCTTAGGTTCTTGAGAAGGCACCAAGGGCTTAGAATTCCTGCATAGATTTGGCACTTCGGGAGTGCGACACAAGAGTCGGATTTAAAAGGATTTCATTAATATGGAATGAAATTCTATACAAAATTATTGAAAATAGATTTGGCAAGATTCTCTCATCCGGGACTCTTATCCTATATGTGCCCGCTCGTAACTCCTCAAGAGTTGTGTATGGGCCCTCCCAGTTGGGCGCCAGTTTGCCTCGCCTGGTATCTTTATCGAAAGTAGCTTTTTGAAGGATGAGGTCACCGACGTTGAATCTCCTAGGATGAACCTTGCTACTGTAGTACTGAGCTATTCGTTGCTGATTGATGACCTGGGTTCGAAGCGCTTTCTCTCAAACTTTGTCTAGGAGATCGAGCCCGACCCGAAGTCCTTTTGAATTCAAGTCTTCGTTAAAGTGTTATAGTCGGATGGTGGGCATGCCGACTTTGACTGGGGTGACCACCTTGGCGCCATAGGCTAGATTGAAGGGGGTTTCTCCTATTGAGTTCTTGTGGGTCATATGGTAAGACCATAATATGCCTGGTAGTTCCTCGACCCAATTTCTAATCACCATGTCCACCTTCTTCTTCAAAGCTTGGAGGATGCATTTGTTGGTGGCTTTAGATAGTCCATTGGATTTGGGGTGGGCAACTGAGGAGAATCTAAGGCGGATATTACATTCTTCACAAAAGCTTTGGAAGCCTCCGCTGTCAAACTGAGTGTCATTATCTATCACGAAGGAAAGGGGCACTCCAAAACGACAGACAATGGACCCCTAAATAAAATTCATGATGTTGCTCTCACCAATCTTGGCTAGCGGTTTAGCTTCAATCCATTTGGTGAAGTAGTCAATCGCCATAATTAGAAACTTTTGCTATCCCGAAACTATGGGGAGAGGACCCAGCAAGTCTAACCCCCACTAGGAGAAAGGAATTAGACTTAGGATAGGGGTTAGTTTAGTGGCTATTGCTAGCGGAATGGATGAGTAGAACTGGCACTTCTTTCATAGAGAGACGAGTCGCCTGGACTTAGCTAAGATGGTGGGCTAGTAGTATCCTTGGCGGATGACTTTTGTGAGAGGGTTCTAGCCCCAAGATGATTCCCACATGCGCCCTCGTGGATTTCCTTAAGAACATAGCTAGCGTCCGATGGGTAAAGACACCAAAGATAGGGTCTCATGCCGCTACTAGAATGTGACATCTTGTAGAGCTGACCATCGATCATAAGGTAGCGGCAAGAGTTTTTTGTAGATGCTTAGGTTCAATAGCATTCTCGGGCAAGTTCCTTGTGTTAGATAAAGGTTAATGGAATCTATTCAAAAGTCTACCATGGGTGCCTCGGTTTGCATGACCATCGCAGGAGGCCTCGAGATGCTGGGATGCTTAAGGGTGTTGATGTAGATGGGTCGTGAGTTGTTCCCTAAGCTTGTTGATCCGAGATTAGAGAGGGAATCCGCCCGAGCACTGAGAGCATGGGGAACTTGGGCTATCTTGAAGTCCACGAATTTTGTTAACAGCTCCTTACCTACTTTGACGTAGAGGGCCATTCTGGGATCTTTGGTCGCGTATTGCCCGTTCATCTGATGGACAACAAGCCACGAGTTGGCCAATATGTAGAGGCACTCGGCCTTTATTGCTTGGGCTGCTCGAAGGCTAACAATAAGAGCTTCATATTCGGCTTCGTTGTTCAAGGCCGAGAAACTAAAAGTGATGGAGTGCTCATGCATCGACCTGTCTGGGCTACGCAGGACCACTACCGCTCCACTTCTGGCTTCTCCTCAGGACCCGTCTACTTATAATAACCACCAAGAAGCAAACTCGAGTGAATTATATTCCAAGGTGTGATGGTTTTGTGGGGCAGATACTCGGATCACTTGGGATGCTGGAGGTTCTTGTTGAGTCGATGGCGAGGGTGCGTCAGGCTCGTCGCCTGGCGAGGTCGACTCGATGAGGAAGTTGGCCAATGCTTGAGCTTTGATCGTTGTTCTTGGCTCGAACTGTACGCCATACATGGTGAGTTCAACTACTCAGGCGACCACTCTCCCAGATGTTATGGGACTTCCCAGTGCTTACTTCAGAGGTAGACTCATTTGCATAATTATGGAATGGGCTTGGAAGTAGAGGCTGAGCCTCCTTGCGATGGTAATGAGGATGAAGACCGCCTTCTCTATGAGAGGGTAGTTGAGCTCGCCCACTTTCAGGATTCGGCTAACATAGTACATGTGCTTCTGGTTGTTCTCTTCCTCTTGAATTAGAATGGAGCTGATGGTTTTGGGGAGACGACCAAATATAGGTAAAAGGCCTCTCCTGCTATGGACTGACTTAGTAGTGGCTTGGTACTCAAATAGGCTTTGAGGTCTTGAAAGGCTGCACTGCATGCGGCCATCTAACTCATGCTCTCCTTCAGGTTCTTGGATCCCCTCAGTGTCTTGAAAAATAGGAGGCTCCTCTCGATAGATTTTGATAGGAAGCGGCCCAGCATCTCTATCTTCCCGTTCAGCTTCTGAACATCCTTCAAGGTGTGGGGTTCGGGTAGTCGCTCTATGGAGGCTATCTTCTCTGGGTTGATCTCAATGCCTCTCTGAGTGATCATGAACCTGAGGAACTTTCCTGACTGTACCCCAAAAGCACACTTAGCTAGATTGATCTTCATGCAGTAACGTTAGAGAGTAGAGAAGGTACCATTTAGATCTGATATGTGGGATGACGCTTGCTTCAATTTCACCAGTAGGTACATAAGCTTCCAAATTGTAGCCGATATAGGGCTTGAAATTTTGTTAACAAGCCTCTGATATGTGGCCCCATCATTCTTGAGCCTAAATGAAATCATTTTATAGCAATATGTCCATTGGTTAGTGATGAAGGAGGTCTTCTCTTGGTCATGCTCTACCATGAAGATTTGGTTGTAACCAAAGAAGGCGTCCATGAAGCTTAGTAGCTTATGCCCCGCACTCTCGTTGATCAGGTGATCGATTCGAGATAGGGGATAGCTATCTTTGGGACAAGTTTTGTTGAAGTCAGTGAAGTCCACACACATCCTCCACTTGTTGACTACCTTATTCACCAATACCACATTGGCCAACCATTTTGGGTATTGGACTTCCCAAATAAAATCAGCTCTAAGGAGCCATTTGACTTCATCACTGGCCGCCTTCTATCTCTGGGCCAAGATGTCTCTTCTTTTATCGAACAGGCTTGGTGTACCGGTCGACTGTCAGCTCATGACTTATCACTTCATGGGGGATCCCAGGCATGTCTTCGGGCCCCAGGCGAACACATCACTGTTCACCTATAGGAACTCAGTCAATGCTCTCCGCAGAGGCTCTATGAGGCTAGATCCGATCTTGACCATCTTCTGTCCTTCCTGATCAATCAATATCTCCTGGAGCTCTTTCACCGGAGTCATCCTCTGTCACTCCGTAGCTTTCTCCATTTGGAGACAAACCTTCTCAATAGGTAGGGTCTCTTGCACACCCTTGCCCTTGGTCGAGAGTAGGTAAAAGGACCTAGCCTCTCGTTGATTGCTCCTGACAACCCCTACTCTATTAGGAGTTTGGAACTTCAGAATCTGGTGGTAGGTTGAAGGGATAGCCCACAAGAGGTGGAGGGCGTTCTGGCCCAAGATGATATTGTGGCTGACTTGAGATTCATCACCAGGAATTGAGCTTGAACGGTGGATTGTTGGGGTAATTCTTCGACCGTCAAGGGGAGAGTGATCATCCCTTCGAGCAGGAGAGAGTGCCCTATAAATCCGATGAGGTGGCCCCTACATAAAAGCAGTCAGGATTTGTTGATACCCATTTGGTTGAAGGCATTGATATATAGGATATCCACCGAGCTTCTCATGTTGACCATGATCCTCTTCAAATGGAAGTCATCAATCTCGACTGTTATGATGATGGGGTCATCATGAGGCATCACTATGCCCTTCAGATTGCCATCTCCAAAGGAAATGTGCTCCTCCTCTCTTGGCTTCTTGTCACAGAGGTCGATCCGCAATGCTCTTCTAGCATTATTGGACGACCCTCCTGCTATGGGACCGCCACTAATCATGTTGATGACCCCTTATGGCTAGACTCCGGGAGACCCTCCTGCTATGGGACCGCCACTAATCATGTTGATGACCCCTTATGGCTAGACTCCGGGAGTCGACTATCCAGCTATGGTTGGGAACGGGTGGTCATGAACGAGATCTCCTGTCGGTCTTGGTTGGGACAGCTTCCCTCCTATCTCTCTGGGAGACAAGCTTCTTCAGGTACCCTCTCTGGATAAGGTCCTTAATGTTTCTCTTCAGGATACAGCAATCATTTGTGAGATGGCCATGATCTCTGTGGTAGTAGTAATATTGCTAAGTGTCTCTGCTTCCAGGGTCTGAATTCATCTTGGGAGGGGGCTCATTGAGGTGCCCCCCTTCTGGATCATGTTGAGAGCCTCCGCGAGAGAGGTGTTAAGGACTGTAAGAGTGGGTCTAGGAGTTGGGTCCCTCCGTCGGTCCCTCTTGTCAGACTAGTTGGAGGGGGGTCAACTCTTGGGGGGTCTCTCGACCACTCTTGCCTTGCTGGAGGGCCCCTAGTCGACTCTAGTGCAGGCGCCACCACTAGTACTGTCGCAAATGTCGATTGTGTTGGTGTTGCTGCTGATGCTGCTATTGCCGAGGTTGTGGTTGGAGATGCTTCTATGGCCCTGGGTGCTACCTTATATAGGTTTGGGCATCATCCATGTCCATATACCCGTGAGCTTTAGCCATCAGTTGCTCATAATTGGTGACTTGCTTCTTGGCCAATGAGTTGGCCAGTTCATTTTTCTTTAGGCCGGCTACAAGGGTGGACATAGCAACCTAATTTCCTTGGTCGTTGACCTCCAACCTCTTCATTTAGAACCTCTTGAAGTAGGCTTGAATGCTCTCTCTAGGATCCTGCCTCATCTGTATTAACACATGAGGGGTTAGCTTCTATTTGGGGTCAGCAAAGAAGTGGTGGATAAACTTCCGGCTAAGTTGTTGGAAGTTGCTGATAGACTTCTTCTCGAGGGCATTCCACCAGAGCTTGGTGCTCCCCGACAAAGTGATGGGAAAGCACTAGCAAATGATAGCTTCTGATGCCTGGAACATGGTCATTATATCATAATAGTTTTGGATATGCTCGACGGGGTCCCTTTCACCTTTGTACTTCTCCATATGAGGCATCTTGAATTTCTCACAAGGGGCATTCATGAGGTCATCAGTAAGGGGGTATTTCCCCCAATGGCTTCGGCGACGGGTCTGTACACCCGATCATATCCATATGCTCCATCGGTAGCTGAGGGGGCTGGAGAGGTATGATGACGATAAGGAGTCTTGGATATCTCTCCCCTGGCATGCTCCTTAGGATGACTAGGTCTAGATCTATCACCGATGGCTTCAAAGTGAGGGAGGAGGCTCCGATAGGATCATCCAGGCAAAATGACTGGTGTGGTGATGAGGTCGCGTGTTCGACAGGATCTCTCCACTGCTTAGCAGTAGCATAAGGAGTCTGAGGGGGATGACATGCTGAGCTTCTGAAGGGGGTGAGTCCTCGATCAATAGCTCCTGAGGGAGGAGGAATGGCGGAGGTAGCTAGCTGCAATTGGGGAAACCGGCTGAGGAGCTCGTTGGTGAAGGTAGCAAGTTGTTGTTGGAGGGATTGAGAGATCTTCTGAGCCATCTCTTCAAGCTGGACTTGAGTGGCGTAGCTCTGATGTGGTCCTCCAGGGATGGACTAATCAGCCCTATACTCAGAACCAGACATACTTGTTCAGAAAAAAGAGAAAGCCCCACGATGGGTGCCAAACTATTAATATTAATGATCACACAGATGTAGTAGGGTGAGATTGAGTAGGGGCCGCTAACTTTTCTAAATATCTGATTTTGAGTTGAGCTGCTTCTTCCTTAAACGTGTAACAACTGTAAGAGGATGGGGATTAGTTCCCTCATTGTTACTCCGAAGATCAAGTCAGTGATGTACTTGAAAGGGAAAGCGGTGAACTGTGTGAGTTCTCTAGTGTAGTATAATGGAGAAAAAATCTCAAAAATTGCTTACCTTTGTATTGGGAATAGTCATCCTTCTTATAATCATGTAGGAGGGGAATTTTAGTCTTTCCCTGTCGAGTCTGAGCTGGCAACTGAGTCAGCATCGACTTTACGCACGTCAACTGTGGAGTGGTCATGGAATGGGCATTGTCACTTCGATATTAATAAGATGGGATAGGCAGCGCATGAAGCCAGCATGGTCCGATGTATCATAAATAGTATCAATGATGGAGAAATGATGGTGTCTGCTAAGCATTTAATGTGATATCGACGCGTTGTTAGTGGGGGGTTTAAGGTCGAAGTTGCCTTTTGACTTGTATCAAGGGGTACCGAGAAGTAACGCCTTTCGAGTCGATCCAACGAGACGCTAGCTAATTAACCGGTTGAGTGGATTTGTAGCAAGTCACCTTTGATGAGAGGACCAACAAGTATCACCATTCGAGTCGATTAAGCGAGATGTTAAGTCAGCAAGTTGGCTAGGTTGGGACTCTGGTTGCCCTAAGTATCGAGTTGACTGAATGGTGCGTGACGAGGGATATTTGTCTGTTTCCAATAAGGGGCCATAATTTGGCGACTGAAAATACCATAACACTAGATAATATTCATGTTCAAATATATTCATCTTTAGGCTCAACTGCATGTGGAATTCTCGGTCACTTTTAGTTTTCTAGTTTTAATAGAAATTTTTTTATTTTAGGAAGTCTAATTATTATAGGAAAATTTATTTTAGTACTTTTACTTTGTTTTACATTCTATATAAGGGGAACGAATTTGTGAGCTTTTTGGATTGGTTATTATTATTTTAAGAAGTTTTTTGCTCCTAAGGTTTTCTAGAGTTTGTGTCGTTTTACTCGTATGAGAACGAGTAGTTATCTCTTTTAATTTTGCTTCCGCTGCATCAATATATGACATAGGTTGTTGAGTCATAAATGAATAATTGAAATTATAAGGATTGTGAGATATGGAAAAGGAGGTAAAAGAGCAGTGTATTGAATAGGAGGAAAGCGTAGTGTAGTGGAAGGTGGAGAAGCAATGTATTGTGTAGGAGGGAGGGGTAGGGTAGTAGGAAGTGGAGGAGTTGTGTAGTATGAATAACTGGGTGTTCTAGGTGAAGGAGTGTCTTTGCTTTTGTCACCATCCTCAAAATCTAACACACATTGCGACATGGGGAGATAAAATCAGACATTGTAGTGTATCATGCATCACATAAATAATATTTTCCTATAATTACTAACAAGAGAAAGAAGTATTAACTGAGTAGAAAAACACTCAACCTAGATGGAAAAAACCATCTAGATTGCTCAGATCTTCGTCTAGGTAGACCAACCTAGATGGAAATCCATCTAGAAAAGTCAATCCAGGATAATTCCGTCTAGGTTGATTCTATCTAGACGGAATTCCTTCTAGGTTGATCTAACTAGACGGAATCAACTATCAACTTAGTCGAAATATAAGATTCTGTCTAGGTTGATTTTATAGCAACTAAGATGGAAATTTCCATTTAGGATAGCTTCCTATATGGAAATTCCATCTAAGTTGCTATATTTTACTAAATTGTTTTAAAATATTTGATTCCCTATACATTTTACACTTACCTGACATACACATCAATACACGTTTCTTGTACATTTTATATCCACATCAAATCAAATATAATACACAATCAATATTCCAATCCAATATGCACATCCAACAATCCAATCCAATCCAATCCAACATTTATTTTAGCAAAAATCTATTTTACCAGAATATTTACAGCAAATGCATTACCAATACCAAGTCCATAGAACACCAGATGAAAGAACTAGAGTATTCTTATAAATAAAAAATTTGTTTAGTCCATAAAATACAAATAGACCTCACATCTCATCATCGTCCGCAGCAGCTCTATCTCTCGTACGAAAATCACTGCTTCTACATCCAATATCTCCAACCTAAGGCTCAAATTGGTTATATTTTAGAATCATGTGAAATTTGACAATATATCAAATATAAAGGATTTTTATATATTAGTCCCTTAAATCTTTAATTTAGCATTTGTTCATTAGGATTTTCACTTTCATGGGGAATAATATGCGATAGCATTAGTTCATTAGTATTTTCACTTTCATAGGAATAATATTCAACTATTAAATATTTTTTAGGACTAATATGTAATTTTCTATATTTATGGAAGTAATATATAATTACATAAGATTTAATGGACTTATATGCATAATAACATAGTATTAATATAAAAATAAGATACATGTACGTTGCTCTATCCAAAGCCGGTATTACTAGTGCCTAAATTCAAAAGTGGCATAACATCACCAACCAAATGAGTAAGATTTATATCGCCAAACAATTTATGAAGTGGGTCATGACTTTGTCCATTGTGAAAGCCCTCGTCATGACGATAGTCAACTCCTTAATCACCCGAACCAAATAGGTTGAGACATGTAGAACAAGTGGCATAGCAAAAATATTGACTAATGATGCTGTCAATGCTATAGATAAAACTGAGGATGCTGTGAATGATCTTGTGTTTATGCCCTGTGAAGCTTCAACACAATGTAATGAATATCTTCCACTCATATTATTAGGGGTGAAATGAACAAAATAATTAACAAATAGTTTGATAATTGTTTGAGTAATTATTTGGTCATATTTGTATTATTATACATATAATGCCATATTTTTAACCCACTTACCATTTCTACTTAAGTTTTATGTAGTATTTCTAAAGACTTAAAATAATCTTAAATCTATTTTCTAATAAAAGTTTTGATACACACACACACATCATATATTATAAAGCGATAATTTTTATTTATGAATTTAAGTACTATTTAAAAGGCAAATTCTTTAGTGGAATAAATATACTTTGATATTCGATAAGTATTCGTGAATATTCATGAATATTTTTCAAATACCAAGTATTCGAGTTTAAATTCAAAAGCCTCCAGATATGAATATTAGAGTTCGCATTCGAATTTGATAATTTTAAATAAATATAAATATGATTAGATTGTTTACCACCCCTACCTATTATATCCCAATAGATTCTAAGTGAGAGTAATGTTATCATCTAGAGATAGCATGTGAGGGTCCGGCTCGCCTTATGCTTCCTCTTAAGACATGTGCAGTGTTGTTGTCTCCTTCATTGCAGCTTCAAAACTCTCCTGAATCATACACATAAGATTAAAAAAATTACATCATCAGGAATAGACCTAAAAAAATTTAACCAAATTTATAAAGAAATTTCAGTTAGCATTTCTAAATAAGTTCTAATTAAAATTTACCACCAACTCAAAGTTTGCATTGATCTTCTCGTCATTCTTCCTGTCATCTTTATAAGTTGAATGGAAGATATCATATACCAATTTAGCCTTTAAGTTCAGTGGCATTATTAGTTTTCCTTGTCAGTTTATAAATTTATAAAACTTCTGGTCATACTAAGCAATAAGAAAATTTAAAACTTGAAATAATCTATAACATTTCTTGGCAATAACCATTCTCCAGGTTAGCATAGGAGTGTGCGCTCGAGTGCTGGTCATGCGCCTTTTTCTTTCGATTTGTTGATCCCTTTGTAGATTTATTCTTTAAAAAATTATTTTAGTAAAAATGCAATGAATGAAGCTTTCCTATAAATTGTGTAGTTTAAATAAAACTAACATGTGTTTCATTTGTGTCCTAATATATCAAGAGGGATGTGAAATGAACCTCATCAACCCTATCATCGAGGTTCAAAAACCTCTTCTAGTCCTTTGAATATCTATCGAAGGTTCGTGTTTTAACTCATAACTTCACTGTTTGAGCACGGCTTCAAGCTTAACATCAAAAACATAGTGCCATGCCCCGACAAAGACCTCAAGGCAGAAGCTTTCCTGTAAATTTGCATATATATGTAAGTAGAATAATTCAATATTTATTACTGCTTATTAAAGGAGGCTTGCCTTCTAGACTAATTTTTGGTTGATATACTCCTAATTAACACACTTTCATAAAGAATTTAGAGAGAGGAAGATGAATATTGAGATCGAGTTTTGGTTCTAAGTCCACAAAGTCATGTTTCAATGATATGTACTCATGATATAGGTGTGTGCAAACTATTTATTTATTTATTTAGTTGAAGATTGTCATTTCTAAATTTTGAGATCTTAAGTCAGAAGAAGCAATTCTCATTGGAATTTGACACGTTTGTTTAAGATTACTTCTTCTGACTTAATATCTTATTTTATTTTACATGGAAAGTGAAGTACTTCATACAAAGCACATTTATGGACTTTAAAGGTAAGTGAATGCAATATAGGTGTCCACGATTACTAGTCAGCAATCAATGAAGGACAAAAGTGTTAAGAAACTACCATCAGCTCTGTCCATATCTCCTCGTGGGACGTCCATGGTGGTTTTCAGAATTTAAAATAAGGATTGATGATGCTTGCTCTCCGTACGGGAACCCCGGTAGAATTATTGAATCTTGACACTCAAATCCAACAGGCAATGCATCCTTGTTCCACCGAATAACGGCTCTCATGCCTCTTGGTGGTTGCTTAGACTCTGGCTAGCTCCCGCCACGTCGTCCCCTTAAAAGTACCCTAGAGGTAGTGAATAGGGTAATTGCTAATCTAATCCGATTACGATGCCAAATTAAAACTTATTAATGAAATTTCCTAGCAAATATGATAGCAACAAATTAAATGCAAGGATAAGTAATAACAAAAAATATGAAAATAGGCGATATTATAGGCGTCAAAAATTACCTACGGGCTCTCGCACGCAGCTCGAAGCAGAGAGAATATGATAAACGTCACTATCCGAGTCACAGAAGCTTAATTGACGTCGATGAGCACATGAAGTAAGTCGACGAACCATGTGAAGTAACGGAATTGCAGAATAATGAAGATACAAACTGATTGGGAGCTACGCTTCGCTTACAAAAGATGAAGCGCCCCTCATGTCCCATCTACTCCACATGTGATTCAACCATGAGAGCTTGTAGATCTCCTCATCGGCTTTCCTTCGTACTTTGAATCACGCAATTCTGAGTTCGGACGACGAAGATACGACTGAAACGGACGGGACGCAGAAAACAATGCCTCGGGCCTTAGCAGAGACACCCGAGGTGTCTCGACCAAGGCCGAGACACCCCAAGTGTCTCGACCAGGGCCGAGACACTGAGGGTGTCTGCATGCCCAGAAAGGCCGTTTTGAGCTGTTTTGAGCCGTTTCAAACCGTTAATTGTCTGGATTTGTTTCAACTGATCTAATATTATTCAAGAACGTGATAAATTAATTATAATTGAGGATAAAATCGAATCGGTCGTTCTTATCCGAAAACAGAGGTCCCGAAGCCTATAAATACAGCCATGGGGCCTTCATTTGCAGGGATCTGGAATTCTCGAGCATTGGCGAAGCCTTGCTGAATCAGAGACTGAGGAGCACGAATTTCAGAGAGAAGGAGGAGATCGGATCGAGTTCTTTGACATAAGGAAGAGGAGTTTTTCAGATCCATAGCCCGGTTCCTTCCCTTGAGATCATACCTAGCTGCGATCTCGAGAAGAGTGGTTATCTCGTTGTTGCCGAGATAATTGCTTCGGTTTCTTGATTCCTTCACGAATTAACAAAACTCCGGATTGATCTGATCACTTAGTAGTCCACGGATATTAACGTCCCCGACACAGGCAAAAATCTCACGCAAGCAGCGGTAGATAAATGTCTGTTGCGTTTGTTTGAGAATAGTTGTAATTTTCTTTATTTTATTGTGTAGGGAGATCTTATAAAAAGATCAAACTTTTAAACTTATTGTAATGACTAAAGCTGTAATAAGTTACACAATGAAAACATCAACTTTCCACCCAAACAAGTTGGTGACCACAGTGGGAGCCAATAGCCTTACTGCCAAGACTGTCATGCCGCAACCGACGATCAAGATCCTCATGGCCGAAGAGGTCAAATACGAGTTCGACCAACAGAAGTTCGAGGAGTACGTCTCCTCCTCCTCCTCCAGATCAGCCTCTCCTCACAAATGCAGGAAGGTCTTCTCCTCCCGGAAGATCTGTTGGTCTTCAGATTTGAAGACCCAACAAGTCGATCTCCCCGCTACCGCTCCTGCAGTAGCACCTCACAACGATCCGCCAACGTCCGATGAAGCTAAAGTCGCAGATCTGGACACCGTCTCCATTAAGGAGTTGACTGCTGAAGGCGCGTCAACTTTATCAAAGAGAGCTCGTCAGAGGCGCCGCCAACATCTTGCCCACCAATTTGCTAAGGCTTTGGAGTAAGTGGATGGGCTCCGCTACCAAGCATATTTGAAGTCCAGGAGACGCCAAGTGGCTAAACCATCACCACATCAAGCTTCGGGATTCTTCTTCAAATCACCTACTAACGAATGGATTTGTGTCAAACGTAACTGTTCCACTCTGGAGGATTGCATTCAGAAGTGCCGCGCGCTTCTTGTGCATGCCCGGATCCTTGTGCGAAAAGCACAAGAAATACAAAAAGAAGAGGCGGTTAAGGAATCGCTCAAGTATAAATGGGTTTGGATGCCAAAGGTCAAATCAGCACCTAAGGCAAAAACAAACGAAGTTACTATTCAGCCTTCGTCAACTTCAGATACGGCTCTCTCTATTCCCGCACATCCGGCGAAGCCTTACGGCGGCGTGGGTCTCTCCAAATTCAGAATTCCATTGAAGAATCGCTTGGGTCCTCTACATGAAGATTGAGGCAAAACTCCTGTCAAAGAACGCTTGGGACCGGTGAATAAATCCCGAGCTACTCTTCAGGCTGGGGGTCGTACACGACCTCCCAACAAGACTATTTTTGTAACTGCCCGCTTGGGGGTGCGTACAGAAGACTAGGAGCTCGTTAGGGTTTCGACCTCACAAAGGTGTGATTCCAAACGTGTGACTCCTGCAAACGCCAACAAGGCGTTACTTATTCAAAAGAAAATGTGTCTAGTAAAAGACAACGTTATACATGATAAACAGCCAATAGGTTGCTCTGGCCACAACGCCGAAAATAGACCGCTCCACAGAGAAATAACCCAAAAATAGACTCTCACTACCCTTATAAGAGGTTAATTAGAGTAGTGTTATCAGAATATAGCTGCCTCAAGACTGCTCCACAGAGAGTCTCGGTATTCGAAAAGATCTACACTAAATCATCAAAGCCCAAATCAAGGTGTTTCCACAAAAAAGGATCGGTCGTTCGAGATGACGAACTCCCAGAAGTTACCATCAACATGGTCAATAAGGGAAAGTCTCTGATAGTTTCAAGTGGTTCTAGCCCTGGCTTTTCTCCAGGAAGAAGGGTCAATTCGGGAATAGCCTAACTAATGTCTCGACTCCAGCTAGAAGCTATCGGACCTAAATAATCCCCAGTCACGATTAACATGGCTGATAGGGAAAAATCAACCCGACCTTTTAGTTCAGACCCCCTCATATCGCATCGTCTAACTCGACTACGCGCAGGGACTACTAGACGTAGGGACTATCAGAGGATGAATAGAGGATTATCCTCGGATGATGAAGTATCAGATGCCAACTCTGCAGTTGCTTTTGATAATATGATATCTAGCCCAGGATAATCCCGCGAGGCATTTATATCAACACCGAGCAAATGGCCAAAATCTTTAAAGACGCTCTGACCAAGCAGAAAGAGAATTTTAAATTTGAAATGGAAATGGCTATGCAGCAGATGAGGAAAACGCATGACCAATAGATCTGGGCTTTGTCTAATCAGATTGGCGAGTCTAGTCATCATAATAATGCCTACCGGGCAGGTGACGATTCAGACGTGGACGAACACCTCAATGCTGATAATCCTCCCATTGATCAAAATGATGGGGATGACCCCACTGAAGACAATAATACAGGGGATGGTCCCACTGAAGATGACAATGCCAGGGGTGGCCGTGTTGTTCCTCTCAGAAAATCGTCCAAAGAATGATACAGACGAGGATGAAAAGATAAAAGACCTCGAGAGCAAAATCAACGCTCTGATGTCTGCTCGAGAGGTAAAGAAGACCGGAATTCTATGTCCTTACCCGAGAGAGTGGGAGTCGATCCCGTACGCGACGAAGTTTAACCTGATCAACTTCAAGTCGTTCGACGGGAAGGGCTCACCCACTCAACATCTGATCTACTTCAAGTCCCACTTAGGTATGATTTCTAGCAATGAAGCATTGATGGTTTGGTAATTTGTGGGCACCCTTCGCGGGGCTACCTTCGATTAGTACCGCCGTCTCAAGCCTGAAAGTGTTTACAGCTGAGATAACATGGAAAGCTCATTTCTCGGTAATTTTTTTGATGATGATACTGAGGTATCAATCAGGACGTTCTTTGATGAGAAACAGGAAGACGAAGAGACGGTCGACGACTTCGTCAAGCACTTCCTTAATAAGGTGATGAATTGCTGAGATCCAGTCACAAAGAACTTTATCCTCCAAACCTGTCATAACAATCTGTCCATTGATATCTTGAAAGTTATGGGAGTAGCACCGTCCAAGACTTGGAGAGAGTTGAAGGTGCGCGGAGAGCAGGCCGAACGCTTCCTCAAAAGGAAGAAAGCTGAGAGAAGCCAACCAATGGCTAACCCTCCAAAATCAAACTTCGCCTCGCATGGAAAGGAGAAGGCACCTGCACCAACTATTGATGTTAATCAGATGTCACAGCAGCAACCCAGGGGATAGCAAAAAACATCGGATCCAAGAATCCAAAAAAAGTACTCCTTCAATGATGTAGGGTGTAAATTTGATTTCCCAAAAACAGGGAGTTTCGTTTGTATTGATAAGAAAGCTTATTACAAACTAATAATCAAATGTTTACAACAGAAGCAGAGGGAATACCCTCTTTGTTTAGTGTGGGGACTTTTGGTGGCTATAGGACGCTTCGCTCGATGCTTGTGTCGAGTCTGCTTCTCTTGGACCGTTCGATCGAGGTTGCTGGAGAGCTTCAGTACACAGTACAAGCTCGAGTCGATGGAGTTCGGGTCTGCTTAGTTCGCCGGCGATCAGAGCTCAGAACCAGGCAGTGGTGCTGTAATGCAAGGATTATGCGAACAGCTTGGTCTCAACTGCTTTTTTCCAAGTTTTTTGACCTCCCCCAAAGTTTGTTGGAAGAGGCTTTTAAATGGAAGAAGGACAGCTTGACTACTCCTTGAATTATGGGATGTGACCATACATTGTTCGGAGATATCCTGCTGTTCATTCATACCACCAGTGGTCATTCAAAGAGCTGCGCTCCGCATCACGTTACGTGGGAGTGGGAAAGCCCCTCCTCGTATGCGTGACAACGGCTGTCGGATGCTTGCGTGGATCTGACCAACCACCGAGCACCGGCGGCTCTTGCCCTTTTGCTTGGACAACTGAGGTGAGTCGCATTTATGAGAGTGTAGGCTGTTTTGACATCTGTCTGCTCACTTGTACTGTGGGCGGCTATTCAGCGGGCCTGGAGTGTCGTACCTTCTCTCTTCAGGTCGAGAGAGGCGGGGGTGAGGTGAGTCGCATTTATGAGAGTGTAGGCTGTTTTGACATCTGTCTGCTCACTTGTACTGTGGGCGGCTATTCAGCGGGCCTGGAGTGTCGTACCTTCTCTCTTCAGGTCGAGAGAGGCGGGAAAGCGTGTCCCTGACACTCGAGTGGGTTTGGACAGCTCGCCGAATGCTGGCGGATTCGTCTCTTGACTCAGACAGTCCAAGGTGAGTTGCATTTATGAATGCTCAGGTCGACTCGACACCTGCCCAGTCCTTCGTACTATGAGCGGCCACTTGACGGTCTTGGAGTACTGTGCCCTCTCCCTTCGGGTCGAGAGAGGAGGGGAACCCTATCTCAGCATGTGGGGTAGCGGATACCTAGCTGTACCGACAGCCTTGAGGTTTGCGGGCGAATTCGATTTTGGACTCGGGTAGGCGAGTTGTGTAAAGGCGAAATTCTGCTATTCCCGGTTGATTCTGGCTCGTGCAGGCGAGTTGATCATTCGGATGAATTTCTTGCAAGCTCACAGAGGTTTTTTTTTTACCGTCTACAAGACCCCCTTCAAAGTTTTCAGACCTAAACCGGCTTGCATGTGGTCTGGAATACTTTGAACGAAGAAGTTTTGGCGAGACGAGTACATCTGGTTTCTTTTAGGATTTTTAGCAAACCCTCAGCTATTAACGGGTTTGATATGCTTTTACCGATTACCATTTGAATCGGGCTAGTCATACTATTCCCCTCAGTATGATGAGTTGTCGAGTAGTTTCCCTTAGACTTAATGCTAAGATTTCTACTCTAACCCTTAGCCGTCTGGGGCGTGGGTTTAACCGTTCACGTGAGGTCATTCTATTGGCCTTGTTCGTAGTTTTACCTTTAAAGGCGAATGAGTCGTTCTGGCGAAGTTAGGTTTTGGAGGTGAAACTCTGCTCGACTTACGGATTTGGGTCGAATTTTCGCAGGCGAGACCTTTCTTTTCGGACGAAAACTCGGTTCGGTATGGGTGAGCCACGCGTCCGCTGGTGGGCTTCGTGCTTTCCAGCTAAGACGGCGTGGTTTTGTCACGTCGCGTTCTGACGCAAGCTTCGTGCTCCTCGTTCGAATCGTGGTCGTGGTTTTCGAAACCAACCGTCAGATATAACCGTCGATTTCGTCTCGGGTTCCAGGTTTGTTGCTCGACCTGTTTCCCGCCTCGACGTGGCACTTCGAAATGTCGGGGGCAATCTGGACCGTTGATTTCGATCGTGGTCATCCTCTCATCCGCCAGTATTTCCCTTTTTGAGGGCGATCGTGGCCACGTTGGCAATTCCGCTTTTAAATAGGCTGTTCCTTTCTTCTGAGAGTTACCGTGCTCCAGAATCCTAAAATTTTTCTAAAGAGAGAGAGTTCCCGCTTAATCTCCTCAATGGCGCCGAAATCCAAGAAGTGTATCGCGAAAGGAGGAGGTCCCGGGCGCTATTCCGACCACCTTTCTGCTGGTGCGCCCGCCCGTATACCTGAGACACCCTTGGGTGAGTCGATGGGTTTGTCTGACGACTTTGTGTCGGTTACAGGCGTCGGGTAGGGGAGAATGAGCATTGCTTGTCCTCCCTGGATTTAGTTGTCTTTTGGTAGTTTCTCTGATTTAGGGCAAAATCGTCCCCCTTTTTGGGCGGATTTTGTACTGACTCATAGAGGGCGATTCCCGCCTCCATAGGTGAAATTAACATTTACTAGGTGAAGGCGAACTCGTTTCTTGATAGGCGAGTTTGACTTTTCCTCTGATAAAGGAGAATATCGTTTTCGCGGGCGGATCCTGCTCTTAGTTGAGCGGGTCTCGCCTTTGACAGGCGGATTCGCCCGTCTTTGCTTGATTGGGCGGATCCTGCTCTTAGTTGAGCGGGTCTCGCCTTTGACAGGCGGATTCGCCCGTCTTTGCTTGATTGGTGGATTTTCCCTTGGGGCGGATCCCATCCTGACTCTTTGGTCCTTTCTTGCAGTGATCTTTTCTGACGAAGCCCTTCCAAAGGGCGCGACTATCGGTCTCGCCGGGGGCACAGGCTATACGGCGCCTCCCCGATTTCCCTCCATGAATCTGGTGCCTGTGTTCTCTGCTGATAGGCCGGATGGCTTGGTAAGGAGAGTCACTGACGGGCACCACCTGACGCTGCGTGAGCTGACCACCGATGCGGTGTTGACAAACGAGGCCAGGACAGAGTTACACAAGCCCTAGTTTTTGTTCGGCGATGCCGCGACTGATCCTTCCGCCTTGTTGATCAAGGAGAGCAGGTGGCTCCGTGAAATGGACGGGGTCCCTTATTATCTCCCTAACATGCCGAGGGGATTCTCTATCGTTGAGCTGCGTTCCTTCGCGGTCCCGAGGACGGTGAATTGGGACTTGACCCCTACTCAAGATGGGGTGACTTGCGGCGTCTTCACGGGCTCTACGGCTGGGTATGGAGTGGAGAGTTCTTGCAAGCGCGTGATGGGTCTGCGCCCTGGCCTACTGTCCAATGAGCCGCCGGTAGGAGAGAAGTTGGCGGGAGATTTCCCCCAAAAGACTTCAGAGCTCCGGGGTGGGTATATTCTGCGCCTGGCAGCGACACTTGGTGGTCCAAGATCACCGACTACGTCCTGGCTGAGAATTCTGATCTTAAGAATTTGGAGCTGTATGTGGCCATTCGGGCCACTCGACATGGTTTGAGGGGAAGATCACGACCGTCGAATCTTCTGCTATATACATAGAATGTACTTGCCGTCTTTTCGGTACAGTCCTCTTTCTTTCGAGATAATTCGCCAAAGGAAGAGAACTGCTGCAGGACTTCTCCCTGACTCATGGCTTCCGACTCCGACCACAGCGTTTCTGAGGGCGTCGGGTCTTCCGCCACCGTCGTCGATGTCGGTGCTCCGCCTGCTTCCCCCGCGAATTCGGTTCAGGGGTCTTCTGCCCCAGACCCCACAGCTCACCCTGCCTTCGAAGCTCTCCAGAAGTTGGAGGGATTGGTGCACGACATCGGCATCTCGGTCGGCATAGGTGACGGGAGGTATTACGATGCGCTCCCCCTCGTGGAGTCGGGTCTGAAGGCGGTCCGCCGTGAGGGTGGCGTCTTGCTTGCACGGCAGTGTAAGCGGGAGCTCGAGCACGTGGAGGGGTTGATGTACCGCCTCGAAGAGCTGGCGTACGACGACCCTTCCGACGTGCCACCGTAAAGGCTACACCAATGAAAGGAATAACAAGAGGTGGCAAGAAATGCAAACTCCGTCCGAGATACCTTGGACCATTCGAAGTTTTGGAGAAGATCGGACCTGTAGCCTACCGGCTAGCCTTGCCCCCAGAATTAGAGAAGATTCATAACGTGTTCCACGTCTCAAACCTGAAAAAGTACGTACCAGACCCCAGACACATCATTTCGCACCAAGCCTTGCCCCTGCGGGAGGATCTATCTTATGAAGAACGACCGGTTCGAGTGCTAGGCTTTAAGGAGAAGCAGCTGAGAAACAAATCCATATTGCTGGTTAAAGTTTTATGGAATAATCGAGGCGTTGAGGAGGCAACATGGGAACTAGAATCTGAGATGCGAAAAACATATCCACATTTATTTTGAGGGTACGTAAAAATTTCGGGGACGAAATTTCCTTAAGGGGGGGAGTATGTAACATTCCAAAATTTTTTTTCCCTTTCATTGATCGGATACCATTACCGACACCAATCCATAAATTAGTAGATGCTTTTCTTCATTGCATCTCATATAATCTTCTAGTATGAGAATTTAACTTAGCTAATTCTCATATTGTGATCTAGTTAACTAAGTCATAGCATGCATACAAACTTAGCATGTAAACCTAAGTTAACCATGCTTTAAACCTTGATTAGAGATAACCAAATCATTAAATACCTAATGTGAAACTCTCTAATTAACATAGTTATTATATTTGTTCAGCCATGTTAGTGGGGAAAATTTTGCATAAAACCCCTCAACTTTGGCCAAATTGAGGATTTCTCTTCACATGGGCTTATATATATGTGCCCTCCACCTCTCACTTTGCCATTTTTCGAAAAAAAATCTCTTAAAAACCTCCTCCCTATCCTCTGAACGTCTCCAGTACCTCTCCTCTTAAAAAAAAAATAAATAAATAAAAGATTTCCAAAAGCCTTCATCTCTCAAGAACATTGAAGAAGAGATTTCCAAAAGCCTTCATCTCTCAAGAACATTGAAGAAGAAGGAGTGGAGAAAGAAGGTAGTTGAGGGCTTTGGTGGAGGAAGTGGGGCAAAGTCAAAACCCTAGGTAAAACTCTCAGTTGCATGTTGTTATTAAGGATGTTAGAACTGAATTATATAGTTAATTTGGATTTAGTCTTGCATGTAACATTTTAGGGCATGCATGTCAATTTATCTTGAAACAGAAATTTCGTGCAGAAATTTCCAGCAAGATACACTACCACTAAACAGATCATAACTTTCTTTGTATATATCCAAATGAAGAAATTCTTTTTGTTCTAAAAACTATACTTCCGTGGATTTCATTTGAGTCCCTATTTGTTTAATTCTGAGATCATTCACTTATTTGAAAGTATGGTTTAACTCAGTGCATGTGTCTGAAACTGTCTGCCTGAGTTATGTCATTTGTAAAGAGTATATATCTCAACATATACCATGCATGCATGAAATTCTTTCTGTTCTAGAAACTACATATTCGTGGATTTCATTTGAGATCTTGTTTGTTTAATTCTAAGATCATTTACTAGTTTAAAAGTATGGTTTAACTCAGTGCATGTGTCTGAAACTGTCTGCTTGAGTCATGTCCTTTTTAAAGAGCATATATCTCAACATATACCATGCATGCATGAAATTCTTTCTATTTCTAAAACTAGACTCAATTGTATTTCTGTTGATAGGAGTTTGAATTAATTTGAATAACGTTTGGTAGGCCTAAACCTAGTTCTAATAGCTAGCGTATGTGCTGGAAATTCCAGTCTACCCCCCCTGTGTTGTTTTGCATGTAACATGCATTTTAAAAATGCAAAATTGATGAAACTCATGGGACATGGAAGCTAATCCATAATATTACTTACATACCAAGTATGAGCTCTTTGGGATATAGTTAAGTACCCGAAATAAATTATTCATCCCAAATGATGATCTCTGTTTTTCTGCTACAGTTTTGATAGGTGTAGTTTTCTGAGAGCATGACTCTTACTATACACCATGCATTGATGTAAAAGTTTTATATTCTGAAATTAGACTCATAATGGAGTCATTTGAGACTAGTTTCATGCATTTTGGACATCAATTGCTGTACCATCTATTCACCTAAATCTGCTGCATGTACACTACTTAGGTTGCTGTGCATATTAGAGATATTAGATGCAATCATCTAGGGTGTAGCTTATACCATGATATAAGTTTTAAGTTAAAGTTTTAAAAGACATAGTGTCTAGAATCTCATGTGGGTATACATGTATATATAGGACAGAGAATCTTGGATTCATTCGTTGGCCGAGAGGATCCCGACATAATCGGTAGGTAACCTTTCATTGTTTCCTCTCAAGTCTTTGAGAGTTCGATTGATTACTTTCTTGAAATTCCTGCGAGTTAGTTTCCCATGCTAATTGTATATCTTATCATTTTCATAATATTCCTATTTGATTCACCTCATGCATGGGCTCGTTGTTGATTGGTTAATCATTGCTATCCTAATGTTGTTTATTTCAGTTTTATACCTTCGATGTCCTTGAATGATTTCATTGCAACAATTCAAATTGATTCGATGGTTCAACTATTGATAATGATAGTATTCCTCTCTTCGTTGATGATTGATTGTCTATATTCATGGATTATGCCCTGTGTGAAGTAAGCTTCACCGGTGGGTGGTAATGTTATAGTGTCCCGGTGGGACAATGCCCTGTGTGAGGACGCTCACCGGTGGGTGTATAAAAGCATGCGCGGTTTATTGATTATCCCATGATTGGGGAGTTTGGAATCCTGAATATTAGACCTTGATTATTCATCTTTACATGTTATTTCACTTCGGTCAATGATTACGATATAAGAATGGCAACTTAATGTTGAGACCCCGTTGTTCAAGTTTGATATCTATGTCTATCATTTTCATTCGTTCCCTTGGATTGTACCCGAGATTTTTATGGTTACCTATTGGGCCTTAGGCTCACCCCTATTGTTTCTGAATCCACTCGCAGGTCATACAACTGGCAAGGATAAGGGCATTGCAGACCCTGAATTTGAAGATTAGCTCCAGAGGAAAATCTTAATAGGGGTTAATTTATGTTCACTTTTGTAGTACCTTTGACTTATAAAACATGTATTAATGTTGTAGCCACTGCTATTATTGTAATATTTTGTATTACCCTTTAGTTCTCTTCTATTTTGGTATTCAATGGACTCTGCTGTCAACCTCGTGATCTTGGGTATTGCATATGCATCTCTACTGCTTTATTTTTCGCCCTTCAGTATATCTATGTTGTGATGTGCATAAAGATTTAGCAGGTCGACCCTTCTTATTACAGATAGGTCATGCTCAAATTTTTATGTACCTCCCAGAGGAGGGGCGTTACATGTGGTCTACTAGAAACATTTGGCAAACAAGATTTTCTTTTCAAATCAAAACAATATTTGGCCAAATGACCAAAACGACCACAAAGATCACATTGATACACTTGAGCATGATTATGATGTACTTTATGTGCATGTGTGTGTATATGTGATGAAGAAACTTGATGAGATGCACAATGAGCATTAGTATTCTTACGTTTGTGTGCAACATAGCAAAATTTAGCAATGTGGCCTTTTCGGCCGTAAATTGAACACTTGTAAACTGCCCCTGTTCCAAACTCATTCGAGCAGTATTGTCTGAATGCAACTGCATCAAGGCGGTCCCCGAACGAGTTTCGGTTTTCGAAAGGCTCAGCACTGAAACGCCAAAACCAAGGTGTAGGAGTTTCCGACAAAGAAGAACAGTGGTTAAAGACGGAGAATTTCCGAGAGTCACCACTAACATGACCAGCAGAGGGACATCGGCACGGGATAATCTCGAGTCAATTATGAAAGCATCCTAGCGTATAACCCGTCTGCAGTCTGGAGCCATCAAACGAAAAACTTACGGTAGGGTTCGGACAAGGGTACCTTCAGAAGATGAAGAATCTGATGCCGGCTCCGCGGTTGTATCAGATAATACGATACGGTATCCAGCGAGGGACAACCCCGCGAGGCACTTATGATAAGTGCGGAACAAGTGTCCAAGATGCTCGAAGAAGCCTTGGCTAAACAACAGGAGACCTTCAGGTTCGAAATGCAGATGGCCATGCAGAACATGAGAGAAATGCATGACCAACAAATCCAAGCATTGACGAACCAGCAAGGCGAGCCAAGTCGTCGTAACCCGGTTAATCTGGAAGATGAGGATACAAATGCGAATGAGACTCATAATGCCAATAATCCTCCCGTCAATGCAGGGGGTGGTAACGAGAATGCCAACGAAGACTCGGGTGAAAACTTGAAGATCAAAAATCTCAAGAGCAAAATCAATACGTTGATTTCCGCTCAAGAGATGAAGAAAACAGGCATTCCTTGTCCATACCCAAGAGAGTGGGAATCAATCCCATATCCGGCGAAGTTCAACCTAATTAACTTCACGCCGTTTAATGGGATGGGTTCACCCACTCAACATTTGATTTATTTCAAATCTCACCTGGGAGTTATCTCTGGTAATGAGCCTTTGATGGTACGGTCCTTCGTTGGCACTCTTCGCGGAGCCGCCTTCGATTGGTATCGCCGCCTCAAGCCAGGAAGCGTAAATAGCTGGGACGACATGGAGACCAAATTCCTCGCTAATTTCTTTGACGACGACACAGAGATATCCATCGGGTCGTTGCTGGACGAGAAGCAGAAAGACGGGGAATTGGTGGACACCTTCGTCAAAAGGTTCCGGAACAAGGCGATGAACTGCCGGGACCCGATCACCGAGGAGTTTATTCTCCATACTTGCCACAACAACCTCACGCTGGACGTGTTGGAAGCAATGGGGATAGCACCGTCCAAGACATGGAAGGATCTGAAGGTCTGAGGAGAGCAAGCAGAGCGATTCCTAAGAAGGAAGAAGGCGGAGAGAGGCCAACAGGCGACAAATGCTCCACAATAGAATTTTGTCTCACGAGGAAAAGGTAAGGCACATGCTAATGCAGTTGATGCTAATCAAACTTTCCAATTGCAACCTTAGCAACAGCAGCAGTAACAAGCACCACAACAACCTCGGGGGCAATGGCAACAACGCCTCAGAAGCAGAAATCTTCGGAGCCGAGGTTTCCTAAAGTGTACTCCTTCAAGGATAATGAAGTTCTCGGCATCTTTAAATACCTGTTGGAGAATAACAAAATCCAGCTGCCAGCGATCGTGGATCAAGAAGGGGCTAGCAAAGTAACGGATCCAAAGTATTGCGCATACCATAGAGCGGTCCATCACCCTACCAAGTCGTGCTCCACCTCAAGGACAAGATCCAGGTGCTAATTGATGTAGGCGTCATAACCCCGAAGCCGTCCAAGAATGTTGGAGCAAATACAGTGTCAATCAGCTTTGGATTGGTGCCCACAACATGGTTCAAACCAGAGCACATCACCAAAGTAGGGATGAAGACTGTGAACGATGACCCACATGGACAGCGCCAAAAAGGACTTGTGCCACACACAGCCCCAAACGGCGAAATCCTCTGGGTTCATCCTGATCTCATTGAAGACGAACAGTGGGCGACTTCCTCGAGAAGAAAAAGCAAAGTCAAGTCCTGCAATGTTACGTCCGCAATCTTTGAAGAGGATGGCGATGAAGCTCCTACTTTCCCGCTCTCCGAAGAGGAACAAGAGGTCTTTTCCACTAGAAGCGGAAATGAGTATCACTACAATTATCCACCGCCTAGTGAGCAGGGGATGAATAAGCGGGGACCAGCCAAAACTCTCACAGAGATGGGGGTGATTACGAGTCCTACACCGGGCGTAGAGGCTCGACTCACGGAGATGGGGGTGATTACAAGTCCTACACCGGGCGAAGAGGCTCGACAACAGCCAGTGAATAAACCGAAAGAGAAGAATCCCCAGGAGGTTTAAAATCCGAAGCAGTCTCGTTTCAGTCGCCCGATTGGAAGAGACAAACTGGAAAGCTCGAAGACTCCGCAAGTCTTTGATATAATGGCTCAACTAGCCAACATTCCAGCACGGATAATGCTGTATGAGTTGCTGCGGTTATCCAAGGAAACCAGGGAGGCCTTGCAAGAAGCTTTGGCCAATTCAGAGGTGTTTCTGACTCAAATCAAGCCGGCGCCTGAAGGGCCAGAACCGCTGAGTCAACACTGCAATATAGCAACTAAGAACCTTCCCTGCATTGCTTTCACCAAAGAAGATATGCAGACGAAGAATTCGTACCACGATCGACCGCTATATTTCATCGGGTACATTGGCTCCAGCAAAGTTAACCGAATCCAAGTGGATCCGGGTTCTGCTGTGAGTATTATGCCGCTTCGCTTGATGCATTTCCTCAGCATTCCGGTTAGCAAGTTAGCGCCACGGGCACTGTTATCTACGGATTCAACACTAGCAGGTCAAGACCCTTGGGTAAGATCCGGGTAAAGTGTCAAATGGGAGATTTGAAGACGGAAGTCACGTGTTATGTGATCGATGCCGAAACTTCATATAACTTATTATTGGGTCGGCCTTGGATCCATAGTAACGTTATAATCCCTTCCACACTCCATCAGTGTTTAAAGTATGTCGACACTGATAATAAGGTTAGGACGGTGGTCGTGGATAAGCAACCATTCAAAGGGTATGAGAATTATTTCACTGATTCTCTCCTTTATGGTAACGAATCCGATACTGAATAATCGGCCCATGGCACGGACAGCGGAGAAGAAGCTGATACCGAAGCCGGATTTGATTACAATGGAGGTTATGTTTTAAACGACATTGTACCCTTTGTAATCAACCTTGAGGATGAACAAACGTCAGAGGGCAGTTGTAACTGGCAACTTACTAATAATGAAATAAATAACGATTTGGAGTACTCCCTGTCTCTTGATGATGTGATAAAAGAATTGTATGATAATCCTGATTTGTATCTGCCGCTTCGATCGTCCTATATAACAAAGGAACGCCTCCAGCATTCTTTCGGAACAACCATGGCCGTCCCGAACAAAATAAGAGGCGCAAAAGAAGTGATTTATGGTAAAGGAAAAAGCTCCCCATTACCAGATCATTTCTTAAGCGAAGATGAAGATGATGACAAACCTGGTCGGCATTTATCTAAGTATAGCCCGGAAGCGCGCAAGCTCATGGAAAAGCAGGGGTATGATTTCACACTCGGAGAAGGTCTATACTTCGATCGAGGTCCTCGTGTTCCAGCCAAAGCAGCATATGTACCAAAAGGGAGACCCGATGATTATTATAAATACGGACGAGGGTTAGGGTATGAATCTTCTTCAGAAGACGAATGCTGCTGGTTAATTAATAACCAATCATCTAAGCAATACAAAGATGGAAATTCATCAGATGCCTCGGAATGGGATTCCGATACAAGTCTGGGGGAAGCTTTCAAAGCCCTAATGGCGAACATGGCTACAGCTGATCCGTCCACAATAGAAGACGACGATCAAATGCCAACATGGGAAGACCCGTGGGTTCATCACCTGAACATGCAGTATGGTGATAGGTTCGAAAAGAGGGAACCCCCCACTGAAGATAAAATAGTCCAAGTTAACATGGGCGACGAGGCCAACCCAAAGCCGATATTCATCAGCGATAGTCTTCCTTCAAATGAGAAGGAGGAACTAATCGCTCTCATCAAGGAATACATTGACGTCTTCACTTGGAACTATGAAGATATGCCAGGGCTCGACCCCAATGTAGCAATGCACCGCCTCGATATCAAGCCGGATGCCAAACCTGTCAAACAACAGCAAAGACGGTTTCGTCCGCAGATAATGGAAGCCATCGAGGCAGAGGTTAAGAAATTGATCGAATCAGGATTTATCCGAGAGGAACAACATCCAGATTGGTTAACCAATATTGTTCCAGTCATGAAGAAGAACGATAAAATCAGGATCTGTATCGACTTCAGGGACCTGAACACGGCATGTCCAAAAGACGACTTCCCTCTCCCAATCACAGATGTCATTATCGACAATACATGTGGATTTGAGAGAATGTCTTTCATGGATGGTTTTTCAGGATATAACCAAATCAAGATGCACCCAGATGACGAGAAGCATACAGCGTTCAGAACGCCCCTCGGTGTCTTTTGCTACACCGTGATGCCTTTCGGTCTAAAGAATGCAGGCGCCCCCTAGAAATCTGAGAGAGCTCAGAGGACTGCAAGGGCGGCTAGCTTACATTCGGCGGTTCATCTCAAACCTTTCTGGGAAGTGCCAACCATTCTCTAAGCTAAATAAGAAAGGGGTGTCATTCATCTGGGACGACGCCTGCCAAAAAGCATTCGAAGATATCAAAACGTATCTGGCGAATCCTCCTGTTCTCGTTGCACCGAAATCGGGTAAACCGTTCTTGATTTATCTCAAAGCGATGAACCACTCGATAAGTGCTTTACTAGCACAAGACGATGATAATGGTCACGAACAGGCAGTCTATTATCTAAGTCGGACCTTGATAGGCGCCGAGTCTTGATATCCGATGATTGAGAAAGAATGCCTCGCATTGGTATTCGCAATGCAAAAGATACGGTATTACTTGGTTGGACAGATGATTTACGTCATTTCCAATGTTAATCCAGTACAGGTGTTTATGACGTAACCGGCCTCTATGAATTGGCGGTTAGCGAAATGGGCCCTTCTCTTGTCCCAATATGATTTGCACTTCAAGCAACAGAAGTCGATCAAATGACAAGCGATTTGCGATCTTTTGGCGGCAAACCCGACCACAGATACGACAGAAGTATATGATGACTTGCCGGATGAAACCTACGAGGTTAACACTATGTCGCACCAACAAGTATGGTAATTATATTTTGATGGTGCTTCGAGGGCAGTTAATAGGGTAATAACCCCGGGAGGTTCTACAGTTTCCTCCGGGGTTGGGGTTGTCTTAATTTCCCTGGGGAAGTACGTGATGCCTCGGGCTTATTCATTTACTAGTCCGTGCTCCAATAACGTAGCCGAGTACAACGCGCTTCTCATTGGACTCAGTTTCGCCAAGGAGCTGGGGGTCGAATATCTCGAAGCTTTTGGGGATTCTCAATTGATAGTCAACCAAGTCCGTGGAGAGTATGAAGTCAGGAACCAAGACCTGATCCCGTACCACCAGGAGGCCATCAAAATGGCAGAATCTTTTGAAGAATTCTTTATTGAATACATCCATCGTCTCCAGAACGCTTATGCAGATGCACTGGCAGCACTAGCGGTATCACTTGCGCAGCCTCCCGAAATTGAGCTGTTAGTTACAGTGAGGACGCATCAGCTCTGCATACCCATATACGATATGAATATTGAAGAGGAAGATGATAGAGACATAACCGCCAAGGAGGTGAATTCAACTCAAATTGGGTCTGAGTCCCGAGATTGGCGTTTTCCCATCATTGACTACGTCCAATATGGTATTTTGCCAGAGGATGTAAAAGAAAGAGAATCAATCCGCCGAAGAGCACCAAGATTCTTCTATAATACCGAGACCCATACATTATACCGTAGAGGGTACGATGGTTTATTACTCCGATGCCTTTCGAACAAAGAAACAGAAGAAGTTCTTAAGGAAGCGCACGAAGGAGAATATGGTGCGCATTAGCCCGGTCCCAAACTGTATGATCGCATCAGGAGAATAGGATATTTTTGGTCGACGATGGTTCGTGACGCAATCGAATATGCCCGAGAATGTCATGCTTTTCAGATACTTGCGAATTATATGCATCAACCACCAGAGCAGTTACACACGTCAACTACGTCTTGGCCGTTCGAGACATGGGGTATGGACATTGTCGGTCCTATTTTTCCCCCTTCAGTCAAAGGTGATCGATTCATCCTCGCAATCACGGATTACTTTTCAAAGTGGGCTGAAGCGATTCCGCTTAGAGAAGTGAAGACGAACAACGTCATCAATTTCATCAAGCATCATGTCATATACCGACACGACGTGCCAAGACGGATCATTCATGATAACGGTCCACAGTTCATAAGCAACACCTTCATCAGGTTTTGTGACAGGTTCAAAATTGAAGATGTTTCGTCGATAGCTTATTATTCCGCTGCGAATGGATTAGCTGAGGCGTTTAACAAGACGATCATTAAGATCCTGTCAAAGCTCGTGAAGACCAATAAACGAGACTGGGACGATAAACTCAGTGAAGCACTCTGGGCTTATCGCACCACCATACGCACACCTACGGGAGTTACCCCATATTCGTTGGTATACGGATGTGAAGCTGTACTACCATTGGAGATTCAAATCCCATCCCTTCGGATCGCCCTCGCAACCGAGATGACGACGGAAGAACAACATCAGAAACGTCTCGAAGAACTTGAAAGATCGGATGAAAAGCGCTTGGAAGCCCAACAACACATCGAGTTTTATCAAGCCAGAATATCTAGGGCTTTTAACAAAAGAGTTCGACAGAGAAGCTTCAAGGAAGGAGATCTGGTCCTCGCTGCTCGTCGACCGATAATCCTCAACTCCAAGAAGAAAGGTAAATTCGAACCCAAGTGGGAAGGACCGTTTGTGATAGACACAGTCTACTCAAACGGTGCATATCGCCTGATTACTCAAGAGGGCGCCAGGCAATTAATGCCAATAAATGGGAAGTTCTTGAAAAAGTACTATCCCTAGAACATTCAGGATAACCCATTTACCGGGAAGTTCCTTGAAGAATATTACACTTAATATTCTAGAGGATAACCCAAAATCTTTTTGTTACCACCAAAATCCCTCACTGATCAATTTCAATTGACAGTGAGCCCACCAAAAATGTCTTTCTGACCCTCTTGACTCTTTTCATGAACAAGAGGTCCACCTTCAGTTCGGAGTCCCCTTTCGATAAACGAAAGAACTCCCTTTCTTTTCTCTTTGGTTAAGCCTTCTCGTGGTTATAACCGAAGTTGAAGTTTCACTTTGATAAACGAAGAACTCATCTTTCGATCAGATAACCAGTCCTATAAAATGTAAGTTTATCTAGATCTTCCAGATTCTTGGAGTGGAGATCCCACTCCTAGTTTCTTTTGCACTGGAAATAGAATATAAAATTCTTCCTTTCCAGAATCAGGGAATAGAATATAAAATTCTTCCTTCCTTGTTTTCGGGTTTGCCTTCACCCTAAAAGAAGACCGAGAAATAGAATATAAAATTCTTCCTTTCTCGCACCAACCTCTTCCAAAATTTATTAATCTAGGATTCATCCTAAGAAGTTTATCCCGAATCCTAAGCAGGGATAAGTCTGCGCCTAACACGCGTCGCCGGTTTAGTCTTTTTCAGTAGAAAAAGACACCAGAGTTCGATTCTGGGGTATTCTATCCTGAAACCTAAGCAAGGATAAGTCTACGCTTAACCCGCGCTGCCGGTTAGTTCTTAACCGTTAAAAAGAATACCCGTTTACATATTCAACATTGTGGCAGGTTGTTATTGATAACACCAAAATCCATGCCTTACATGCATGTGGAATTTCATCCTGAATCCTAAGAAAGGATATGCCGACGCCTAACACGCGTCGCCGGTTTAGTCTTTTTCCGTAGAAAAAGACACCAGAGTTCGATTCTGGGGTATTTTATCCCGAAGCCTAAGTAGGGATAAGTCAGCGTCTAATACACGTTGCCGGGTAGCCTATTCCGGTAACAAGGGTGAAGTCTATGTATTCGAAGTCATAGCAACAAGTCTCAGAGGATTCAATCTCTGAGTGCAACGTCACATGCGGAACGGACTTAAAACAATCCGCATGTAAGCCCGAGTCAAACGGTAATCGGTAAGAGCACGTCAAATCCGTTAAAGGCTGGGGGTTGGCCAAAAACCCTAAAGTCAACGCCTAATACGCGTCACCGGGTAGTCTATTCCAGTGAGAAAGACGAAGTCTACGTATTCAATATCGTAGCACTAAGAGCGTTAACTCTCTTAGCACAACGTCACATGTGGAACGGATTTAGACAATTCGCATACTAGCCCGACTCAAACGGTAGTCGGTAAAGGCTAATCCCAAAAATCCTAAAAGTATTATGGTCAATCATTTCAAACGGAATGAGGAATCATAATAAAGACAAAGATAAAAACCAGTTCCACTAAGAAAATCAAAAGTCAGAGTATTCAGCAAATAAAATCATACATCAAGCCCATGGCTAAAAATCTGCTGACTAAACTTAGACAGCTTCTCATCATAAGCTTGCCTAAGCTCATCCTGCAACTCGGCTCTGATGGACTCTTCAGTCGCGGTTGAAGTCTTCACAGCAACCTCCTCTGTCTCAACCAGCTTCTGCTTCAAGGACTTCAGCTCTTCAGATAAAGCAGTGTGTGCTTGCTGATCCTGTATCTTCGTCATCTGAAGAATACTCAAAGTCTCCTCTTTCTCATGGAGTTCTCTTCGGAGCTGGTCTATCTCGGTCTCACAAGAGGCAATGGAAGAATTAAGCTCGTCGAGTGAGGATAACCTAATAACAAGGTTAGCTGCAACTCGATCTACCCGGTCCCGCTGCACCTGAATCTCGAGCTCAGCAAGAATCCTAGTATCACGCCATGTCTGTAAGCGAGTATCCAACTCGGTAGCAATGAATGAAGAAGCGCCTGCATCCCGAAACTCGTGAAACATCTGAAGCTCACGCTCTAGGTAGTCGAGATCATCAACTATAGCCTTTGCCAGATCCGGGTATCCTGCATCCCTTATTGAATTTATTTTAAGATCAAGGAATGGCTTAAACTGGTGAAGGGAAAGTCCGCCGTGGAAGAGTTTGCCAATCATAACATTCACGAAGGAGAAGAAGGAGCGGACTTCTATGCAGATGACGATATTCTCAGGGTCATTGTCAGATAACAACTCCTTCACAAGGACATGAAGCCGAGAAGAAAGCTCTACACAAGAAGGAGAAATTCGTCAAGAAAACCTTAATAAGGAAGTAAATGACATTTCTCAGTTGCTTAATATATACCTTCTACCCCTTGGGTCACTGGGGGTAGTGGAGGTGCAACGAGTGTGGGTGTATCAACTGGTGTAGTTGGTCTCACAGCCGACTCAACAGGATCAGTCTCGACAAAAACTCCTGTCAAATATAAAACAGAATTCTTAGATGCATCACATTATAGCTGCATTAGTCAAAAATTGGCTTGTCCTATAATTAACTTGAGAAGAGCCACGTACCTTCAGAAGAACTATCCTCGGGATTCTTAGGGAGCGTAGACTCAGGAAATATATCTTCAGGAAACTGGTCATCAATCTGAGGAGAGCCATACATGAAGTGGAGCATAGGAGTGTCCACAAGCAAGCCTTCCTCGTCAAAATCATCAGTCGAGAAATCTGATACAAGAGGATATAAGTACAAAAGAAGAATAAAGAGACTACAACCAATAGAAATGAGTTACCTCTTATAAGTGCGTCAGCCTCTTTATTCCCAAGATCCACGTTTGCCTCCTGCAAGTTATCTAAAAGAGCGAGAAGCACAGAGACAATCAGGGAATGCACAAATTCTGAATTATTCGACTCCTTTGTGTGCTATCTAAAAGATATATTGTTAATGGTAGATGTACCTGGATTCATCGAACCGGGTCCTACATTGACAGTCTCCCTAATGTCGGCAGCTTCTGCAGGCCTTTCTACCTGGTGCGGTGAGGCGGACTCACCAGAAGATGTAAAATCATGAAAAGCAGGATCAAGACTCATCTCTCTCTCCCCACGCTCTCCTATATAGAGATGGAAAAGCATGAGTCGAAGTTCTGAATGATGTCTCGTCTGGGAAGAAGGAAGGAATTCTTCATCTTGGTCAGCTGTGGTCCCTAAACATCAAACCATTGTCAGGTTTAATAATTCTGGAAGATAAAAGGAAAGAGTAAGAAACTGACCTCGTTCAGAACAGTCCTCGTGATCTTCAAGATCTCCGCCTGAAGCTTCATCAGCAGAATGAAAGATCTTCTTTCCCTCTTCGTCAATCCGACGAGTCTTGTGCCGTGCCCTTTGTGACCGAGCATTTTTCCAAATCATACGAGAATCAGCCTGAGAAGCCTCCTCAGCCTCTAGCTCTACAAACGGCTTCACGGGGACAGTTTTATTAGCTGCTAACAACCACTTGCAGCTTAAGAAGGTGATGTTCAACTGCCGCTCAGCACTCGGGAGACTGAACTTAGCACCAGTACAGCCCGTCACGGTCCACAACCATGCACGAAGACCGTCCACCAAACCGCCGTGGGTCCGAAGCTACTGACGTGGATTCCCGACATAAAGCTGATCATAGCCAAACTAGCGAGCGAATCGGTAGGGTAGGTATGGCTCTATGAAACACTGATTCCTCACCCGGAAAGTCAGATAACCCGACCTGATATTCACCAGCCAGTTAAATCAGCCGATGTCTAAATGAGTTCGATACTCCCTCGGCTTCTCCTCATCAATCAGACACTCGCCCTATCGGCCGGGAGCTGGCGATTCACTTTCCTTCCGTGTACAAGCACTAGAAATCTGTCGAAGCCCTCGATGAATGTTAGCCACCATCACCGGAAGAAGCGAAAGTTCCTTTTTGTAGGCAAGCTTAACCGCTGGGTAGAGCACCTCCAATGGCAAGATATCACTAGACTGATATGGGACCACGCATTTCTTTAACTAGATAGCGAGGTAACCGGCGAGAAGGGTCATCGGTCGAATCGGCGCGGTGGCATGCCACAAGAATGATTTAAACTTGGTCCCTGTAGGAAAACCACTCTCAGGACTGCTAATGGTATAGGAATGAGCATCAACCTTCTTCAGTAGACTATTAACCCCTGAAGGAGTGAGTGGTGCCAGCTCACAAATAGCCTCGCCAGAATTGCTCTCTAGATTCCTGAACAAATAAGACGCAAACTGTTTCTGGCTCACATGGGATTTAGCCCTCTTCGCTAAAGGTTCAGACTGCGCCAAAGCGATATGATAGTGACATGTGAGGTCCCATAAAGTCTCGTAGCGGTCGGGCATGCGATCCTTCAGCTGACTTAATTCTTGGTTGGAGGGAAAATATTCCTGATATAGCATCTGTCCCATGGGCAAACCAGAAATCCTGTGCATCTCATGGAGGGCCAAGCCCAACTCCCCTTGCCGGGTCAGAAAAGTGTTCGAGTCCGGGTTGTAGAGCTCGCACAAAGCGAAGAAATGCTTCGCGCTAACAGGCAAACCATACATGGTGGCACGAACGGCTGCATACAGACCACAAGCGTGCAACTCCTCGCTCCATCGGCTCAAGACGTACTTCGTCATGCGAGTCCACCAAAGCTTGTCCAAAGAATGGACCCAACCATAAAATCTGTGACGTGTCGCAGGCATCTCCCGTCCTAAAGCAGCGAGGCGATTCTTCAAAGTAGAAGCAGCGGCAAGAAGCTCGTTACGTGGCGGTGCATCTAACCCCAATACTCCAGGATGCAATCCAGTGATATGACTCCTGCTCGAACCAGGAGCTGCCTGATGAGTGATGTAGCCACAGTGAACACTCTCATGCTCCTCCGTCAAGCGCCACGACATCTCCCGTGTCACAGCCTGACGCCTGAGCTCAGTCAACGAACGATGCCGAGGAATCTTCGGCAACTATATGAAACCACCGCCAGTTTTATGAAGCCACTGCTCGGCGTCAATAAACACTGCACCCGGGTCTCTGGCAGAGTCACCAAATAAAAAGTTGGTCTTCTTGAGAGGCTGAATAGAACTGGCATCCTTCACGAAAGGCGCATCTGTAATCAACTGTCGAAGAGCTCGATGTCCACCTTCCTTCACCACTTGGGCAACCTCTGTCGACATGCCCGAAGCAAACTAAGGAGTAACTGGAATAGGGAAAAAATCGTTGGAAGTCGAATAATACTCGCCACGACGCCCGTACACTGCGTGAGATGAGAACGCTCCAGAAGGATATTCCACTGGAAGCAAACATTTAAACATTTGTTAGTCTCAATTATAAAAGGAAGTTGAACTCATCCTACGAATGGGTAAGATAGAGTCACTGCCTTATAAAGGGTGAGACGATTTGGCCACATTATGCACTTATAAGGTAGGATATATCAAAAAACATATCCCTGCCTTATAAGGCACAATACAGCGTCAAAACACCCCCCTTTATTTTGAGATATGGTTTTGACCAAGCAAAACATATCTTTAAAGCGTCGATCCCCACCAAGGAGAATCAAGGCTCATCCCGATTGCCTCACCAAGGAGAACAACGTGAGGGGTAAAAAGGACTAATTTGCAAATTCCCAAGGAAAAAGGGACTAATTTGTAAATATGCCAAAAATAGCTCACCAGCATAAGAGGGAGGCGCGCCATCAGCCGACGCGGTAGAGGACTGACCTCTCGCAATACGAGACATGGTGACCTGCAAAATAAATTAAGGGATCAGATCCAGAAAAAAAATTCCCCTTTTTATTGCAATTCTACCCCCCTGAAAGATGAGCTTGAAGCTGTAGGGTGAAAATTTGATTTCCCGAAAACAGGGAGTGTTTGTTTGTATTAATAAGAAGGCTTATTACAAACTAACGAATCAAATGTTTACAACAGAAGCAGAGGGAAAGCCCTCTTTGTTTTGTGTGGGGACTTTAGGTGGCTACAGGATGCTTCGCTCGATGCTCGTGTCGAGTCTGCTTCCCTTGGACCGTTCGAATGAGGTTGCTGGAGAGCTTCAGTACGTAGTAGAAGCTCGGGCCAATAGAGTTCGGGTCTGCTTAGTTCGTCGGCGATCGGAGCTCGGAACTAGGCGGTGGTGCTGTAATGCAAGGATCTGCTAACAGCTTGGTCTCAACTCTTTTTCTCCAAGTTTTGCGACCTCTCCTCCAGTGTGCTGGAAGGGGCTTTTAAATGGAAGAAGGACAGCTTGACTCCTCCTTGAATTGTGGGATGTGACCACCTCTTCTTCAGAGACGTCTAGCTGCTCCTCGATACCATGAATGGTCATTCCAGGGATTGTGCTTTATGTCCTGTCACCTACGATGGGAAGGCCCATTCTTGTATATGAGGCACGAACGACTGCTATCCGAGTGGATTTGACCAGCATTAATGAACCGCATTTATGAGTCCGCAGATCGATGAGGCGTCTGTCCGATCACCAGTACTGTGCGTGACCGCCCGGCGTGCTTTGAGCACGACGCTTTCTCCTTTCCGGTCAGGAGAGGCGGTGAAGTAGGTGTACAGTACTCCCATCTCAGCACGTGGGGTAGCGGATACCCAGCTATACTGACAGTCTTGGGGTTTGCTGGCGGATTCTACTCTGTACTCGGGCAGGCGAGTTGAGTGAAAGGCGAACTTCCGCCATCCTGATCGATCTTAACTCGTGCTGGCGAGCCGACCGTTAGGCGAACCTGGAATCGAGCATATCTGATGTTTATGAGATTTAGGCCCGTGCCATAGAACTGAGCGTGCGAGCTCTTCTCGTAAGCGAATCTCCCATAAGCCTATAGAGGTATTTTTTTACCGTCTACAAGACCCCCTTCAAAGTTTTCAGACCTAAACCGGCTTGCGTGTGGTCTGGAATACTTTGAATAAAGAAATTTTTGGCGAAGTAAGCGCATTTGATTTCCTTTAGGATTTTTAGCAAATCCTCAGCTATCAACGGGTTTGATGTGCCTTTACCGATTACCGTTTGAATCGGGCTAGCCATACTATTTCCCTCAGTATGATGAGTTGTTGAACAGTTTCTCTTAGGCTTAATGCTAAGATTTCTGTTCTAACTCTTAGCCGTCTGTGGCGTGGGTTTTATCCGTTTAAGCGAGGTCATTCTATTGGCTTCGTTTGTAATTTTACCTTTAGTGGTGAGTGAATCGTTCAGGCAAAATTAGTCTTTGGGGAGCCAAGTTCCGTGCAACTCGCGGGGTTATGCCAAGTATTTGCAGGCGAAACTCTTCCTTTTTTGAGGCGGACCCAGATCTGACGGGAGATGGGCCGCGTGTCTGCTGATAGGGCTTTGTGCTTCCCAGCTAAAGCGGCGTGGTCTCATCAGGTCGTGGCGATCGTGACTTGACGACACGATCTTCGTGCGTTTCGCCCCGCGACGCATCGTGGCCGTGGTTTTCGAACTCGACCGTCGGATGCAACTGCCAACCCTGGTTCCTTCGATATACCGAAGGTGATCTGGGCCATCGAATTTGATCGTGGCCACGTCTCCTGTTCGTTAGGGTTTTCGCCTTCCGAGGGCAATCGTGGCCACGTGGGTAACTCCGCCCTTCTAAATCAGCCATTTCCCTCCATTGGGAGTCACCGTGCTCTCAAATCTCGAAAGGAACCTCCAAGGAAAGAATTCCCGCTTCATCCTACAATGGCTCCGAAATCTAAGAGGTGCAAAGTGAGGGGTGCAGGCCCCGGATGTTACTCCGACTGTCTCTCTGCCGGCATGCCTACCGGTGCTCTGGAGTCACGCCCAGGTATGTTGATGGGTCCGTTGGACGATTCCTTGTAGATCTTAGGCGTCGGACTTTGCTCATTATGCTTGGTAGCTTCCCCGATTTGGGGCAAAGTTTGCCCTATTTGCCTTTAGAGGATGATTACTGTCCCTGCAGGCGAATCTTTCAGTGGGAAGGAGGTGAACTCCCTTTTCGCAAGGCGAGTTCGGCCCTTTCTCATTAGAGGGGAGTATAGTCTGTACGGATAGACCTCGTTCGAAATGGGTTCCCCCTTTCGATAGGCGATTTCGCCCTCCTCTGTTCGATGGGCGATTTTGCCCCTGCAGCGGATTTTGTCTCGATTGACTTTTCATTTCTTGTTGCAGCGACCTTTTCTGATGAGGCTTTCCCGGAGGGTGTGGCCATTGGCCACGCCGGGGTTACGAGTTATACGGCACCTTCTCGATTTCCTTTTTTGGCTCCAGTGCCCGTATTCACCGCTGATAAGCCACATGGTCTGGTACAGAGAGTCACGGATGGTCATCACTTGACATTACGCGAGTTGACGACCAACGCGGCGCTGACAGATGAGGACAGGGCAGAGCTGCCGAAGCCTCAATTTTTGTTCGGCGACGCTATGGCCGACCCTTCTGCCCTGTTGCTCAAAGAGAGCCGGTGGTTCCGCACGGTAGAGGGGGTTCATTATTACCTCCCCAGCATGTCGAGAGGGTTTTCGATCGTCGAGCTGCGGTCCTTCGCCATTCCTCGGACGATGAACTGGGATTTGACCCCTTCTCAGGACGGGGTCACTTGTGGCGTCTTTACGGGCTCCACTGCTGGGTATGGAGTGGAGAGTTCGTGCAAGCGCGTGACGGGCCTGCGCCCTGGCTTAATGTCCGCTGAACCGCCCGTGGGGGAGTCGACAGCGGTGGCGG
>NC_033800.1:100948369-101009593 GCF_001876935.1 Asparagus officinalis
CCCACCCCACCCACCCACCCACCCAAAAAAAAAATCCAAAAAAACCCAAGGAAAAAAAACAAAAGCGAACACCACAAAAGAAACTATTGCCCCATTGCAAATAGACCCCCTTTAGTTCAATTTTTTTTAGATAGACTTCCTTAGTGAATTTTTGTTGACTCTTTTACTCTCAGGAGTTCTGTTCGAAAAAAATAAATAAACTAATAAACTGTTCGAAAAAAATAAATAAACTAATAAACTATCTGTGAGAGTAAACGAGTTAAAAGAAATCATTTAGTGGGTCTATCTGCAGCAATATAACCATAGGGGGCCTACCAGCAATTGGGTGATATATAGGTTGTCCATCTGCAATTAACCCAAATAACAAAGTTTGCTTCTCATTTGAGATGGAGATATTTGAATTTTAATACCCCTTACATGAATCTACTCAAGTTTATTAATTGCTATTAGGTTTACATATGTTATTCTACTGTTACTGAGGTTTTGATAAAACTTTGATCTTTTCTCAGAGATATTACATAGATACTGCACGAGAGCTAGCGAGGTTGGTCGGGGTATGCAAAGCTCCGATCATACAACATTTTGCTGAAACAATCTCAGGAATGATGACAATTAGAAGTTTCAGCCAAGAATCCAGATTCATCGACATAAATTTTCATCTCTCTGATGGGTACTCTCGGCCCAAATTTTATACTGCCGGTGCAATGGAGTGGCTATGTTTTCGTTTAAATATGCTTTCCTTCCTCACATTTGCGTTTTCATTGATATTCTTGATTTCAGTGCCAAAAGGGTTTATAGATCCAAGTATGTTTTTCAGTATTTGTCATACTTCATTTAAGATAAAAATAAAACTGTTTACATGTAAATTTGATTTTTTTTTACCCATTTCAGGTATTGCAGGTCTCGCTGTGACTTATGGGCTTAATTTAAATATGCTACAAGCTTGGGTCATATGGAATCTCTGCAATCTTGAGAATAAGGTAATATCGGTAGAGAGAATACTGCAGTATACATCCATTGCTAGTGAACCACCTCTTGTTATTGAGCAAAACAGACCGAGTAGTAACTGGCCTTCACTGGGAGAAGTTGAACTTCATGACCTTCAGGTAATTGTTGGTGTCTTCACTGCTATTAAAATCCTAGAGTTTTAAATAGCAACTGCTCTATGCTTAATGTCTTTCTCCTATTACAAGTTTTTTTTTTTTTTGAAGATTGTTGGGTAGGAATACTTTCACTGGGTAACCATAAATTTTGAATTTACCAACCCCCATGATAGAGTTGCAAAAGTCTATCCAATGTATGATGTCTTACCTTGTATAGATATAAAACATCTTATGCCTGCTTGCTTGATGCTTTTGCAATATAATATATAGGTAACGCTACACAAAATCTATATGGTTTCTAAACTGATAATCTAGAGAATTCAAAGCAATGTGAATGCAAAAGTAACACTAAAACTTGATGGAAATAAAACAATAAATAGTAAAAAATTATGAACCAAAAATATGAAACTGTAACTGCAAAAAGGTATGTTCGAATAAACTTGAAATGTGAGAATTTGCGAACAATTCACAGTTCCTTATGAGCACTAACCGTCTTGGATTGAATTCATTGAATTCAATTGGCAAAAGATTTTCGAGTTTTGGGTTCTTACTAAACCAATCACACAAAATCTTTGCATTAATAAACTTTCGTTGAAGTTGGGTTCCCCGGCTTCTTCTCTCAAGAAGAAGATGGAGGGTTTTTGGCGTTTTGGCGTTTCAGTTGTTTTCGCAAACATAGAAGGAACACGAGAGAAAGAGGAAACATCGCAAGGTTTTAATTTGGGGTTTCGGTGCAGTGGAGAGGACCTTTGATAAATTATGTTTTTGTTGGAATTTTCTACAATCTAGTTCTGAGAAAGTTTTTAGTTAACTATGTAGCTTCTTTGTTTATGTTGAACGGTTCATCTTAAGGATTTGTTATCATTACAGGTCCGTTATGCCCCACACATGCCCTTTGTGCTAAAGGGACTCACGTGCACTTTTGCCGGAGGGATGAAAACTGGAATTGTTGGGAGAACTGGCAGCGGAAAATCTACCTTAATTCAGGCACTTTTTCGTATTGTTGATCCTACAGGTGGCCGGATACTTATAGATGGCATCGATATCACAACCATTGGACTGCATGATCTAAGATCAAGGTTAAGCATTATTCCACAAGACCCTACCATGTTTTGAAGGAACTGTGCGTAGCAATCTTGATCCACTTGAAGAATACACTGATGCTCAAATCTGGGAGGTAATTGCATTTACTTCAAATATTGGTATTTTCTTTGTGATTAATAGCACATAGACCCCTTCTAGTATCTTTGTTTTGACCTTAGTACCCCTCGTAGTTTTGGGGTTGCAGATAGGCCCACTGGGTTAAGTTTTTGTAACTCTTTTTTCACACTGTCACTCACTAATTTCACCCTAAAACAATACCTGTCAAAACTTCACAGAGGTTAAAGAGTAAAAAACTTTTTCCCGGGAGTCTATCAGCATCGATTAAACTAGAAGGGCAGTAAGTGGAAAATAATGGTACTACAAGGGGTCTATGTGCAATTAACCCTTTTCTTTCTGTTTGATGGCTCCTATTATGTCATACAAGTATCAGTATTTGTTAAATTATCATCTTTTTAATTTTAATTTTTTATTTTTTTTATTTTAGGCCTTGGATTGTTGTCAGCTTGGAGACGAAGTTAGAAAGAAAGAGCTGAAGCTGGATTCTGCAGGTATAGTTCATATGGGCTATTTTGTGCTCTTTGGTACTTTTATCTCAGTTAGAAACTTGCATATCACGGTTTGTTATTAACCATGAAAATTTTTCGTATAGTGACTGAAAATGGTGAGAATTGGAGCGTTGGTCAACGTCAGCTTGTATGTTTGGGTAGAATTATTCTGAAAAAGAGCAAGGTTTTGGTTCTTGATGAAGCAACTGCTTCAGTGGATACTGCCACTGATAGCTTAATCCAGAAAACTCTGAGGCAGCAGTTCTCAGATGCAACGGTCATCACGATAGCACACAGGATAACATCAGTTCTTGACAGTGATATGGTCTTGCTTCTTGATGATGGTAAATAACTGAAAAATCACACGTTTTATTGTTTCAACTTCTTGATTAAGGTTGAGATTTCTGATATGAAATACATTTTCGCATGCAGGTTTGATTGTGGAACACAATAGGCCAACTAAGCTGTTAGAGAATAAGTTGTCCTTGTTCGCAAAACTCGTGTCTGAATATACGATGAGATCAAGCTCGCAGTTTTGAAATTTTGATGTTTAGATACCACGCTTTAGATGATGATGATAATTCATGAGAAGATTATAGAAGACTGTAATTTGTGGTGGTAAGTGAAGATTCGGCTGAATAGTGTATACTACGCAAATATATGAACAGAGAGCTAGCTTCTGAAGGTATTTTTGTTAAGGAACATTGGAAGTTAGGCAAGAAAAATTTGTATGTGTACGAACAGAATGTACCATTTTGAGAAAAGGAACCTCCAAGAGTACAACTTTGCCAATTACATTATAGGAGTTGGGGAAATTTGCTAAATCTTCACCTTTTTTTAAAACAAATTTTTTCATTTATTTTTTTAAGAGAACTAGTATGCAATGCGTGTGGATGTGATGTGAGTGGGGACCACGAGCTGAGGCTAAGGCTTGAAGACCCACGTGAAGAGAAGAGAGTTTTGCTGAATGCGGAGCTTTGTTCAGCGGTTAAAAAGGCCCACCCGGTACATAACTCTCTATAAATAGTCCCCTAGTTCCCCCCTAGGTTTTCGTGCAAGGAAAGGCAGAGGGGAGGCTTCTATTTGCGGCTGCAGAGAGCGAAGTGAGGGGGCAACAAGGTGGATTCCTTATTTCGGCGGCTTTGTTTCTTGGAGAAAACACAGCAAAGAAAAAGGATTTTGTGAAGAGAGAGAAAATATTTGGAGGCTGACATTTTCTTGTGAAGAAAAGCAAGGAGCCTATTTGAGGGTTTAAATTGTGAGAGTTGTAAACCCATTGTATTCTTTTTCTCTTTAATAGTAGATCTCCCCCTCCTTGCCCGGTGGACGTAGGCAGTTTGCCGAACCACGTAAAATTGGATTGTTTGAGTTTGTGGCCATTGTAATAGTTTTTAGGATCCCTCGACGCGCAGTCCTAGAGCTGACGAGAGGAAGAGCAAATATCCCACTTTGATGGGATATTAGGCTTTCAGATTCTTGTTCCCTTTGAGAAACAAGAATTCTTATCGATTTTTCTCTCTTATTGTGCACTAGAAACTCTGCCGAAATTTCCGCTGCGCACAACAAGTGGTATCAGAGCCCAGGTTCCAGATCTAGGGTTTGGTTGGAGGAGTAGATCAATTTGGAGACCCGTTTAGGACTTCGTTGGTGATAAAGGTGGGATCTTTTGGTAAAGACTCTATCTTTCAGTTTTGGATCTATTCTTCGAAAGCAAGTATTTGACCAAGAGTGTGGAAAATCGCTTGCATTTGAAGAGGAGGCTTTATCGTTTCCAATTGAAGAAGGGAACCTCCATTAGAGATCACATGAACCACTACACGAAGCTTCTTGGGATTTGGCGAACGTGGATGTTATAATTGAAGATGAGGACAAGGCGTTGTTGCTATTGAGTTTCTTGCCCGACGAGGAATATGAGACCTTCGTTCTTACTCTGATTAATGGGAAGGCATCACTTTCGTATAGTGAGGTCACCGCTGCACTTGTGAATTATCAGCTTCGAAAGAAGGATAAGGAGGCTTCAGTTGAGCCGGTAGCGGAGGCGTTGGTCGCAAGAGGGAAGGGTCCAAACCAGAAGAATTGGAAGTCACAGTCTAGAGTAGGAAAAGATCAGTGTGCTTGGTGCAAGGAGACTGGTCATTGGAAGAAAGACTGCCCAAAGCTCGACGAATGGATGAAGAATAAGCAGAAGGGGAAAGGGAAGCAGCCATCATCAGAAGCAAATATCGTATCGGATGGTAATAATTCTGACTCTTCTATTTATTCGCTTTCTATCAGTCCTACAGATAGCTATTCGGAGGAATCTGAATGGATGTTGGATAGTGGTGCGACCTATCATGTGTGCCCTAGAAGGGAATGGTTCTTCAGTTTTGAGAAGCTGGTGGATAGTGGTGTGGTATACATGGCTGATAACCGTGCATGCCAGATCCTTGGGATAGGAAGAATTCGCATAAAGATGTTTGACGGGACTGTTAGAGAGTTAAACGATGTGAGATATGTTCCTTCTTTGAGGAAGAACTTGATCTCAATTGGAACTTTGGTTGGAGAGAGTCTGAAGGTTCGTGTTGAGGACACAGTTCTCGAGATTACGAGAGACTCTCGTATTGTGATGAAGGGCGTCAGGAGGAATAACCTGTATTACTTGACTGGAGGTATAGTGGCAGGTGGAGAACTGGCGACTTCTGTTGATTCGACTAGACTACGGCATTTGGGGCTTGGCCATTCCAGTATTGATTCCTCGCATAGATTGAAAGAGGGTGCGAAGACCTGCAGTTTGAAGTCCAGTGAACATGTTGATGTGAGCAAGAAGACCGAGGTGAAGTGTGGCACCTCTATTCACCGTGCTAAGGGTCGTTCTGGAGGAGTTCACGTGGATGTTTGGGGGCCTTCCAAGGGGACATCATTGGGAGGTAATAGACGTTTAGTTTCCTTTGTTGGTGGCTGTTCTAGGCGTGTTTGGATTGCAACCAAATCCCCATTGGAGAAAGTCCTAGTAGTCTCTAACAGATTGAAGAAGTGTGTAATAGACAGAAAGGTGAAGGTACTCCATTCTGGTGGGAGGTACAAGATGGACCTGTTTCTGTATTGGAGCTGGAGCCGAGCTCACGGCATTTCGAGACACTTCGTTGGAAAGGAAATCTTGGGGCAACTAAATAGGGTGACAAATTTGGAGAACCGTGCCTTGCTGGAGGAGGATCGGTGTTTGTGGTCAAGCAATGGTTTGCAGAAGAGTTTCTGGACAGAGGCTTCGACATATTTGGGTCATCCTATTAAAGAGTTGTCAACTGCTGTGATTGGAGGTAAAACTCCATTGGAAGATAGGTCTGGTAGTGTTACTTTGGTTGAGGCTTCGATGAGGAAGCCAATTGACTCTCAGCAGGTGGAGAGTTTTGGACAGACCTTAGAGGTATCGCAGCGGGTGGAGAGTGATGCTACTCCACATTGGGTGAAGATTACTCCAGATCATTCTGCATTGGTTGGGATTCCAGCTGAGGTGACACAGCGTGGAAGTCATTTGGATTCGGATGCAGATGATGAGTTGGGTTTTGAATCGAGTGCAGCTGGCAGACATAGTTTGGATATGGCCATTGGTTCGCCTCAGGTGGAGGTGTTTGAGACCATTGGAGGTGCTATCAGCCGCAGAGTTGATGATATTGGAGAAATGGATTGAGTCTGTTATCGTGAATTGTTTCACGGTGTACTGGACACAACAAGTGAGACATTTGGTTTGGTTGGTGTCGGCTCAGTTTTGTGAAAACTTCACCGAGGTGGAGAATTGTGGATGTGATGTGAGTGGGGACCACGAGCTGAGGCTAAGGCTTGAAGACCCACGTGAAGAGAAGAGAGTTTTGCTGAATGCGGAGCTTTGTTCAGCGGTTAAAAAGGCCCACCCGGTACATAACTCTCTATAAATAGTCCCCTAGTTCCCCCCTAGGTTTTCGTGCAAGGAAAGGCAGAGGGGAGGCTTCAATTTGCGGCTGCAGAGAGCGAAGTGAGGGGGCAGCAAGGTGGATTCCTTATTTCGGCGGCTTTGTTTCTTGGAGAAAACACAACAAAGAAAAAGGGTTTTGTGAAGAGAGAGAAAATATTTGAAGGCTGACCTTTTCTTGTGAAGAAAAGCAAGGAGCCTATTTGAGGGTTTAGATTGTGAGAGTTGTAAACCCATTGTATTCTTTTTCTCTTTAATAGTAGATCTCCCTCTCCTTGCCCCGTGGACGTAGGCAGTTTGCCGAACCACGTAAAATTGGTTTGTTTGAGTTTGTGGCCATTGTAATAGTTTTTAGGATCCCTCGACGCGCAGTCCTAGAGCTGACGAGAGGAAGAGCAAATATCCCACTTTGATGGGATATTAGGGTTTCAGATTCTTGTTCCCTTTGAGAAACAAGAATTCTTATCGATCTTTTTCTCTTATTGTGCACCAGAAACTCTGCCGAAATTTCCGCTGCGCACAACAATGCATGCATTGGTTATAGTTATAAATAAACATATACCATTACATTTTTTGTAGCATGTTATAGCATAGTATATATAGATAAATGTGATGTATGTTGCACGTTATGTATGTTATAGTTATAAATATACAGATACCATTACATTTTCTTTGTAGCATGTTATAGCATAGTATATATAGATAAATGTGATGTATGTTTTAGTATAGTGTACGTGTGTTTGTACGTAAACATATTCATTTTATGTTATGATGTTTTTTGGATAGTAAAATGAGGGAAATAAATACATATTTTTTTAATGTTAAATAATGTTGAAAATACATATACTTTTAAGTTTTAGTAAATATTATTGAAAACACTAATATTATCATTTTAAAATATACCTGTCTAAATATTATAATATCATATTTAAAATATATATATATATATATACAACTTTGCCAATTACATTATAGGAGTTGGGGAAATTTGCTAAATCTTCACCTTTTTTTAAAACAAATTTTTTCATTTATATTTTTAAGAGAACTAGTATGCAATGCGTGCGTTGCACGTTATGTATGTTATAGTTATAAATAAACAGATACCATTACAATTTTTTGTAGCATGTTATAGCATAGTATATATAGGTAAATGTGATGTATGTTGCACGTTATGTTATAGTTATAAATAAACAGATACCATTACATTTTTTGTAGCATGTTATAGCATAGTATATATAGATAGTGTACGTGTGTTTGTACGTAAACATATTCATTTTATGTTATGAAGTTTTTTGGATAGTAAAATGAGGGAAATAAATACATATTTTTTTAATGTTAAATAATGTTGAAAATTCATATACTTTTAAGTTTTAGTAAATATTATTGAAAACACTAATATTATCATTTTAAAATATACCTGTCTAAATAATATAATATCATATTTACAATATATATATATATATAACGATAATTATTTTGTATCATACTAAAAACATTTTTAATATGTTTTCCACCATCGAAAAAATAATATTTTTACTATAATATTATTATTATTATTATTATATACTAATGTTTTTTAATTAAGCATATACAATATTTATTAGAAATTTTAATATTATAATATTGTTTTTTAAAATATTCATCTCGTTTAGGTGGTTTGAATTCCTTGGTCTTTTTGCATGTTTTCCATTACATTTAGTTGCAATGAGTGATTTTTATGATTACATTATTATTCTTAAAATGTACCCAATAGTCATTACTAATAAAACGAAAATAAGAGCAGAGAATTGAGTTTTTCTCAATATTTCCAACAAAGCAATATTCTTCATTTTTGTCATCAAATTGAATTTACATCATAACAATCATTTCTACTCATAGTATAAACATTCTCATTTAAACTAACATCCTAAAGAGACCTAACATAATCTCTACATAGACCAAACAAAATCTCTTTAATCAAAATCAATCTTTTGTAGAAAGAAAGATCTGACCAAGTCCCAAAACAATAATGGTAATGCTCAAAGAACCCTAATTCATCTCCGATCCAAACACACTGCAGTATCTTGTTAGCTCAATGTTACATATTTTCGAAAGCTCCTTGATTTTCTATTAATTGTTAGGTCTAAAATGCAATTATCTAAAATAACCAAAACATTGTAAATACTAAGAGTACATGTGTATGAGTGAGTGTCAATGGTTGAACTTCTGATTTCTTTTAAAAAAAAAATATGTTGAATAACATCAGTTAATAAATAAGGTTTTTACCTCATACCATGCATGGGGCTTAATATCAAAAAATTATTCTCAATTGAACTGAAGAAAGAATACGTGATCAACAGAACTCTATCCTCGAAGAGCCACGAAAAAAGGAGAAAAAAAAAATTAGTAGTGAGCAAAAAATCGAACGAGTTTTGCAATGGAAGCAGCAATGGCATCACAGTGGGGATAAATTGAATTTTGTAAAAATATCAACGTATATTGACTCTACTCTATGCCACCCAAGTATCGTGTAGCTCTACCTTTCTTTCTTCGGTGGATGACTGATTTTGTTTAGTCGAACTTAGGGTGAGATGCCATTTAAGTATCGATCTAGTACGTATTATTTTGCAGATAATGGACAATGGAATTTTAAAGATCTAATAATATAATTAATAAATAATCAACGACATAAAATTGATGTTTCATTATAAATTAGTTTGAAACTAATTGTCTAAGAAAGCCATTACTGGCACGTAACAAATAATGGAATTTGGAAGGTTTAATAATATATATTTATAGGGAATTAGTGTTTCGTAAAGGAATAATTTGGAACTAATTGCCTAAGAAGGCTAAGTTTTTCTTGGGAGAGAGAAATGACAAACAGAAGATGTCTGTTATGCATGTTTTTATTTCATTTATATCTATATTTATAGCTATACTCTATACTTCTATTTATTATATATTATTACTTTTTATTACATTACGTTACGCGTATAAAAGAGGGATTGTCATGTTAAAAATTGTGATTGAGAGGGCAAAAAAGGCAATCAAAAGTTTTGACATAACAATGCTCGTGGTGTACGTAGATAATGGACCTAACCCAATATTGAGCTTTAATGGATATTCCGAGAAAAAGGATGATCAAGCTCAAAACCATATCGAGTCTAGATTTGTATGCTTGACATTTCCTAAGCTCCATTAAGAATCCAATGCATACATTGGATAAGCATCTCACTTACTGACATTAATTCTTTCTGTTCAATCAGTTATAAATCCTTTACTAGATTACTTTAGCTATATCAGCGTGTAAGCAAATGTATAACTTGCAAAAAAACTTAAAGAGATGGCTCACCACTAAATTGAGGTTTTTCATAATATATTCACACGAAAGAAATAGTTTTCACCCCTCCCCCTTCCCCCCCTCCCACCCACCACAACCCACCCTTGAAATTTTTAGCTGCTGCTCTATGCCAAACTTCTCGGCCCAAATATTGCGTATTTCTGGCCCAATTACTTTAACTTCCGAAACAGTGCTCCGTCTTTATCTGCCTTGCCCCGTTTTTTATAGACCAACTTGTTGGCCGGTTTGAGATAATAAACGTTCGATTAAATTAAATTTAAAAAAAAGACAAAGAAGCATAGCATTAAACCCTAAAATTTTTAGGGGGATCATCAAAACCCCCAAAACATTTGTAAATTTTCGTTACCGTCCAGCCTTTTCCAACATTTGCAAGCCTAGACTTCAACATTATTGTCAGAGAAAAAAAATTCAATGAAATTGATACAGTTCATAAAATTGCCATAAGCCAGTCAGGATATGGTTACAAAAGTTGTAGACATTTGGGGGCTCTGTGACAAGCCCCAAAGTGTGTCCTTGTTGGTAGTTCAGGAATTAATACCCAAATGGGCCGAAAAGATACGCGATTGTGTGAAATTCACCAAGTCATAATAATACTAGGAGAAAAGACATTTGAGAGGGTTATACAAAGAAAATCACTCATATTTTATTAGTTTTTGCATTTCAACAACCTACTATCCATTGTACTTGGACCACTCACCTGCCTCATAAATGGTCCATGAACCTAAACTTTTCTTTTCTTATTATTTACCCTTGTGATAATAAAAAGGGTAAATATCAGAAAACACATGGCAACCCATACCCTCCCCATCCCCCCCCTCCTCCAAAAAAAAAAAAAAAACTTTGGATAATTATCTAAAAACTCCCCTTGCCTTTCAAAATATTAGAAAAACAACCCTAAATTATAGGGATTATCACAAAACTGTTAGATCTAAATCTGAGATTTAATCCATAAAACCATGTTTAATTCAAAGAGAATAAACACAACAATGAGCGAAAGCAATACCTGAATCCATATTGATTTTAGCACGGATCTGAATAGGGTTGATCTTCTAATCTGAAAGGTGTCTCTTGAATATCTCTTTAGATGGGGATTAGAGAATAAAGAACGTAACCTTTAGATTAGAGACCATAACCACTTTATATAAATTTACAATTTTCTAATTTAACCCCTCATAAAATTAGAATTGCAGTCTGGTATCTGCACAATTAGCCCATGATTTACTTAAATACCCATTAATTCAAATTGATTGATTACTTTATGTGGGTTAGCCTTAAAAATAGCATTATACACTAATGTAACATATATGCCCACAATTAGATTTAATCTAACAATCTCCCACTTGGGCACTATATGTTTCATTAAAACGTGTACAACCTTATGAGCTCAGAAATTGCTATCACAAATAAGGGTATTTCTGAACAATCTCGTTCATTGACAATATCAATATAGGATCAAAATGGCCTTCGTCATATTTATCGTGACTAAGCTCATCAATTGTCACATATACCAATACAATCAAACGACATAGATCAATCATGGATGTACAGCATGAAAATTACATGCAATGTGATCAGTACATATCTATTTTTAACTGGTCCTACCTTAAACTTCAGTGAGGTCAAAACTAAACATAATGAAACAGAGTGTCTTAACTGAATACTTTATTCTAATCAGACAATACAACCAAACATAAAGCACCAGAAAATGACAAACTTCCACTAAATCATGATATCCTCGAATAATACCATACCCATATGAGCAGTGTGCTCATGAAAGACCTTGGGTGGCAATCCTTTAGTAAGAGAATCTGTTATCATGGAGTTTGTCCCAATATGTTCTATGGATACCTATCCACTATGTACCATTTCTTTCACAACCAGGAACTTAATGTCAATATGTTTTGACTTAGTCGATCTCTTGTTGTTATTGGAATACATCATTGCTGATTTATTCTCACAAAATAACTTTAGTGGTCTTTTAATATTATCTAGAATGCGCAGTCCAGTGACAAAATTTTGCAATCATATTCTATGATTGGATGCCTCATAGCAAGCTACAAACTCTGCTGTCATAGTGGATGAAGCTACAAGTGTCTATTTGACACTTTTTCATGATATAGCTCCTCCTGCTAACATATAAATATAGCCTGATGTAGACTTTCTGCTATCTTGGCATCCAGCAAAATCAGAATCAGAGTACCTAATGACCTCCAGCTGATCTGATTTTCTGTAACTGAGCATATAATCTTTTTTTTCTGAAGATACCGCATAACCTTTTTGACTGCTATCCAATGATTCATACCAAGGTTACTTAAGTATCTGCCTAACATCCCAATAATGTACGCAATATCCGGACGCGTACACACCTGAGTATACATTAAACTTCCTACAGCCGAAGCATAAGGAATCTTCTGCATTTCCTGAATTTCAAAGTTTCCTTTAGGACACTGATTGAGACTGAACTTGTCTCCTTTAGCAACAAGGGTGTCACCTGGTATGTAATCTTGCATGCCAAATCTTTTGAGTACTTTATCGATATAGCTCTTTTGTGATAATCCAAGTATACCTCGAGAATGATCTCAATGTATCTGGATTCCTAATATAAAAGAGGCGTCTCCAAGATCTTTCATCTCAAAATTCTTTGATAGTAATATCTTGGTTTTGTGCAACATGCCTATATCATTAGTGGCAAGCAATATGTCATCGACATACAGGACTAGGAAAATATACTTACTCCCACTGAACTTGTGATATACACAGTCATCAACAATATTCATCTCAAAATCAAATGAGATAATTATTCGTTGGAACTTGTAATACCATTGACGAGAAGCTTGCTTGAGTCCATAGATGGATTTCCTTAATTTGCAAACCATATTCTTCGGATCTCCTAACACAAAGTTTTCTGGTTACACTATATAAATCATCTCATTAATGTCGCCATTGAGAAATGCAGTCTTAACATCCATCTAATGTAACTCAAGATCAAAATGAGCAACAAGCGACATGATTATTCTAAAAGAGTCTTTCGATGAAACCGGAGAGAAAGTCTCTGTATAATCAATGACTTCCTTTTGAGTAAAGCTTTTAGCTACAAGACGTGCCTTATACCTCTCCACATTACCATTTGCATCCCGCTTGGTTTTAAAAATCCATTTACAACCAATTGGTTTTGCACCTTCTGGCAATGAGACAAATTCCCAAACATTATTGTCTTGCATAGACTTGTACTCTTCATTCATGGCATCAATCCACTTTTGAGAGTTAGAACTTTTCATGGCCTGAAGAAAGTTGATTGGATCATCTTCCATCATTCTATTATTTTTCTCATGTTCTTGGAGAAATACAATATAATCATCAGGAATAGCATTTCTTCTTTCTCTCGTGGATCTCCTTAATGACACTAGTTCTTGAGGTTGTTAAGTTTGTTCTTCTAGAACAGGGAGTTGATAAACATTATCATCTTAAGACTCCGGGTTTACTTCTTGATTAATAACAGATATAGGAACCTAAATATTATCAAGAGTAACTGTATGGATTGGATCTGAAGCTAATTTCTTCTCAAACGCAATGTCTCTAACCTTATTCCCCCCCCCCCCCAAACCCCAAATCCTCAAAGAATATTATTGTTCCCGTCTTAAAAATATTCCTGAATGTAGGATCATAGAACTTTTAGCTCCTAAAACGTTGAGAATATCCAATAAAGTAGCTGCTAACTGTTTTGGAGTCTAATTTTTTTTATTTGGCCTATAAGGCCTTGCCTCAGCTGGACATCCCCAAATATATAAGTGCTTTAAACTGAGCTTTCAACCAGTCCAAAGCTTATAAGGTGTTTTAGTAATTGCTTTACATGGTACTCTATTCAAATGGTAAGCTGATGTCTTTAGTGCTTCTCCCCAGAGTGACTCTAGTAAAGAAGAATGAGCAATTATACTTCTTACCATATCCTTAAGAGTCCTATTTCGTCTTTCAGCTATACCATTCATGCTAGGTGACCCCGACATGGTGTACTGTGGGACGATACCGTATTCCTCTAGGTATCTAGCATATGGTCCTAAGCGTTATTCACCTGAACCATCATATCTGTCGTAGTACTCACCACCACGATCAGATCTAACAGTTTTAATTCTTTTGTTGAGACCATCATATCTGTCGTAGTACTCACCACCACGATCAGATCTAACAGTTTTAATTCTTTTGTTGAGTTGATTCTCAACTTCAGTCACCACCACGATCAGATCTAACAGTTTTAATTCTTTTGTTGAGTTGATTCTCAACTTCAGCTTTAAAAGCTTTGAACATGTCTAGAGACTTAGATTTCTCATGAATGAGATATAGGTACCCATAACGTGAGCAATGGTCTATGAATGATATAAAATATTATTGACGATTCCAAGATGTCGTAGGGAATGATCCACAAATATCCGTATGTATCAATTCTAAGACATCCGAAAATCTGTAGGCACCTAATTTATTAACTTTGGTATGTTTTTCCTTGATACATTCAACACAAATGTCAAATTTAAAAAAATCAAGGGAATCCAAAATGTCATCAGACACAAGACGCTCAACTCTATCTTTTGAGATATGACACAAGCGTTTATTCCATAATGTCAGCCGAATTTTCCTTATTTAATTTATGCTTAGTACCACATGATTCCACATGCAAGGATTCATTATAAGAAGCAATTGTATCAAGCAAATATAGGTTGTCATAAGTACTCAAGTAATTAGTTCCCACAATAATTGAATTAAAAGATAAACTTAATTGATTGTTTCCAAATGAACAAGAATAACCTGATTTGTTTAATACAGAAACTAAAATCAAATTCCGTCTAAAAGACGGTACTATAAAAGTATCTTTTAAATCCAAATATGAACCAGTTTCTAACAACAACCTAAAGTGCCCAATTGCTTCCACGTTTACCGATTGCCTGTCACCCACAAAGATGTGTCTTTCAACATCACTTGGCTTTTGATAGCTCAGGCAGCCCTATATAGAAACACTTATGTGAGTAGTAGCACTAGAGTATAACCATCAAATGTTTCGAGGTACTGAAGCTAAATTAACCTCAGAACATACCAAAGTAAGGAACATATCCTTTTTAGCACGCCAGGCGTGATATTTTGTACAATCTTTCTTTACATGTCCAGACTTGTTGCAGAAGAAACAACCCTGACCATCCTTATGTTATTTCTTCTGAACAGAACCCTTAGTAGCTTCATTATTATTCTTTCTATTCTTACCCTTATCCTTAGAGGCATAGGCTAAATGAACACTTTCAGTCTTACCTTGCTTTAACTTGTCTTCTTCTTGTACACAGTATGAAATGAGCTCATTCAGAGTCCATTTCTCCTTTTGACAGTTATAACTGACATTAAATTGATTGAATTGTGCAGGAAAAGATAACAGAATCAGATGCACCAGTAACTCGTCACATAGGTCGAGTTTGAGTGCCTTAAGTTTTGAAGCAATATGTGACATTTCCATAATGTACTCCCTGATATTTCTTTTGCCTTTATACTTCATCGAGATCAAGCAAGCTAACAGCGTGCTTGTTTCTACCTTATCGTTTTTCGCAAAATACGGTTTTCGTCAAAAGTTGATTTCATTGTGGAATTCATTATATCTTCGGTCGATTACAACAAATTCAAAAGAACTAGTCTTTTTATAAGACTTCTCTTACACAACAAAAAGAAAATTACAACTCTTGAGAAAATAACACAAAAATCGTCTATTGATTCTTGTTTTGTGGGACTTTACCTGTGCCGGGAGCGCTTTGACTCGTGGACCACCGAATCACAGATCGTGAGGGGTTTAGTGATTCTTCCTTCATTTATCGAAGTGAGAATTTAAAACGAAGATCTTATCAAAGTAAGACGATCGTTCTTCTTAAGATCAAGTCAAAGCTCGAATCTCAAGGAATCACACAAAGAGTTCAAATTTCACTGTTCTCTCTGTTCTCTCTGCTCCAATTCACTCGATAAATGCTCGATCTCCTCGATTCCCTTTTTGTAGGGGGTATTTATAGCCTCTGGGACACTGGTCTATTTTCAGTTTGTAACTATCTCCCCACGTTTATGGTTGATCTCAAGTAGTTATGAAGCCAAAAAACCGTCAAAAAACGTGTTGTAACCAACTCTATGGCCGAGACAGGGTTGTGTGTCTCGCACTTCCGAGATAGTTTGTACTGTCTCGGGTATTTTGACTCTAACTCCCTCGTCCGATATCGGAATGAGATGATCCAAGATGCGTTGGAAATCTGACGAAGAGATCTACAACTTTTGTCTTTTTACCTTCTTCAGATTTGGTGTGAGAAAGTCATGACTGTCTCGCATTCCGAGACAGTTATGATTGTCTCGCACTTCCGAGACAGTTTGTGTTATCTCGGGTATTTTGGCTCTAACTCCCTCGTCCGATATCGGAATGAGATGATCCAAGATGCGTTGGAAAGATGATGAAGATATCTACAACTTTTGTCTTTTGACCTTCTTCAGATTTGGTGCGAGACAGTCATGACTGTCTCGCATTCCGAGACAGTTGTGACTGTCTCGCACTTCCGAGACAGTTTGTGTTATCTCGGGTATCTTGGCTCTAACTTCCTCGTCCGATATCGGAATGAGATGATACAAGATGTGTTGGAAAGCTGATGAAGAGATATACAACTTTTTTCTTTTAACATTCTTCAGATTTGGTGCGAGACAGTCATGACTGTCTCGCATTCCGAGACAGTTGTGACTGTCTCGCACTTCCGAGACAATTTGTGTTATCTCGGGTATCTTGGCTCTAACTTCCTCGTCCGATCTCGGAATGAGGTGATCCAAGATGCGTTGGAAAGCTGATGAAGATATCTATAACCTCCTATAGGCAAGATAGTCATGGAGTAGATGAGACACACCTAGTACTTCACCCTTTTGTGGATAAAGCACAACTCCTGGTTGAGTTGTTCATTTATCGTTTAGCATGTTTCACAGACTCGTACGCTTCGCCGACTTATTTCATGTGATTTTTAGCTTCTCTATAATATCAGATGATCTCCTTTGACTCAGATAATCCTCCTTGACTCGGATAGTAACATTCATTGTCCTTTTTTTTTCTCGAGCTATGTGCGAGAACCTATAGGTAATTTTTTATGCCTACAGATACCCCCTCCAAAGTGTTTCGGACTCATTCTTTTATAAAAGAGGCTGGAATACTTTAGATATGATATGTCTGGCCATTAATTCATTGACTTCTTCAACTTTTAGTCTATTCAGTTTTTTTTGTCGGATAGCTAAAATTTTTTCGGTGTTGCGTTTATCGCTTGACCGTTGTCAAAATCTTGAACTGAAGCTGGCGTGTTGATTTTTGAATTAGTTCGTGTCATTGGGTTGACGTTGAACTAATCACCTTCGTCGGGAGTTTGTATCTGAGTCACGATTAAACTCTCTGAATTAATTCCTTGAACTGACGTTTCATCCTGAGCCTTGTTTCGGCGGAATTATCGACGCGTTGGCTGGAGTAGACTTTCATTACAACGCGTTGACTGGCGTTAGGATATGGCAAGCCAAAGTGTAGAGACTGTAAGACCAAGTGTTGATGTCGATTCATCTGCCTGTACGGAGTTTCTCCTGGCGTGGACCGTTATACATTTGTCGGTTTTTTACTTAATCTCCGAGGGATTTTGATTGTAGGACCAGTCATTAGAGCTGATACGACCACAATCACTGGAGAGGCTTTTTTGATGATGTCTTGTGTGCGCAAGACAGTATACCTTACCTCGTGTGTCTGAGGTGGGTTCAATTGTCCTGCTTGAAGAAAGGTGGCTTTCAGGCTGAATTTGTGTCTTCCTTGAGTTTGGCAAAGCTTAAACTTTATTATGATTGTGTATCCTACTCAGAATAAATACTTATAGGATTTTTGGCAAATCCTCAGCCATCAATGGATTTGATAAGCCTTTACCGATTACCGTTTGAATCGGGCTAGCATGCAGATTGTTTAAGTCCGTTCTGCATGTAACGTTGTGCTAAGAGAATAAACTCTCTTAGACTTTATGCTATAATGTTGAATACATAGGCTTTGTCGTTAATACGGGAACGTACCACCCGGTAACGTGTGATAGAGGTAAATTTATCTCTAATAAGGGATTGAGATAACGTCCCTCATGTATAAAATATGGATTTGAAAATGTTGATGGGTTACGTTTTTTTGGTAAAAAGATGAACCCGACACTGGAGAGGAAGAATTTTATATTCTATCTCCTTGTCTCTTTTTTGTTGGCAGAGATGAACCCGAAATCGGAGAGGAAGAATTTTATATTCTATCTCCTGGTCTTTTGTTTGTTAGTAGAGATGAACCCAAAATCGGAGAGGAAGAATTTTATATTCCATCTCCTGGTCTCTTTTTTGTTGGTAGAGATGAACCCAAAATCGGAGAGGAAGAATTTTATATTCTATCTCCTGGTCTCTTGTTTGTTGGTAGAGATGAACCCAAAATCGGAGAGGAAGAATTTTATATTCTATCTCCTGGTCTCTTTTTTGTTGGTAGAGATGATCGGAGAGGAAGAATTTTATATTCTATCTCCTGGTCTCTTTTTTGTTGGTAGAGATGAACCCAAAATTAGAGAGGAAGAATTTTATATTCTATCTCCTGGTGCAAAAGAAACTCAAAGTGGGATTTCCACTTAGAGAACCTGGATTGGTTTGAATAATCCTAACTGTCATAAGGTTTGATTATTCAACTCAAAAGTGGACCTTTCGTTCGCAAAATGAATCGAAAGGAGATTTTGGTTGTGGTCCTAACTGTAGTAAGGTTTGACCAGGTGAGAGTTTTGAGACGATCCTAACTGTAAGAAGGTTTGATCGCTCGATTTGTGGACCTCTCGTTCATTGAAGGAATCGAGAGGGGATTTTGGTTGTGGTCCTAACTATAGTAAGGTTTGACCAAGTGGGAGTTTTGAGACGATCCTAACTGTAAGAAGGTTTGATCGCTCGATTTGTGGACCTCTCGTTCATTGAAGGAATCAAGAGGGGATTTTGGTTGTGGTCCTAACTGTAGTAAGGTTTGACCAAGTGGGAGTTTTGAGACGATCCTAACTGTAAGAAGGTTTGATCGCTCGATTTGTGGACCTCTCGTTCATTGAAGGAATCGAGAGGGGATTTTGGTTGTGGTCCTAACTATAGTAAGGTTTGACCAAGTGGGAGTTTTGAGACGATCCTAACTGTAGGAAGATTTGATCGTTCAATTTGTGAACCTCTCGTTCATAAAAGGAATCGAGAGGGGATCTTGGCTTTGGTCCTAACTGTTTAAAGGTTTGACCAAATAGGGGTTTGAGACGATCCTAACTGTTTAAAGGTTTGATCGTTCAATTTGTGAACCTCTCGTTCATGAAAGGAATCGAGAGGGGATTTTGGCTTTGGTCCTAACTGTTTAAAGGATTGACCAAATAGAGGTTTGAGACGATCCTAACTGTTTAAAGGTTTGATCGTTCAATTTGTTAACCTCTCGTTCATAAAAGGAATCGAGAGGGGATTTTGGCTTTGGTCCTAACTGTTTAAAGGTTTGACCAAATAGGGGTTTGAGACGATCCTAACTGTTTAAAGGTTTGATCGTTCAATTTGTGGACCTCTCGTTCATGGAAGGAATCGAGATTGGCTTTGGTCCTAACTGTTTAAAGGTTTGACCAAATGGGGGTTTGAGACGATCCTAACTGTTTAAAGGTTTGATCGTTCAATTTGTGGACCTCTCGTTCATGGAAGGAATCGAGAGGGGATTTTGGCTTTGGTCCTAACTGTTTAAAGGTTTAACCAAATGGGGGTTTGAGACGATCCTAACTGTTTAAAGGTTTGATCGTTCAATTTGTGGACCTCTCATTCATGAAAGGAATCGAGAGGGGATTTTGGCTTTAGTCCTAACTGTTTAACGGTTTGACCAAATATGAGTTTTGTAAGGGAAGATTGATCCAACAAAGTGATCGAATCTCATCTCTGCAAAAGAGTATTCGGAAATCACCGTGGGGATGTAGTGTTTGTCACTTTGTTTGTAATGATCGGGTTATCCCTAAGAAAAAAAGCATTCTTCCGAGAACTTCCTGTTACATGAACTATCCACCCCCAGCTTTTCTTATGAAACTAGGTTTATCATTATATTCAGCTGCATGATCGGGTTATCCTTAAGAGTACTATGCATAGCGCTCTCCAGGAACTTCCCGTGAAAGAAAGGAAATAGTTTAGACTCATATACCTGTTGGAGTATCGAGGAGCAGTTTATACTCGTATACTCTTCGGAGTGGCGTGAAGAAGCAGTTTATACTCGTATACTTATCAGAGTCAGGGGAAACAGTTTATACTCGTGCACCCAATAAAGTTAGAGTCGTCTTTACTTGGCTTGTTTCTCCGTTATGACACCAGAGTCAATTAAGGCTTTGATTTTGTTTTTGAGTCCGAAGCAAATCTCGGTGGGATGAAGAACCCTTCTGTGGTATGCACAGTAGTTTGGATCCGTAATCCTCTTAGCTCCCTCCTGATCTTTAATAGGTGGTAGCTCGATTTTGTCATTGGCGAGGAGGTATTTCAATATGGCTGTAGCTTTATCATTTTCGAAAGAATACTCCTTTTGAAACTTCGGATCGAGAGCCGCGTTCCCCGCGATTGCAGATGTCGTCGGTCGGCTTCTCTCAGCTTTATTTCTTTTAAGAAAGTGTTCAGCTTGTTCACCGCGCATTTTCAAATCTTTCCAAGTTTTGGATGGTACGACCCCCAGGGCTTCTAGGATATCGATGGAGAGATTATTGTGGCATGTTTGCAGGATAAACTCCTCTGTAACAGGATCTCTGCAATTCATTGCCTTATCACGGAAGCGCTTGGCAAAATTATCGACTGACTCTCCGTCTTTTTTCTTCTCATCTAGAAGGGTTCCGATTGACACTTCGGTATCATCATCGAAGAAATTGTTGAGAAATAAACTTTCCATGTCATCCCAGCAATTGATGCTCCCTGGTTTAAGACGTCGGTACCAATTAAAGTAGGACCCACGAAGGGTGCCAACGAATGACCGGACCATTAAAGCCTCGTTTCTAGAGATCATGCCCAAGTGAGACTTGAAATAAATCAAGTGCTGAGTAGGCGAGCTCATCCCGTCGAACGGTGTAAAATTAATCAGATTGAATTTTGCCGGGTATGAAATTGAATTTCATTCTCTTGGATAGGGACACGGAATACCCGTCTTCTTTACTTCCTGAGCGGACATCAAAGCATTGACTTTGTTTTTAAGATCTTGCATTTTCTTGTCCTCATCTTCATCTCTCTTTGAGTGATGTTGAGCAGAAATAATTGGGCCACCCCCAGTGTTAAGAGGTACAATTGAACCACCCCCAATATTGTTATTGGGAGGATCCGTTGAACCACCCCCAGTGTTATTGTCATTGGGAGGTGTATCAGCCATAATGACTTCATCCACTTCTGGATCGCTGTCATCTACAACATTCTGAGTGTGGCGGCTGGATTCAGCTTGCTGACTGCACTCAGGAGATTGAGGCCGTTGAGCTAGCAATTCTCTCATTTGTTGGATAGCCAACTCCATCTCTGTCTTTATCTCAGCTCTAATTTCTTCACGTTGCTTGGCTAGAGCTTCCTGAAGCATTTGAGCAAACTGGTCAGAAGTGATTGTGAACACTTCTTTGGTTTGCCCCGTGCTAGACATCATATCATCCGAAGCGATCGCAGAACAAGTGTCCGAGAGTTCGTCATCCGAAGACATTCCTTCATGCATTCTCTTGTAGTCCCTATGTCTGATGGCTCCTAACTGGAGTCGAGATATCCGTTGAGCAATTCTTGAATTGACTTTTCCTCCCGGGGAAAAGTCGGGATTTGATTCATTTGAATGCCATTTAGATTTTCCTTTATCAGCCATGTTGATGGTGACTTCAGGGAATTCATCCTCTTGAACAGCAAGCTTCTTGCGGAAATGTCTCGGTTTGGGCTTTGACATTTCGGTGAAAAGACTGTGGAATACTGAGACTCTTTGCGGGATGGCTTCTCATTTTGCGTAATCATATTCTGACAATACTGCTCTAATGAGTCGCGCACATGAATAATGAGAGCTTATTTCTCGAATAATTCTCTTTCAAAATTTATTCACATCCCCAACTTGATAGTACGATTCATCGGTATGATTGTCGGAAAATCCTATCGTCTGTTGGTATGACCTCCCAGGCATAACGATGTCTTTTGGCGAACACGTTTTCTTCTTGGGGTGTAAAGCCTTGTTGGTATTCTCAGGATAATTTATTGTTGCCTTCGAATGATCCAAGGTTATGTCAGGAGTCACACGTTTAGAACCACCCCCTTGCGGGTGCGGAGTCTTAACGGGCTCCTGAGTTTCATTACAAGTCCTCAAGCGGGTGGAAATTAAAATTTTCCCAGCTTGGAATTGCTTTGGGTTGGTGGGATGACGTGTACGACCCCTAGCCTGACAAGTCATTTGGATTTTGTTCACCGGACCTAAGTGTTCTTTGACCGGAGCTTCACCTTGATCTTCGTGCAAAGTACAAAAGCAATCCGCCATTGTGATTTTGAGGTTTAATAGGTCAGGACTGATGCAAGGCTCCACTGACGGTATAGCAGATGTATTTACAGCAGACGGACGAGAAACAAACGTCGATGGAACCGAAGGGTAGGCTTTGGAAGCTTCTCTTTGGACGCGACAGTAGACGCTGCCGCGGTTAAAGGTCATACCGCGGCAATGGACGCTGCTACGGTTGAAGGTTGTGCCGCGGCAGTCGACGCTGACGCGGTTGAAGGTTGGATCTTGCTGATCCAATTTTTGTACGAGTTGGGATTTGGGGACCCACACTCGGCTGGTTCTTGGTGATTTTTTAGACACCATTTCCTTCTTCTCTTCTCGCCTTTGTTGTAAAAGAGCAAGGGCATGAGCGGTATTTGCACGACGCTTTTGTATGCATTCTTTGAGGGTCAAACGAGCCCTTCTGACGAGAGTCCATTCCTCCATCATGAATTGTGCAGAAACATGAGTGGTTTGTCGTTGAGGTAATTGGACCACTCGATATTTCCTCGACTCTAGGTCCGCGTAGCAGCGAACCCCGTCGGTTTGTTCCAAGGCCTTAGCCATTTGACGAGCGAGACGTTGGAGTTACCTCTGACGAGCCCTCTTCGTCAGTGTTGGCGAACTTCGATCGAACGATTTCTTATTTAGGGAGGAATCATTATGAGCAGAGCTTCCGGCTTTGGGGGTCGCCGGGATAATGTTGCGAGGGGAGGCCTCGGCAATAATTGGGTGAGAGTCTTCACCTTGGGCCTTCTTTAACGTATAAGCCTTCTTCAATCGTGAGATCCTCTTGTACTTGTGAGACAATGAAGATCTTGAAGAGGATGATAAGAGATATTCCTCAAACTTGGTTTGGTTGAACTCGTACTCGACCATGGATTCAACAAGGATCTTGATCGGCTGCGACATGACGGTCTCGGTAGCGAGACCGTTGGCTCCCACTGTGGTCGCCAGTTTGTTTTCGTCAAAAGTTGATTTCATTGTGGAATTCATTATATCTTCGATCGATTACAACAAATTCAAAAGAACTAGTCTTTTTATAAGACTTCTCTTACACAACAAAAAGAAAATTACAACTCTTGAGAAAATAACACAAAAATCGTCTATCGATTCTTGTTTTGTGGGACTTTGCCTGTGCCGGGAGCGCTTTGACGCGTGGACCACCGAATCACAGATCGTGAGGGGTTTAGTGATTCTTCCTTCGTTTATCGAAGTGAGAATTTGAAACGAAGATCTTATCAAAGTAAGACGATCGTTCTTCTTAAGATCAAGTCAAAGCTCGAATCTCAAGGAATCACACAAAGAGTTCAAATTTCACTGTTCTCTCTGTTCTCTCTGCTCCAATTCACTCGATAAATGCTCGATCTCCTCGATTCCCTTTTTGTAGCCGCCGTCCCACTACTTAAATACCATCTTTTTATGAGGTTAGTGGGCTTCTTTTCAGTTTGTAACTATCTCCCCACCTATCTCCCCACATTTATGGTTGATCTCAAGTAGTTATGAAGCCAAAAAACCGTCAAAAAACGTGTTGTAACCAACTCTATGGCCGAGACAGGGTTGTGTGTCTCGCACTTCTGAGATAGTTTGTACTGTCTCGGGTATTTTGGCTCTAACTCCCTCGTCCGATATCGGAATGAGATGATCCAAGATGCGTTGGAAATCTAACAAAGAGATATACAACTTTTGTCTTTTTACCTTCTTCAGATTTGGTGCGAGAAAGTCATGACTGTCTCGCATTCCGAGACAGTTATGCTTGTCTCGCACTTCCGAGACAGTTTGTGTTGTCTCGGGTATTTTGGCTCTAACTTCCTCGTCCGATATCGGAATGAGATGATCCAAGATGCGTTGGAAAGCTGATGAAGAGATCTACAACTTTTTTCTTTTGACCTTCTTCAGATTTGGTGCGAGACAGTCATGACTGTCTCGCATTCCGAGACAGTTGTGACTGTCTCGCACTTCCGAGATAGTTTGTGTTATCTCGGGTATCTTGGCTCTAACTTCCTCGTCCGATATCGGAATGAGATGATACAAGATGCGTTGGAAAGATGATGAAGAAATATACAACTTTTGTCTTTTGACCTTCTTCATATTTGGTTCGAGACAGTCATGACTGTCTTGCATTCCGAGACAGTTGTGACTGTCTCGCACTTCCGAGACAGTTTGTGTTATCTCGGGTATCTTGACTCTAACTTCCTCGTCCGATCTCGGAATGAGGTGATCCAAAATGCGTTGAAAAGCTGATGAAGATATCTATAACCTCCCATAGGCAAGATAGTCATGGAGTAGACGAGACACACCTGGTACTTCACCCTTTTGTGGATAAAGCACAACTCCTGGTTGAGTTGTTCCTTTATCGTTTAGCATGTTTCACAGACTCGTACGCTTCGCCGACTTATTTCATGTGCTTTTTAGCTTCTCTATAATATCAGATGATCTCATTTGACTCAGATAATCCTCCTTGACTTGGATAGTAACATTTATCGTCCTTTTTTTTATCTCGAGCTATGTGCGAGAACCTATAGGTAATTTTTTTATGCCTACAAATACTTCTCAATTTCGGCAAGAAAATCTTTAGCCTTAGTAATCCCTTCGGATTTTATGCCTCTAATGGCTTCCGGAACGCCACGCTTAATGATCATGAGACTCATGTGATTTGAATACTCCCATTTCTCATACTCCTTCTTTACATCAAGAATGTTATCCGCATTGAGAGGTTGGGGTTGTTCAGTTCTTAATGCAAAGTCAAGATCCATACATCCAAAAACAATTAATATGTTCTCTTTCCAAAACTTAAAATTTGTCCCATTAAGCATGAGAATTGAATTGATGTTAACAGAAATTATTACAGCAGATGCATTAGCTGAAATAAACAAAAGATACTCATATTATTAACCATAATTAGTAGTCAATAAAATTCAAATAATGATAATCTCATCTCAAGATATCTGGCACAACATTAATATCAAGTCTTTGTACAGTAATATTAATTTGTAAATAATACCTTGTTGCAATGATCAAACACTGACAATAACTCATGTCAAATAATGAAACTATCTTTGGATCGATTCATTATCCACATGTAAACCTTACAATTGTCACGCGTTTATCATCGCATATATATATATGCAATCTAAATAAATATTAACCTTCCTTTAGGCCGATTAAATATTTATATGAAAGCATACACACAACCATCTAACATCCCTCATGAACAATCTACACAAAAGAGGTTACTTTGGCAACATCTTATTTTAATTAATCATTTAGAATGAAAGACTTATTGTCATATTATTTGAAATAAGTAATTGATACGGATGTATCTTCTCTTCGGAACTTAGCGATCCTCATGGGAGCTTGAGGATAGATGATTCTCATGGTAACTTGAGAATAGAGGTGTAAAACAACAGGGGAACGCTGGTTGAAGCGTGAAACAAGATGGCGAATCGAAGAATCGAAACATCCAGTTTTCAGCCCGTGAGTCGACTCATACATGTACATGAGTCGACTCATCAGGTTGAGTCGACTCATGCCTGTCATGAGTGTTAAGTCTCATGTTATGAGCCTACATCTTCTAATCTTGTTTTGATGATTACAAACAATTCATAATATTATTTGTCTAGTGTTTATGTTTCCTTATCAAGTATTTTAGACAAACAATATGTTGGAGGATGGATGGAATCGAGCATTCACGATCATATCCAATGGAGGTTGGCGGAATAGTGGTTGAAGCTATGCAATTCAAGTTGAAGATCCAAGTTCAAGCTTCATCCGTAAGTTTACCAAGTCGAGCTCATTGAAGACCTTCATCAAGTTTGGATAAATTAGTTTAAGGTTTATATAATGTGTGTTAATTCTATAAGCTCAAATATACACACACATTACATTTGTGAATTTTCATGAAAATAGGTGTTTTTATGCAAAATACATTCAAATATGTTTTTGACTATACAAACCATCATATTTGACTATACAAACCATGCTAACATCTTTTATTATGTCCATAAAATGATTACACAAGTTTTCAGAACTTGATTTGAGTTAAAATGGCAAAAACAACATAATTGAAAAACATGTATTTTAACACTTTTGAATATTTTTGAGTTTTCACAAATGGCAAAAGCAAATTCAAAAAATCCTTTTCCAACATGTTCATAATCATGGTTATAAACTTTTCCCAAAGTTTTACATTTTTTTGGAATTTACTTGCTATTTTTAAAAGGACTTTAAAATTCGTTTTAAAAAATCGTTTCAGGCTGATAATCTGTTATTAGTCGACTGATGACATCAGTCGACTGATAAGTCGACTGAAGAATGTGTTTGCAATCTTCAAAAGTTTCTGTTTTATTTTAGTCGACTGACCAGTCGACTGATGTGGTCATCAGTCGACTGATTAGGTCGTCAGTCGACTGATGAGCTAAAAAATACCTACAACGGTCAGCTCATCAGTCGACTAATAAAACCCGTCAGTCGACTGACGGCCTAACGACTAGTTTTTCCAACCTTCTGTTTTCTTGTCTTTTTGCTGGATTTGTTTGGGTTTTGTGCCTTGGTTTTCTTCCTATATAAACCCCTATTATTCTCATCAGAATTAAGTTTTTTGGAAGAGGGTTTAAAGAGGAGTTTAAAGAGATTTAAAGTTTGTTTAAGTTTCTAAGTTTGAGTTTACAAAGAGGAGACTTGCATTTTCAATTGAGGAATTCACCCTCAATCTTCTTCAACCTCTTTGTGTTTATAGAGAAGTTTTTCTAACTCTTTTCTCTAGCAATTTTATTATTGATTTTCATATTCTTATTATTGCTAATTTGCTAATTGAGTTAGATTTTATTTATACTCACATTATCACACACACCCTATTTGAGCTTGTAGCATTTCATACATCATATTTTGGGTTGTGGGATTGTGATTTGTGAGATTGAGCGTTCATTGAGTTCTCATCCAATTAGAGAACATTTTTAAGCTTTATTGTGAGTTACACGTTGTATCACACTTGTACACCGAGAGGAGGGTGTGGCGAGAGATGGGGTTGTCCCAAGAGGAGTGACGTCGGTAGTAATGCCTAGAGGTAGGTCGTAATTCCGAGCACTTGAGGGAAATACGGGCTAGAGACCAACACTTAGAGGGTGTAGAGTGTGATTGCAATTGTGTGTGTTGTAAAGTTTTCAGTGAATTAGAAAACCGAATTGTGAGGTGTAAACGTTATTCGGGTAAGCGTAGAAAACCCGGTTGTGATAGTGGAGATCTCCTCGAGGTGAGGAGCGGAGACGTAGGTCATGGGGACCGAACTTCGTGATCATATCGTTTGTTTGCGTTTGTCATTGGCGTTCCTTTATATTCGTGCTTATCATTTATATCGCCTTTGTCAATTGCTTGTTGTTTATATTGCCCTATCTCTTTAGTAGTTTGTTTACCCTTGTGTTACTTGTATATCCTTGCATATATATTTTGTAATATATCTTTCTTACTAGGATATATTTGTTAATTGGTTTTAATTAGCATAAAATTGGATTAGATTAGCAATTACCCTATTCACCCCTCCCCCCTCCCCCCTCTAGGGTACTTTCAATGAGTCGACTCACGAAACCTAGCCGTTTTGTCGAAAGTTTCTAACGAGTCGACTCACCTCATCATGAGTCGACTCACTTGGCATGAGTCGACTCTTGCATGTTTATGAGTCGACTCATCGACGGTTTCCTGGTTCGTTTGGGTTTCTGTTTGCACGAGTTCCTGTGGGGTTTGGGCTTGGTTATTTACCACTTTGTCATCCATGTTGTTACACCTATAAAAGGGGTTGTTTAGGGTTTCTAATCAATCAGATGTAATCAAAAAGAGATTCTAATCAAGAACACCTATAAAAGGGGTTGTTTAGGGTTTCTAATCAATCAGATGTAATCAAAAAGAGATTCTAATCAAGAGAGATTAGGGTTTAGAGAGAATTGAGAGTTTGTTCTCGATTCTAGTGAGATTGTGAGAGAGGGATTATAATCTGTTCATACTCATAATCTAGAGAGGGTATTTTCCTTCGCCACATACTAAATTATTCTTATGTTTCTGTCATCCTCTTCTCAATCCACCTTTGATAATTCCACGATCAAAGGTGCTCGCACGACGACTCGTATCAAGTTGGTATCAGAGCGATCAGATCATGTGAAGGGGGCATCCTGTGTATGGTCCTGACTCGATCGCAATACAAGAAGCTAGGTGAGATCCTTATTCCATTGGAAGAAGTCCAGAAATTAAGAAAGGAGAAGATGACTGAAGGGGATAATTCAGCAAGACTTGATGCAATGGAGAAGCAGATAGAGACGATTAGTTCTACACTCAATCAGCTCGTAGGTCTCATCAATGGAAAGGACTAAAAGGAGGAATCTTCTTCGAACGGCAAGAAGAAGCTCGAAGAGTCCGATGGAGAGGGTGAGATAACTGGTTTTGATGAGGAGGCTGAGATTGTTAAGACTGCTCCACATCAAGGGGGTAAGAATTACTACCAGAACTTAAAAATTAATTTCAAGGTGGAGATTCCAGTTTATGATAGGAGTATCAATGTGGAGAAGCTCGACGGAGTATCAATGGGAGTATCAAGGTGGAGATGTATTTCACTCTCTATGGATATTCATCCAAGGAGAAGATTATGTTCATGACTTTGAAGCTTTCGGGGCACGCGTTGACGTGGTGGAAATCCTACTGTAAGCAGGAGAAGAAAGCAGTGTCATGGAACAAGTGTAAGGAGCTACTGAGAAAACAGTTCTATCTAGTAGGGTTCCTTGAGGAACGTTGGTACAAGTGGTATGGTTTGCGCTAAAGATTCAATCAGACCGTTCAAGAGTACACAACTGAGTTCCAGCAGCAGGCGATGGTTCTAAACGTCGCGACGGAAGAATACTCTATCTTCATGAAGTACATGGCGGGTCTGAACGAATACATCCGGAAGGAGATAAAGCTATTCACAGTCGAGTCTATTGCAGAGGCAAGCGTGAAAGCTATTGCTATTGAGGGCAAGCAAAAGAAGAGCAACGAGGCAAAAAGAGATGCAAAACAAACGGGAGGTGAGTCTAGTGGTTCCAAATATAAGGATGAGAAAAAGGGTGATCCAGGGAGAGCAGAACTGATTTGTAGTCACTATGAGAAAACATGATATATCGCTGAGCGATGCTAGGAGAAGTATCATCATCTGAAACCAAAGGGGTTGAAGAAGAAAGAGGAGAAAAAGACATACGTGATAGCACAGGGTCCGAAGGAAGTTCCTAGGATGACAGAGCCCAACAGTAGTCTTAATCTTATGGTAGGAAAATATACCACGAAAGAGGACGAAGACCCCTGGGAGCAGCTCTTTGTACTGAAGTTGCAAGTGAAGACCAGTTTGGTTAATACCATTGTTGATCCAGGCAGCGAAAAGAATTTGATATCTGAGGCGTTGGTTCAGAATCTGGGTCTGAAGACAGTCAAGCATCTGAAACCCTATCCATTGGGGTGGATTCAGAAGGAGACAGAACTAAGTGTAGTTGACCAATGCACTATCAGATTTGTGCTCCACGAGTCATATATTGATGAGGTCATGTGCGACATCGTACCATTGGATGTTTGTCAGGTTATACTGGGCAATCCGTACTTATGGGATAGATACGAGATCTACGAAAGGCGGACTCAGAAGTACACATTCACCAAGGATGGTGAAAAGTTCACATTTCGTTCGGCGTCTCTTCCGAGGGAGGCAAACTTAGCGATGGTGACGCGAGCGAAGAGGCTAGTGAATACAAGCAAGAAGTTTGTCTCACTGTACATTAGACTTCATGATGACCCATCGAAAAGGAGTTGCATGTTGGAGCGGAAGACGACTACGATGAGGCGAGGAACGAAAGAGTTGTTTCCAGTTATATGTCGATATCAGGTTCCTAGCAAAGCCAGGTGGTACAGAAAGGATGGAGAAGCTCGCGAATTTCCTCAGCTGAAGTTCTAACTTGAATGAGACTTCAAGTTCCTAAAGGGGGGACCTATGATACGGGTGTATCTTCTCTTTGGAACTTAGCGATCCTCATGGGAGCTTAATGATAGATGATTCTTATGATAACTTGATAATAGAGGTGTAAAACAATACAGGGGAACGAAGGTTCAAGCGTGAAATGAGATGGCGAATCGAAGAATCGAAGCATCCAGTTTTCAACCCGTGAGTCGACTCATACATGTACATGAGCCGACTCATCAGGTTGAGCCGACTCATGCCTGTCTTGAGTCGACTTACAAAATTCAGCTGTTTTGTCGAAAGTTTATGACAAGTCGACTCACCTCATCATGAGTCGACTCATTTGGCATGAGTCGACTCATGCATGTTTATAAGTCGACTCATCGACGGTTTCCTGATTCATTTGGGTTTCTGTTTGTACAAATTCATGTGGGGTTTGGGCTTAGTTATTTACCACTTTGTCATCCACGTTGTTACACCTATAAAAGGGGTTGTTTAGGGTTTCTAATCAATCAGATGTAATCAAAGAGAGATTCTAATCAAGAGAGATTAGGGTTTAGAGAGAATTGAGAGTTTGTTCTCGATTCTAGTGAGATTGTGTGAGAGAGATTGTAATCTTTTCATACTCATAATCTAGAGAAGGTATTTTTCTTCGCCACATACTGAATTATTCTTGTGTTTCTATCATCCTCTTCTCAACCCACCTTTGATAATTCCGCGATCAAAGGTGCTCGCACGGCGACTCATATCAGTAATTGATTTAACTACCAATTTAATTCAAATTAAACAATTTAATTTAAATTAAACAGAATTTCAATAGCTTAAAAGGGCCCATAACGAATTATGACGTGGGTCGATGGTCAGTGAAGGCTCGGTGGATGGAGAGGGAGGCGATGGGCGGAGGGCGGAGAGGCAGCGGGCGAGGAGGAGGTGCTGGAGGTGGCATTGGGCGGTTGTGGGCTTGGCATCGGAGATGGAGATGGGAGTTTGGGTTGAGGGTGATGAAGGAGAGAGAGAGAGAGAGAGAGAGAGAGAGAGAGAGAGAGAGAGAGAGAGAGAGAGAGAGAGAGAGGTGAGATTAAGTGAGAGTTTGTGTGAGATGGAGAGAGAAATGAGAGAAATAATAGAAGAGAGAGAAGGAGAGGGGGACAGGGAAGTGATGGGTGCGGGAATTGAGGAGTGATTTTGGGGAGTGGGGTAGGAGAGAGACTGAGAGATGAAGAGAGAGACAGTGTGGTGTGAGTAGGATTAGACTGTAAGGGGTATAGCAGTGTATACAATGCCAGCTATAGGTGTATGTAACAGCTATATATATAGAGTAGGGGTACAGTACAGGCTAAAAATAATAATAATACAAGATAATTAATGATATAATTAATAATAACAATAATTATAAATAACAATAATAATAATGAAGAACAATAAAGTTTTTACTGCAACAATTTAATTTTATAATTAGCAAAATCATTAAAATAAATATATGGTCTGGTTTTTCAATCATAGAAAATTCTAGAAATTTAGGAAAAATATAAATACTCTTTTTAAAATAAATTTTAATATTAAAATACCAGAAAAATTATTTAAACTAGTATTTGAAATTCACGGTCATTACAAGATGACTACATGTTGTTGGTTCATTATATACTAGAATAGATTCCCATGTGATATTCACATGATAATTTCATAACTTTTTATATCTTCAAACTAATGTTATGACAAGTGCAAATGCACGTGCAACAATGTCAAAGGAATTTTCAAAAAAATAGTATCACAACTTGGGGACAATATTCAAGAAAAAAATCATTGTCAGAACAATTTAGTTAATGCGGATTAAGTATTCTTTTTTCTATAATTCATCTTCGCATTATTTTATTATTTTTAAGCTAAGTATATAGATGTATTTTAAATTTTGATAATTTTTCATTAAAATATAGTGATTTATTATTTTTAAGCTAAGTATATAGATGTATTTTAAATTTTGATAATTTTTCATTAAAATATAGTGAAATTCCAATATTTGTTTGTATTGTGTTTACTTGTATCTAATATTTTTGTCTTTGAAATAAGTCTATCATTTAATGGTTAAATCTCTTATAGCACACAATATTGTTTTAATTTGTGAGCTTTAATTCTATGCTATGCCATGGTTTAGAATATTATAGGAAGAGAAAGGGAAAGCAAAAAAAGAATGGAAAAGTACATATTTGAAATTACAATTTAAACTTTGTGTGAAATAACCAAAATGTCCTCATATCTTTAGTGAGATGAAGGACAATTTTCTCATGTCCTTCAAAATTTTCTAACCTCACCAAGTATTTGATATAATAGTATAGGTATTTGTTGGATTTACTCTTAAACCTATAAAATAAATTGTAGTGGGTTAAAATAGGATCTGAGTAGATTTAACAAGAAACTCGACAAAGATTAAGATTAAAGTCTAATATTAGCATGTGAGTGCTACAGGAAAATAATGTGAGGAATTTTTTTATGCTTGCATAAAAGAAGATACTAAGTGCTAATTTTAAACTTCAGGATGTATAAGTTCCATAAACAGTAAATGAGGGCATTTAAGTGCAATTTAGGGGCTGTTTGGTTCGTTTCCTAGATATAGGGAAATGTAATTCCATGTAAAGAAACACAAGTTTTTAGTTTTCTAAATTTTTTCAAGAAATAGATTGCTTTGGTTTGGTTCGCACCAAAAAATGGTGGGAAACCAATGTATTTACTTTTCTTGTGTTTGGTTTGCATGAGAAAAAAAGGGAAAACTTTTGTTGATTTGACATTTCCCACTTTTCTTGTGTTTGGTTGATTTTGAAGTGAAAGTGTTTAGAGTCACCATGGTAAGATTACCCCCCACTATAGACAAAAATTATTTGTGCTAGTTATGGGATGTAATCTTAATTAATCATATAAAAGTGCGAATGTATCATGAACAAATAATAATATCCCGAATGAATTATAAATTTCTGTTTGTATTAATGAAATCATATGAAACCTGAAATCATATGAAACCTACTGTAACATGCACTGCGTACGTGATTTGATATGAAACATACCTGTTTGAGATGAAAATAATCACACAAAACCTGTTTTCCAAGAAAAAATAAACAAGACCTGTAATAACCTGATTATTCATAAATTTATGAAATACGTACATGAATTAGCGAAAAATTTTCTGAAACCTATAAAAACATATAAACGGCGGCCTGAATAGCCATATTTTAGTATATAACATAGCAAATAGCATCGAACCTGATAATTTATGCATGTTGAACTTTATGTATAAAAAATCATTTGAAAATATTTCTTGACATCATGTCAAATAAATCAGCCACATGTATATGCGAATTATAGCTGTGGGCTCAGAACTTGTTCAATATCATCATTGTTAGCCATCCAGTGCAATATCAACAGATTTTGCAGGTTGCTAATCTCAGAAAAATTGACAATCATCATAGCCTAAATTGAACACCCACAAACAGTATCATAATCAACAAATAGTGCGAAAAATCTGAACACACATAGAACTCCAAGTGACTGAACATAAACATAGCACAAACCAGAGCATCAGTAAAACTGGTCATGAACAAACATGAGCTCAAATAGAAGTTGAACAACAGAGCATCCACAAAACATGAGCTCAAATAGAACTTGAGCAAAAGAGAAGATGTCATATGTGCACAAAACATAGCACAAACCAGAGCTCACAAAACTGGTGTGCACAAACATGAGCTCAAAGAGAAGTTGAACAACAGAACATGTAATCAGGAAACACCCACCAACCTGAACAAATAGAAGTTGTCACAAACCTGGACACAACAACAAACCCAACAACCAACCAGGAAACACCCACCAGCCAACCAATAACACAAACCACACTAGTAGAAAACGTGCTTTTACCTACGGAAAAATAGCGACGGAATTTTCCGTCGCTATAGGTTGATTTATAGCGACGGAATTAGCCGTCGCTATTTATCCGTCGCTAATAAAGTTATAGCGACGGATTATCGATTTTAGCGACGGAATTTTTTCGTCGCTAAAATTTTTTACGACGAAAATTTTTTTCGTCGCTAGATTATTTTTAGCGACGGAAATTCCGTCGCTAAATATTTTTTAGCGACGGAAATTCCGTCGCTAAAATTAATTTCCGACAAATTTTTTTGGGCGCGGGCGCCCAAATTTTTTGGGCACCCGCGCCCTTAGAGGTGTGAAAATTTTGTAAACTCCTTTTGGAGAGGAGGGCTACTCTTAATTGAGAAGGCCTTCCAAAATTGTAACTTTAGTTGCAATTAATAATAATAATTTTTTCACCACTTTAAATATTTCTTCTCTTTGTTGGATGATGAAGATGGAGATGAAGAATTATTTAGAGGTTTGCATTTTCTTTCCTTTTTCTCTTTTATTTCCTTTTTATTGCTTATTAGTGTAGATTTATTTCTATGCTTGTAGTTTAGATTTTATTTTCTTGTTAAATAGCCAAGAGGCTAGAACCCTCTTGCCTTAGATTTATTTCATGCTTATAGAATAGATTTAATTTCTTGCATTTAATTCTTGCAATTTTATTTTGTAGTTTAGATTTTGCAATTTATTTTGTAGTTAGATTTTAATTTCTTATACTATTCACCTTGAGGCTAGAACCCTCTTGGGTTTAGTTTTTCTTTTTGTTTATTTTTATTTTGTTTGATTCGCCTTTAGGCTAGAACCCTCTAGGGAATCACCCTTTTCTAAGAAGTGGGTTCAATTGTAGATTACCCATATCTATAATTGAATCCACCATCTTTAATTTCTTGCATTTTCTTTTATTCTTGAATTTTATTTTCTTTATTCTTGATTTTTATTTTCCTTTTCCTTCTTGCCTTATTGATCATATTCATTCTTTGTCACATCCACTCTCACTTATATCTCGTGCCGATTTACACACTATCACTTCCACTCTCTCTATCTCTCCACAATCACATTCACTTATCACTCCTACTTGTCACGCACACAACATAAGAACCGATTTTATATTTTCTCCTACAAAACACCTTCCTCGTGGGATCGATATCTTAAATACTATAACTTGACACGGTTGTGCACTTGCAACCTTTTTGGTACATGTTTATGCCGCATCAAGTTTTTGGCGCCGTTGCCGGGGAAGGTGCTTAAGTAGGTTTTAATTATTTTGGTTCTTTAACTTGTGTGTTTTTTGTGAAGGAAACGCTTGGAGCTTGAAGATCGCGGATTGGAGAGCTAGGATTTGAAGATTTGCTTTCAGGTAAGTCCTCTTTCTAGTTTTTAATTCCACCCTTTAGCTACTTCTTCACAATTAGAGACAATTAGGACTTAAAAAAAAAAGAGATTTTATTTTTTGTTGACCATAATAAAATTCATCCTCCACTTTGACATTTACTAACAAGATAATAAATTCAAACAAATCCCCCCTTCTCATTTGTTTGATTGTTAACCCTAATTAAAAAAAAAGATTTTTCTTTTCCATCCTTTTTAGTTGCTTTTAATTCATAGGGTTGCATTTCATATAGTGTAGGAATTCACCAAGTGATTTGAGCATCTTGATTTGACACACACTTAAAAATATTTTTAAGGGCAAAACCCCATAATCAAGATAAGGTGAGGGATTTCATCACCCTTTCCTTAGCCCAAAAATCACTAATTCCTCACTTTACAAACCCAAGTCTAATAAAACTCATTAGACGTTGGCCCCTAAGGATTCGAGCTCAATAAGGAACAAGAAATCCTTAAGTGAACGGTTTAAGTTTTCTCAGAATAGTTGGTGTCTAAGGCAAGGTTTAGGGGTTGCGTAAAGCGCTCCGCAAGGAAAGAGGTACTTAATTGATCTTTGATCACCCTCTAGTACTATCCTTACCTGGCTAACTACCTGGGTAAAACTTTGATCTTTTCACTGTAGGAGTTTTTGGTTAGGAGCTGGTCTAGTTGAGTTAGGCTAAACCCTAGAATTAGAGTTGATTGAAAAGTGATTGTTTTGATTTGTTTCAGTTAGGATTTTTCTTTTTCTTTATCTTCTCAAAAAAAACTAATTTTCTTTCTTTTTTTAAGAAAAAAAATAAAAAAAATAAAAAGAAATATTTTGGTGTATGCAACAGTGGATTAGGGATAATACACGTCGATTAATTCGCTTTGAACCAATTATAGAAATGGAGCATCCTAATCCACCCGTTCTTCATGATATGTGCTATCCCATTAGGAATGTGATCCCTTCGTGCCAGACTCCCCGAAACAAATGGAATAAATTTTGAGCTTAGACCGCAATACATAAATATGCTTCCCAAATTTCTTGGTAATGAAACAGAAGATGCATATATTTTTATTTCGGAATTTGAGGAAGTATGTATTATGAATAAAATGAGAGAATTAAATGAAGATGCGATCAAACTCAGATTTATTTCATTTGCTCTTAAGGATAAAGCTAAAAAATGGCTGTACAGCTTACCAATAAATTCCATCTCAACTTGGGATGAATTTGTCACCGTCTTTCTTAAGAAAATTTTCCCTATTCATAAAATGGTAAAGCTTAGGAACAGCATTCAAAACTTTAAAATTATCCCGGGAGAACCTTTTTGGAAGTATTTTGACCGATTTAAAGATCTTCTCATCCAATGTCCTCATCACGGTTTAGAAAAATAGCGATTGTGCCAAATAATTTATGAGGGATTAGATTATTCAGCAAAAACTTCCTTAGAATCAATGTGCCACGGGGATTTTATGAGGAAAAACGCTGATGAAGCTTGGGAGTTTTTGGAGAGTCTTTCTAAAAAAAACAATGCAATGGGAACACTGCGATGATAGGGTTTCCCAATCTAAGTCTTGTGGTCTTTCCTTAGAGTCAAACATTGCTTCTAAAGCGAAGATGGCGACGATTCTACGGAGGTTAGAAGCTTAAGAATTTAAGAAACGAGCTCTAGCTCAAATCAATCATGTTTCTGCCTCAGGATGTCATAATTGTCAGTCTCCTACCCACGTTTCAGAGGAATGCCCTCTCCTAGGAAACAACAATTCATTAGAACAGATAAACGCTGCATTCCAGCACCCTAGAAATGATCCATTTTCTCCAACCTACAATCCAGGTTGGAGAAATCATCCCAACTTTGCATGGAATCTAGGAAATTCTCCCGGAACTCAAAACTTCACTCCCGCTTCGACCCAACATTTTCCTAGGGGAAACACGGTTCCGTTCAATTCTCATTCACAATTTTAACAACCCAATCTGCCGTATCAAAATCAGTCTCCTCTTCATCAAGCTGTAATTCAGACTCATCACAATCCAGATCAGGATAAACGTCTCAACGTCTTGGAAAGGGGTTTAGAAACCATAATTAAGGCCTCCATGAATATGTTGACTCAAACATCTAGCACTCTGAATTCCTTTATGCAATCAACCGGACAAATGCTCAATTCCAACACTCAAGCCATAGCTAGATTAGAATCCCAACTTGGTCAACTAGCTAGTGCTATGAGTGAAAGAGAGAAATGAAAATTTCTGAGTCAACCCGTGGTCAAGCCTAAGGACACAGGATGCAGTTCATCCTATGAAGCTCAAGTGAATGTAATACATTCACTTCGGTCAGGTAGACAGGTCGATAATTAAGTGAGAACTCCCTCAAGTCAAACTTTTGATCCAGTACAAATTCCTTCTCCTTCTCCTTCTGATGAATCTATTTAACAATCACTCCCCTCAGATGACCAAGAACCTGAACCCGAAACTGAGCATGCTTTTGATAGATTTAGACCGGTTGCTCCCTTCCCAAATAGACTCAGGTCTAGGAAATACTCTCCTCAGGAGGAGAAGATCCTAGAAACATTCAAACAGGTTAAGGTCAACATTCCTCTCTTAGATGTAATTGAACAAATTCCATCTTATGCTAAATTTTTAAAAGAATTGTGCACTAAGAAGAGGCGAATAAATGTTCCAAAGAAAGTCTTTTTAGCCGCCAATATCAGTGAAATGCTATCAAATCCCATACCTTTGAAACGTAAAGATCCAGGTTCCCCCATCATTCCATGTATCATTGGGAATACTCACATTGATAAGGCGCTGTTAGACTTAGGGGCCAGTGTCAATTTGCTTCCATATTCAGTCTACCAGCAATTAGGTCTAGGTGTACTGAACCCAACCAAATGCACCTTACAGTTGGCTGATAGATCTGTCAAGGTCCTTATGGGTGAGTTAGAGGATGTTCTGATTAAGGTTGGAGATTTTATTTTTCTAGTAGATTTTGTAGTTTTGGAAATACAACATGTTTCCAATCCCAAAGAATAAACACCTGTCATCTTAGGACGACCTTTCTTAGCCACTTCTAATGCTCTCATCAACTGTAGAACTGGTCAAATGAAGCTGTCCTTTGGGAATTTGACTACTGATCTTAATATTTTTAATCTAGGTGAGCAACCAAATTATCAGCCTCTAGAAATAAACTATATTCAGGAAAGATCAGAAGAAGAAGAAGAAGAGTCTGATTTGAGTTTTGAGGAAATTTTTGATGAAGAGTTAGAGTTTTTAGAAGAAGCAGATCAGGTCCTTGAGAATAATAAAACTGTGTTAAACATGTGCTGCTTTGAATTAAATTTTGAAGAACTCTTTCTTGATGAACTTAGATTCTTGAAGAATAATCAACAACCAAATTTTCAGAACTTCACAGAAGAATTGGTTATTAGAAAACAAAACTTCACAGTACAAGAATCTAAGTTCATTAAGAAATGCAAAATGCATGACACCAATAATACCTACCTTACCTTCGTGCAAGAATTATTGAATACCCCGAAATGCTTGGAAATTCACATTATTGATTATATCATTCTGAATTTGTTTAAAATCCGGGAAAAAAATTTTAACAGTAAGGTAGGATTCAATGTAGAACAGGAACTCTTCATGTTGAATATTTCATTTTACATTGTTTATTTTGTTTATTTTAGAATAATAAAAAGAATTTATTCTTCTCTCATTTGAGAGTTTCTTGTTCAGTTGTTAAAAAAAGAAGAAAAAAAAAGAAGAAGAAAAAAGAAAAAAAAGAAGAAAAAAAAAGAGAATAAAATTTTTATTTCATCCCCCTCAGACAAAAGGTAATTGTAGATTTTTATCAGCCGACCAAATGTAAGTGCTTCACTTTTTATCTGTTTTACTTTATGCATCATAGATTTGCATTGAGGATAATACAAAATTTAGGTGTGGGGGTGGGAATTAGTTATTTTTTCTCTTTATTTTACATTTTTAGTTACATTTTTCCCCCTTTTTTCTTTAAAAAAAATTATAAAAATATCGTCAGTTGCCAAATTGATAGAGTAATGTAATAATTAATTTATTTGATAAATTTGAAATTTTCTAATCCCTAATTGGTTATTTACTTAAGTTCATCTTTTATGATAACTCTAAATAATTTTTTTAAGAAATGATTTTCAAAGTAGTATACTTTACTTAAGCCTTAACTTGGACTTTTATTTAAAATAATAAAATTTTTGCATGCTTAACTTAGAATTGAAAATAATTTTTTCAAAGTGTCTTGATTTACATATTTTCAAAATATATATACATATACAAAAAAAAATTGTAAAAGAAGAGTGCGAAAAATGGGCACAAAAAAACCTCTTGAATTCAAGGTGATTCTATCTTACAAAGCCTAAGCTGACCGAGTAATTAAGCCCAATGAGTATTTCCATACTTAATGACCTAAGCCCATTTGGGTTAGGATCCATTGGCCCAAAACTCGTTAAATGGTAACTTAGAAAGCCCGTTAAAGTAGAAAAAATCACCAAGGAAGAAAGAGTAAAAAAAATTATTAAAAAAACTAATAAATGTTTTATAGTTATATATATGGTCTTGGAAAATATTTTAAATCAAGCAACTTGAAAATTATTTAAAACAAAGAGTTAGCATGTTCTTTAAATAACTTTTAAATTAAATTTCTAAGTTTGGCTTGGTTTTGTATTGCTACAATGAGAAAATTTTCTTAAAAATATACCTTAGAGTTATATATAAAAATATTTTCTTGAGTGATAACTGGCTCCAATTAGATTATCTAAGAGTTATCAAGTGAATTTAGTTATTTACTGACTTCTTTAATTTGGCAAGTTGACCGAATTTTGTGGGTATATTCACTGCAAACCCTCACGAGACTACAACTCGTCCACTAGGGTAACCTAGGGGTTTAAAGGCTTGTTGTATGCGCTAAATACAACCGCGATTCCTGCGAAAGTGAGTTAGGTTTTCTTTCAGTTTTCTTTCTTTGCTAGAGGACTAGCAAAAGTTTAGTTGTGTGGGTATTTGATAATCATATTTTATTATAATTTTATACCCTCATTATCTATTTTATATGAATAAATATACTACTAATAATTGTTCTTATCTTTAATTATAGGTTAATGAAGAATAAATCTCAAACTCCAATCTCTCAACAAAAAAAAGCCCTTGATTTAATGAAGAAATGAAGCCATGAAGCCCAATGAATTCTTTCAAGTATTTAATGAAGAAATAAATCAAAGCCCAAGCCCAAGAGTCCAAGAAAAGCCAATGTCCAAAGCCCAAAAGCAAATAACAAGAAGGATCTGCGGACAGCAAAAGGAGAAGGGCAGGCATCGATGCCAGCATCGATGCCTGCATCGATATACTGGGCAGTTAGTTACGAATCTAAGGCTGAAATTTATTGTTTTTGGATAAGATTTTAATTCAGTAGCTCTCATTCACTATTGTTTACTATAAATAGGGGTAGAGAGTGAGGGGTTAGAGGGGTGAAAATTTTTGTAACTCCTTTTGAAGAGGAGGGCTACTCTTAATTGAGGAGGCCTTCCAAATTTGTAACTTTTTGTTACAATTAATAATAATAATTTTTTTACCACTTTAAATATTTCTTCTCTTTGTTGGATGATGAAGATGGAGATGAAGAATTATTTAGAGGTTTGCATTTCTTTCTTTTTTCTCTTTTATTTCTCTTTTACTGCTTATTAGTTAGATTTATTTTCATGCTTGTAATGAGATTTTATTTTCTTGTTTAAATAGCCAAGAGGCTAGAACCCTCTTGCCTTAGATTTATTTCATGCTCATAGATTAGATTTATTTCATGCTTATAGAGTAGATTTATTTTCTTGTATTTTTGTAATTTATTTTATAGTTTAGATTTTGCAATTTATTTTGTAGTTAGATTTTAATTTCTTGCACTATTCACCTTGAGGCTAGAACCCTATTGGGTTTAGTTTTTCTTTTTGTTTATTTTCACTTTCTTTGTTTCGCCTTTAGGCTAGAACCCTCTAGGGAATCACCTTTTTCTAAGAAGAAGATTCAATTCTAGATTACCCATATCTTTAATTGAAACCGCTCTCTTTACATTCTTGATTTTTTATTTGTTTCTTGATTTTATTCATTCTTCCTTCTTGCCTTGTTGATCACATTTATTTTTTACTCACTTCCACTCTCAAATATATTCATTTACATAATGACAATCATTCTCTCCACAATCACATTCACTCATCACTCCTATTTGTCACGCACACAACATAAGAACCGATTTTATTTTTTCTCCTATAAAAACACCTTCCTCGTGGGATCGATATCTTCATACTATAACTTGACACGGTTGTACACTTGCAACCTTTTTGGTACATGTTTGTGTCGCATCAAGTTTTTACGGAGGTTAGAAGCTTTAGAAATTAAGGAACGAGCTCCAGCTCAAATCAATCATGTTTCTGCCTCAGGATGTCATAATTATCAGTCTCCTACCCACGTTTCAAAGGAATGTCCTCTCCTAGGAAATAATCAGCCATTAGGACAGATGAACGCTGCATTCTAGCATCCTAGAAATGATCCATTTTCTCCAACCTACAATCCAGGTTGGAGAAATCACCCCAACTTTGCATGGAATCAAGGAAATTCTCCTGGAACTTAAAACTTCACTCCCGCTTCAACCCAATAATTTCCTAGGGGAAACACAGTTCCTTTCAATTCTCATCCACAATTTTAACAACCCAATTTGCCGTATCAAAATCAGTCTCCTCTTCATCAAGCTGTAATTCAGACTTCTCACAATCCAGATCAGGATAAACATCTCAATGTCTTGGAAAGGGGTTTGGAAACCATAATTAAGGCCTCCACTCAAACCACGAATATGTTGACTCAAACATCTAGCACTCTGAATTCCTTTATGCAATCAACTGGACAAATGCTCAACTCCAACACTCAAGCTATAGCTAGATTAGAATCCCAACTTGGTCAACTAGCTAGTGCCGTGAGTGAAAGAGAGAAAGGAAAATTTCCGAGTCAACCCGTAGTCAACCCTAAGAACACAGGATGCAGTTCAAGTGAATGCAATCCATTCATTTCGGTCAGGTAGACAGGTCGATAATCAAGTGAGAACTCCGCCAAGTCAAACTCTTGATCCTGTACAAATTCCTTCTCCTTCTCCTTCTGATGAATCTATTCAACAATCACTCCCCTCACAGATGACCAAGAACCTGAACCGGAACCTGAGCATGCTTTTGATAGGTTTAGACCAGTTGCTCCTTTTCCAGATAGACTCAAGCTTAGGAAACACTCCCCTCAAGAGGAGAAGATCCTAGAAACATTCAAGCAGGTTAAGGTCAATATTCCTCTCTTAGATGTAATTGAACAAATTCCATCTTATGCTAAATTCTTAAAAGAATTATGCACTAAGAAGAGGAGAATAAATGTTCCAAACAAAGTCTTTTTAGCCGCAAATATCAGTGAAATGCTATCAAATCCCATACCTTTAAAACGTAAAGATCCAGGTTCCCCCATCATTTCATGTATCATTGGTAATGCTCACATTGATAAGGCTTTTTTATACTTAGGGGCCAGTGTCAATTTGCTTCCATATTCAGTCTACCAGCAATTGGGTCTAGGTGTACTGAACCCAACCAAATGCACCTTACAGTTGGCTGATAGATCTGTTAAGGTCCCTATGGGTAAGTTAGGGGATGTTCTTATTAAGGTTGGAGATTTTATTTTTCCAGTAGATTTTGTAGTCTTGGAAACACAGCTTGTTTCCAATCCCAAAGGACAGACATCTGTCATCTTAGGACGACATTTCTTAGTCACTTCTAATGCTCTTATCAACTGTAGAACTGGTCAAATGAAGTTGTCCTTTGGGAATTTGACTGCTGATCTCAACATTTTTAATCTAGGGGACCAACCAAATAATCAACCTCTAGAAATAAATTATATTCAGGAAAGATCAGAAGAAGAAGAAGAAGAAGAAGAAGAAGAAGAAGAAGAAGAGTTTGATTCGAGTTTTGAGGAAATTTTTGATGAAGAGTTAGAATTTTTAAAAGAAGCATATCAGGTCCTTGAGAATAATGAAGCTGTGTTAAACATTTGCTGTTTTGAATTAAATTTTGAAGAACTCTTTCTTGATGAACTTAGATTCTTGTAAAATAATCAACAACCAAATTTTTAGAACTCTACAGAAGAATTGGTTGTTAGAAAACAAAACTTCACAGTACAAGAGTCTAAGTTCAGTAAGAAATGCAAAATGCATGACACCAATAATACCTACCTTATTTTGTTGCAAGAATGATTGAACACCCCAAAATGCTTAGAATTTCACATTATTGATTATATCATTCTGAATTTATTTAAAATTCGGGGAAGAATTTTCAATAATAAGGTAGGATTTAATGTAGAATACGAGCTCTTTATGTTGAACACTTCATTCTACATTAGTTGTTTTGTTTATTTCAGAATAATAAAAAGAATTTATTATTCTCTCATTCGAGAGTTTCTTATTCAGTTGAAAAAAAGAAAAAAAAGGAAAAAAAAAGAAAAGAAAAGAAAAAAAGAAAAAAAGAAAAAAAAAGAAAGAAGAATAAATTTTTGATTTCATCCTCCTCAGACCAAAGGTAATTGTAGATTTTTATCAGCCGACCAAATGTAAGTATTTCACTTCTTATCTGCTTTACTTTGTGCGTCATAGAGTTAGCATTGAGGACAATGCAAAATTTAGGTGTGGGGGTGGGAATTAGTTAATTTTTTTCTTTGTTTCACATTTTTTGTTGCATTTTTGTTAGACCCTACAGGGGGGTGATTAGGGTCTTATGCTAATCTAATCCGATTTTATGCCAATTAAAACTTAATTAATAAGTATATTCTTGCAAGATAGATATATAAAGAGTTATGTGTAAGAATGTGCAATATACACAATGAGATATATCCTATATAATGAATATATATATATGCAAGGATATATAAACTAACACAAGGGGTAAACAATATGAACTAGATAGTGGATCATATAAATAATGAGCTAATGACAATGGCGACAAGAAATATAAACACAAGTATAAATAAACGCCAAAGCACACTCAAACACAAGATATGATCACGGAGTTCGGACCTTCCGTCCTACGTCTCCGCTCCCCACTCCTGGGGAGAAATCCACTAACACAATCCGGTTTGGAAGCCGGAACTTCTTCTACACACTCGGTTTTCTAGCTAACCGAAAACTCTACAACTCACACTATTGTAATCCCACTCTACACCCACTAAGTGTTGGACCTAGCCATGTCTCCCTCAAGTGCTCGGTTACCACCTCTCCCTAGGCTCGTCAACCGACGTCACTCCTCTTGGGACTATCCCCGACTCTCACCACACACTCCTCACTTGGTGTACAAGTGTATTACAAAGTGAATCTCTCAATAAGCACAATATAACAAATGATTGTTCTCAACTATGGATGAGAACACAATGAAAGCACAACTCAAAGTTACAATCTCTCACCACCCAACTATACTATGTATGTAAATACTAAAAGCTCAATGTGGGTGTGTGTAACAATGAGTAAAATAAAATCTAACTCAAATAGCAAACTAGCAATAATAAGAATATGAAAATCAATAATGAAATTGCTAGAGAAAAGAGTTAGAAAAACTTCTCTATGAACACAAAGAAGAGGATGAAGAGGATTGAGAATGAATCCCTCAATCTGCAGTGAAAACTTCCTCCTTTGTAAACAGAAACCCAAACTTAAACAAACAGTAAAAACCTTAAACCCTTGTTTAAAACCTTGTTTAAAAACTTCTTAGATCACTTGAAAGAGAGCAGCAATAGGGTATTTATACCCACTCTAACTCTCAGTCAAAACCCTTAACAAAAGACAAAACAGCCCTAGCAAACAGCTCAGAAAATAGCCATTGAAAAAAGCAACGGATCTATTGTCGGTCGACCGGAAATTTCGTCGGTCGACCGATGGAGAGCAAAAAACGAAGAAGCAGCTCTGGACAATCGTCGGTCAACCGGTGCGGTCGACCGATGGAGTTTTCGGTCGACCGGACCGGTCGACCGACAGACTCTCTGTCGCCCAGTGATAAAAGATCAAATGATCGGTCGACCGGTGCGGTCGACCAAAAACTGACATATGAAAATCTGTATTGCTGATTTTAAAATGCTGTTTAAAAATATCAAATAAATTCCAAAAAATATAAAACTTTGGAGAATGATTGTAGACATGATAATAAACATATATAACAAAGTGTATTACAAAGTGAATCTCTCAATAAGCACAATATAACAAATGATTATTCTCAATTATGGATGAGAACACAATGAAAGCACAACTCAAAGTTACAATCTCTCACCACCAAACTATACTATCTCTCAAGGTTATCAGAAAGGACCTCCCAAATGAAAAATATCATTATTTTACAAAATAGTCCAAAACATGAAAATATGATATACTTGAATTTTGATGTTTTGACATAAACCAACTTTTGAAACTTTGTGAAATGTTTATCTAGACTTAGTAAAACATGTATAAACTGATATTGAAGTCTACAAACTAAGAATATAATATTTTCACAAAATTGCATATTCTATGCAATGTTTTCAAAAACACAATAGAAAATATGAAATATATAATTTCATATATATAATCATAAAAACTCAAAATACATGTATGTATATATATAACTATATATATGCATAGAAACCAAAACTTATACATATATATATGACTATATATATATGTGTGTATAGATATTGAGCTTAACATATTAAACACACATAATATAAACCTATACTAAATTACCCAAGCTTGATCTTGATCTTCACTGTAGCTCAACTTGGTACACGTTGCGGATGAAGCTTGAACTTGATCTTTAACTTGAATTGTATGTAGCTTCACTCCACAAATCCGCCAACCTCCTCTTGATATGATCGTGTAGGCTTAATCCATCCAACCTCCAACTACGTTGTTTGTCTATAATAAATAAGAAAACACAAATACTAGACAAACAACATTAGTGGTAAATTATTTGTTAAATATCATCAAAATAAGAAGGCCAACAATCTCCCCCTTTTTGATGATGACAAACAATTTACAAAAAGAGATACATGCATGAAAGGAAATGAATATATAAATTATAATTCACATGCATATAAACACGAAAATGTATACTCACAATATTTCTCCCCCTTTGACAACATCAAAAAGGGGACAATAAAACGATGAAGAGAGCGAAAGCTCCCCCTATCAATAAGCATAGATGAGTATAACACATAGAAAGATATAGGGATTGCTCCCCCTATCAAAATGCCTCATGAATGTATGAAATGAAGATCATGGCAAACATAAGTGAGCAAGCATAGATGGAAAAAAAAAAGTGCTAAACACAACTGACATACATAAAGACAATGAGAATATACATAAATATATCAAAGTAAAAAATAGTTTCTCATATCAAAGAACATAAAAAATATGTATAAAAGTAGATTTATGAGATCAAAAGAAAAAGGAACATGAGAATCATGTAAAATATTTTCAAATGAAAATCAACCAAATGAAATCATAAATCAAGATTTGAGTCCAAAACCAATGTTTGATCAATAAAGAAAAATTTTCTTTGTATAACTTGATCAAACCACTCGTAGAATACATTATAAGGCACAAATAGATGATCCATGAGCACAAACATATAAATATCATCATATAAGTAAAATATAATGAATTCAAAGCAATAAATCAAAACAAACTCTTTGACAAAAGAATTTCAAGAGAGGCAACAATATATTAAGCTCTTAAGCTTGTATCAACCCATATAAACATTTTAGCACCCGGTAAACAAGATTTAGGAATAAACACCCAATAAATCCGGAGGGTTATATAAACGTAGTCCTCTCATGAAAGCAAATCAAATAATCATGAAAACAAAAGATTTGATCAATAAAAGGAATTGTTTTTATAAAAATTTAAAATACATTTTTCGAAACCAAGAAAAAGAAAAAATACTAAAATTCTTGGCTTTAAAAATTATTTTGGCACCCAAGTATTCATGGTGCCGGTTTGTTTAGGGATATGACCCCTATCATTAAAGCTCAAAGCCCTTGGGTTATGAACCCATTTGGGTGCATTTAGTGCACGGGTCCGGTCATAGCAATAATTATGCAAATGACCCATTCGATTGCAATAAGTACAATGAAGAGGATACATTTGATTATGTTGACCATGTGGATGTGCACGAGGAACATTTGCAAATAAAGATGGTCTTTTAAGATTATTTTGCAAATGAGAAACATTTTGAAATAATGTTGGTCTACTTGAAATATTTTGCGATTTAGAAACTTTTCGCAAATCAAAACACTTGAAATATTTTGCGATTAGAAACTTTTCGCAAATCAAAACAAAACTTAGCTAAGTGACCAACTCTACCACAAAAATCACAATGATACACGTGAGCATGCTTATGATAAGCAATAGGTGCATGTGTGTATACATGTGATGAAGAAACTTGATGAGATGCACAAGAAGGATTAACATTCTTATGTTTTTGTGCATTATAGCAAAATTTAGCTAAATGGCCTTTACGACCACAAATGGAGCACTTGTAAACTTTGCTATACAAGTGTACATAGTATGTAGGTGATTTTGTAGCAATAGATTTAGCACACTTGTCCATAAGTTTCTTATGGTTATCAATGCATGTTTTTAAAGTTGAATCTAAGCATGATATGCGTTCCTTAACAAGATTCAAATCATCATTATGCACAACATCATTGATAATAGAAGTAGAGCATATATGGTTATCAAATTCATTTCTAATAGCTACTACTTCTAGTATGACATTATCTCTTTCATGAGTTAACTTAGCAAAGTTTGAAAGCAAAGAATCATGATCCAATTTTAATTTTTCATTATTTTCTTTAAGGATCATATTCTCATTAGAAATTGTATCAAACTTAGAAGCTAAAGACTCATGATCGGATTTCAAAATTACAAGCTTGCTTTGTAAATCAATGAAATCATTTTGCAATTTCTTGTAGGCATGCAATAATTTATCACTAGCACAAGCAAGTTCATCACTATATAAATCATTATCGGTTTCGAACTCGCAAACCTCACTAGGGCTATCGCCTAGTGCTCGTGTGCATGAAGCTCCTTTAGAACTTGAAGCGGGATCCTCCAAAGCTTGTCAGATCGCCTCTAAGTCTCCTTGATGTGCTTCAATAAATGTCCATAAGGTGTAAGCACTATCAAAAGAATCAAGCTTGTTAGACATAAATGAATCAAATGCATTTAATAAAAATTCTAACATAAGCTTGTTCATAATAAACATCTTTTTATCACGTTTGCCAATTGTGAGACCCTAGAGGGGGGGGTGATTAGGGTCTTATGCTAATCTAATCCGATTTTATGCCAATTAAAACTTAATTAATAAGTATATTCTTGCAAGATAGATATATAAAGAGTTATGTGCAAGAATGTGCAATATACACAATGAGATATATCCTATATGATGAATATATATATGCAAGGATATATAAACTAACACAAGGGGTAAACAATATGAACTAGATAGTGGATCATATAAATAATGAGCTAATGACAATGGCGACAAGAAATATAAACACAAGTATAAATAAACGCCAAGGCACACTCAAACACACGATATGATCACGGAGTTCGGACCTTCCGTCCTACGTCTCCGCTCCCCACTCCCGGGGAGAAATCCACTATCAACCGGGTTTTCTACGTTCACCCGAACAACGTTTACACCTTACACTCGGTTTTCTAGCTAACCGAAAACTTTACAATCAACACACTATTGTAATCCCACTCTACACCCACTAAGTGTTGGACCTAGCCGTGTCTCCCTCAAGTGCTCGGTTACAACCTCTCCCTAGGCTCGTCAACCGACGCCACTCCTCTTGGGACGATCCCCGACTCTCACCACACACTCCTCACTTGGTGTACAAGTGTATTACAAAGTGAATCTCTCAATAAGCACAATATAACAAATGATTGTTCTCAACTATGGATGAGAACACAATGAAAGCACAACTCAAAGTTACAATCTCTCACCACCCAACTATACTATCTCTCAAGGTTATCAGAAAGGACCTCCCAAATGAAAAATATCATTATTTTACAAAATAGTTCAAAACATGAAAATATGATATACTTGAATTTTGATGTTTTGACATAAACCAACTTTTGAAACTTTGTGAAATGTTTTTATAGACTTAGTAAAACATGTATAAACTGATATTGAAGTCTACAAACTAAGAATATAATATTTTCATAAAATTGCATATTCTATGCAATGTTTTCAAAAACACAATAGAAAATATGAAATATATAATTTCATAAATATAATCATAAAAACTCAAAATACATGTATGTATATATATAACTATATATATACATAGAAACAAAAACTTATGTATATATATATAACTATATATATATACGAAGAAACCAATAAAATGTGTGTGTATAGATATTGAGCTTAACGTATTAAACACACATAATATAAACCTATACTAAATTACCCAAGCTTGATCTTGATCTTCATTGTAGCTCAACTTGGTACATGTTGCGGATGAAGCTTGAACTTGATCTTTAACTTGAATTGTATGTAGCTTCACTCCACAAATCCGCCAACCTCCTCTTGATATGATCATGTAGGCTTAATCCATCCAACCTCCAACTACGTTGTTTGTCTATAATAAATAAGAAAATACAAATACTAGACAAACAACCTTAGTGGTAAATTGTTTGTTAAACATCATCAAAATAAGAAGGCCAACATTTTTATTATTTTTTTCCTTTTTTAAAAAAAATTATAAAAATATCGTCACTTGCCAAATTGATAAAGTTATGTAATAATTGATTTATTTGATAAATTTGAAATTTTCTAATCCCTAGTTAGTTATTTACTTAAGTTCACCTTTTATGATAACTCTAAATAAATTTCTTAAGAAATAATTTTCAAAGTAGTATACTTTACTTAAGCCTTAACTTGGACTTTTATTTAAAATAATGAAATTTTTTGCATGCTTAGCTTAGAGTTGAAAATAATTTTTCAAAGTGTCTTGATTTACATATTTTTCAAAATATAAATACATATACAAAAAAAATTACAAAAGAAGAGTGCGAAAAATAGGCACAAAAAAAACTCTCTTGAATTCTAGGTGATTCTATATTATAAAGCCTAAGCTGACCGAGTAATTAAGCCCAAGGAGTATTTCCATACTTAATGACCTAAGCCCAATTGGGTTGGGATCCATTGGCCCAAAACTCGTTAAAATGTCACTTAGAAAGCCCGTTAAAGTAGAAAAAAATCACCAATGATGAAAGAGTTAAAAAAAATAGAAAAAAATAATAATAAATGTTTTATAGTTATATATATGGTCTTGGAAAATATTTTAGATCAAGCAACTTGAAAATTATTTAAAACAAAGAGTTAGCATGTTCTTTTCAAAACTTTTAAATTAAATTTCTAAGTTTGGCTTGGTTTTGTATTGCTACAATGAGAAGATTTTCTAGGAAATATACCTTAGAGTTATATATAAAATGTTTTCTTGAGTGATAACTGACTCCAATTAGATTATCTAAAAGTTATCAAGTGAATTTAGTTATTTACTGACTTCTTTAATTTGGCAAGTTGACCGAATTTTGTGGGTATATTCACTGCAAACCCTCACGAGACTACAACTCGTCCACTAGGGTAACCTAGGGGTTTAAAGGCTTGTTGTATGCGCTAAATACAACCGTGATTCCTACGAAAGTGAGTTAGGTTTTCTTTTAGTTTTCTTTCTTTGCTAGAGGACTAGCAAAAGTTTAGGTATGGGGGTATTTGATAATCACATTTTATTACAGTTTTGGGGGTATTTGATAATCACATTTTATTACAGTTTTATACCCTCATTATCTATTTTATATGAATAAATATGCCATTAATAATTATTTTTATCTTTAATTGTAGGTTAGTGAAGAATAAAGCCCAAGATCTCTTATCTCAATAAAAACCCATGAATTAAATGAAGAACACAAGCAAGAGTTAAAAAGTCCAAGCCCAGAATCAAGCCGAGTAGCCTGTAGAAGCCGGAGAAAATAAAAAAATTAAATATGAAAAAAAAATGTATTCAAGATAGTTGGCCGCAAAGAAACGACGATATCTCCCAATCCGGGAGGCGGAATTTAACATATAATATATGAAAATCACCTATCTCGACGAGATGAAGCCAACCGTGAAGTCAGAATTCTTATTAGAGCATCGATGCGGGCATCGATGCGGGCATCGATGCGAAGTCATCCAGATTTCATCTACGGCCGAAATTGCATTCTTTGGGCTTAAGTTTGATCCAAGGGCTCTCATTCACTAATGTTTACTATAAATAGGGATTGAGAGTGAGGGGTTAGAGGTGTGAAAATTTTTGTAACTCCTTTTAGAGAGGAGGGCTAGTCTTAATTAAGAAGGCCTTCCAAATTTATAACTTTTTGTTACAATTAATAATAATAATTTTTTCACCACTTTAAATATTTCTTCTCTTTGTTGGATGATGAAGATGGAGATGAAGAATTATTTAGAGTTTTGCATTTCTTTTTTTTTCTCTTTTATTTCTCTTTTATTGCTTATTAGTTAGATTTATTTTCAAGCTTGTAATTAGATTTTATTTTCTTGTTTAAATAGCCAAGAGGCTAGAACCCTCTTGCCTTAGATTTATTTTATACTCATAGATTAGATTTATTTCATGCTTATAGAGTAGATTTATTTTCTTGCATTTTTGTAATTTATTTTGTAGTTTAGATTTTGTAATTTATTTTATAGTTAGATTTTAATTTCTTGTACTATTCACCTTGAGGCTAGAACCCTCTTGGGTTTAGTTTTTCTTTTTGTTTATTTTCACTTTCTTTGATTCGCCTTTAGGTAGAACCCTCTAGGGAATCACTGTTTTCGTCAAAAGTTGGTCTCATTGTGGAATTCATTATATCTTCGATCGATTACAATAAATTCAAAGGAATAGTCTTTTTATAAGACCTCTTTTACACAACAAAAGAAAATCACAACTCTTGAGAAATAAACGCAGGATCATTGTTTGGATCGCTGCTTGCGTGAGATCTTTGCATGTGCCGGGGGTGCGTTAGCCCGTGGACCACCGATTCACAGATTCTGATTGAATCGTGAAGGTTTTGGGAATTTTTCCTTCGTTTATCAAAGTAAGAATTTAAAGCGAATATCTTATCGATGTAAGATATTCACTCTTCCAAAGAGCAAGTCTGAGCTTAGATCTCTAGGAATCGCCAAAAGCTTCTTGAGGATGTTTGTGAAGAAGGAAGACTCTCTCTCTTGCTCTAATTCACCAAAAACTCAAGGCTCTATGCTCCAATCTGCCCTCCCTCCTTTATTTCGTGCCTAGGGAGGTATTTATAGGGGTAGGAGTGCACAACAGTTGAAATGAAAGCGAAATAACTGACCAGACAAACCATCTTTGGCCGCTGCAGTCTACACTGCCGCGGCTATTGGCGCGGCAGTGTGGGCTGCCGCGGCCAAAGAGACGGTTACCAGCACGTTCCATCGTACTTGAAACCGCTCTCCCACGACCTTTAACCACCTTTTTCGTGGTTTAACTGCTTGTACACGTCAGCACATGTTCCCTTTCTGATATGCCGCCACGTGGGCTTCAAAAAATCATCGTGTAACTGCTTTATAAGAATATTCTGAGTAATATTCTCCAGAAACTTCCTGCTTAGGGTAGGGAAACAGTTTAGATTCATGTACCTATTGAAGTAATACGGTCCCTTTTTTGTTGGTAGAGAAGAACCCAATGATGGAGAGGAAGAATTTTATATTCTATCTCCTGGTCTCTTGTTTGTTGGTAGAGATAAACCCAAAATCGGAGAGGAAGAATTTTACATTCTATCTCCTAGTCTCTTGTTTGTTGGTAGAGATAAACCCGAAATTGGAGAGGAAGAATTTTATATTCTATCTCCTGGTCTCTTGTTTGTTGGTAGAGATGAACCCGAAATCGGAGAGGAAGAATTTTATATTCTATCTCCTAGGTGCAAAGGAAACTCAAAGTGGGATCTTCACTTAAAGATTCTGGACGGGTTTGAATAATCCTAACTGTCATAAGGTTTGATTATTCAACTGAAAGTGGACCTCTCGTTCATGGAATGAATCGAGAAGAGATTTTGGTTGTGGTCCTAACTGTAGTAAGGTTTGACCAAGTGGGAGTTTTGAGACGATCCTAACTGTTTAAAGGTTTGATCATTCAATTTGTGGACCTCTCGTTCATGGAAGGAATCGAGAGGGGATTTTGGCTTTGGTCCTAACTGTTAAAAGGTTTGACCAAATAAGGGTTTGAGATAATCCTAACTGTTTAAAGGTTTGATCGTTCAATTTGTGAACCTCTCGTTCATGGGAGGAATCGAGAGGGGATTCTGGTTTTGGTCCTAACTGTTTAAAGGTTTGACCAGATGGAAGTTTTGAGACGACCCTAACTGTAGGAAGGTTTGATCGTTCAATTTGTGGACCTCTCATTCAGTGAAGGAATCGAGAGGGGGTTTTAGTTTTGGTCCTAACTGTTTAAAGGTTTGACCAGATGGAAGTTTTGAGACGACCCTAACTGTAGGAAGGTTTGATCGTTCAATTTGTGGACCTCTCGTTCAGTGAAGGAATCGAGAGGGGGCTTTGGTTTTGGTCCTAACTGTTTAAAGGTTTGACCAAATGGGGACTTGAGACGATCCTAACTGTTTAAAGGTTTGATCGTTCAATTTGTGGACCTCTCGTTCATGGGAGGAATCGAGAGGGGATTTTGGCTTTGGTCCTAACTATTTAAAGGTTTGACCAAATAGGAATTCGAGACGATCCTAACTGTTTAAAGGTTTGATCGTTCAATTTGTGGACCTCTCGTTCATGGAACGAATCGAGAGGGGATTTTGGCTTTGGTCCTAACTGTTTAAAGGTTTGACCAAATAGGAATTTGATTAAAGGTTTGATCGTTCAATTTGTGGACCTCTCGTTCATGGGAGGAATCGAGAGGGGATTTTGGTTTTGGTCCTAACTGTTTAAAGGTTTGACCAGATGGAAGTTTTGAGACGACCCTAACTGTAGGAAGGTTTGATCGTTCAATTTGTGGACCTCTCGTTCAGTGAAGGAATCGAGAGGGGATTTTTGTTTTGGTCCTAACTGTTTAAAGGTTTGACCAAATGGGGACTTGAGACGATCCTAACTGTTTAAGGGTTTGATCGTTCAATTTTTGGACCTCTCGTTCATGGGAGGAATCGAGAGGGGATTTTGGTTTTGGTCCTAACTGTTTAAAGGTTTTACCAGATGAAAGTTTTGAGACGACCCTAACTGTGGGAAGGTTTGATCGTTCAATTTGTGGACCTCTCGTTCAGTGAAGGAATCGAGATGGGATTTTTGTTTTGGTCCTAACTGTTTAAAGGTTTGACCAAATGGGGACTTGAGACGATCCTAACTGTTTAAAGATTTGATCGTTCAATTTGTGGACCTCTCGTTCATGGAAGGAGTCGAGAGGGGATTTTGGTTTTGGTCCTAACTGTTTAAAGGTTTGACCAGATGGAAGTTTTGAGACGACCCTAACTGTAGGAAGGTTTGATCGTTCAACTTGTGGACCTCTCGTTCATGAAAGGAATCGAGAGGGGATTTTGACTTTGGTCCTAACTGTTTAAAGGTTTGACCAAATGTGAGTTTTGTGAGGGAAGATTGATCTAAAGAAGTGATCGAATCTCATCTCAACAAAAGAGTATTCGGAAATCACCGTGGGGATGTAGTATTTATCACTTTATTTGTAATGATCGGGTTATCCCTAAGAAAATTACATTCTTCCGAGAACTTCCCGTTACATGAACCATTCGGGTTATCCCTAAGAAAATTACATTCTTCCGAGAACTTCCCGTTACATGAACCATTCACCCCCAGCTTCCTTCGCGAAACTGGGTCTAAAATGACCGGGTTATCCTTAAGAATATTACATGTAAAAATTCTCCAGGAACTTCCCGTCAAGGGTGGGAAACAGTTTAGACTCATGTACCTATTGGAGTATCGAGGAGTAGTTTATACTCATATACTATTTGGAGTGAGGGGAAACAGTTTATACTCGTGCACCCAATGGAGTTAAGGAGAACAGTTTATACTCGTGTATCCAATGGAGTTAGAGTCGTCTTTACTTGGCTTGTTTCGCCGTTATGACGCCGGAGTCAATTAAGGCTTAGATTTTGTTTTTTAGTCCAAAGCAAATCTCAGTGGGATGAAGAACCCTTCTGTGGTACGCACAGTAGTTTGGATCCGTAATCTTTTTAGCTCCCTCCTGATCTTTAATAGGTGGTAGCTCGATTTTGTCATTAGCGATGAGGTATTTCAATATGGCTGGAGCTTCATCATTTTCGAAAGAATACTCCTTTTGAAACTTCGGATCGAGAGTCACGTTCCCAGCGATTGTAGATGTCGTCGGTCGGCTTCTCTCAGCTTTCTTTCTTTTAAGAAAATGTTCAGCTTGTTCACCGCGCATTTTCAAATCACGACCCCCAGGGCTTCCAAGACATCGATAGAGAGATTATTGTGGCATGTTTGCAGGATGAACTCCTCTGTAACAGGATCCCTGCAATTCATTGCCTTGTTACGGAAGCGCTTAACAAAATTGTCGACTGACTCTCCGTCTTTTTACTTCTCATCTAAAAGGGTTCCGATTGACACTTCAGTGTCATCATCGAAGAAATTACTGAGGAACAAACTTTCCATGTCATCCCAGCAATTGATGCTCCCTGGCTTGAGACGTCGATACCAATCGAAGGTGGGCCCACGAAGGGTGCTAACGAATGACCGGACCATTAAAGCCTCATTTCCAGAGATCATGCCCAAATGAGACTTGAAATAAATCAAGTGCTGAATAGGCGAGTTCTTCCCGTCAAACGGTGTAAAGTTAATCATGTTGAATTTTACCGGGTACGGTATTGAATTTCATTCTCTTGGATAGGGACATGGAATACCCGTCTTTTTCACTTCTTGAGCCGTCATCAAAGCATTGACTTTATTTTCAAGCTCTTTCATTTTCTCGTCATCGTCTATGTCTTTATTCGAAGGACGTTGAGGAGAATGAGTTAGGCCACCCCCTATAAGAGGTGCCATTGAACCACCCCCAATATCGTTATTGGAAGGGTGCGTTAAACCACCCTCAGCATTATTGCTATTGGGAGGTGTATCAGCCATAATGACTTCATCCACTTCTGGATCACTATCATCTGCCACATTCTGAGTGTGGCAGCTGGATTTAGCTTGCTGACTGGACTCAGGAGGTTGAGGTTGTTGAGTTAGCAACTCTCTCATTTGTTGAATAGCTAACCACATTTCTGTCTTCATCTCAGCTCTAATTTCTTCACGTTGCTTCGTTAGAGCTTCTTGAAGCATTTGAGTAAATTGATCAGAGGTGATCGTGAGTACTTCTCTGGTTTGTCCCGTGCTAGACATTGTATCATCAGAAGCAATGGCTGAACAAGTGTCTGAGAATTCATCCTCCGAGGACATTCCTTCTTGCATTCTGTCTGATGGCTCCTAATTGGAGTCGAGACATCCTTTGAGCAATTCTTGGATTGACTTTTCCTCTCGGGGAAAAGTCGGGATTTGATTCACTTGAATGCCATTTAGACTTTCTTTTATCAGCCACGTTGATAGTGACTTCAGGGAATTCATCATCTTGGGCAGCTGATTTTCTCTTGCGGAAATGTCTCGGCTTAGGCTTCAACATTTCGGTGAAAAGACTGTGGAATACCGAGACTCTTCGTGGGATGGCTTCTCGTTTGAAACAGTCACATTCTGATAATATTGCTCTAATGAGTCGCGCACATGAACAATGAGAGCTCATTTCCCGGATAGTTCTCTTTCGAGTATTGTTCATACCCCCAGCTTGATAGTATGATTCATCGGTATGATTGCCGAAAAATCTTATCGTCTGTTGGTATGGACACCCCAGGTATAACGATGTCTTTTGACAAACATGTTTTCTTCTGAGGATATAAAACCTTGTTGGCATTCTCAGGACAACTTATTATTGTCTTTGAACGATCCAAGGTTATGTCGGGAGTCACACGTTTAGAACCACCCCTTGTGGGCATGGAATCTTAACGGGCTCCGAATGCTGATTTTGCACAACTCTAGACTTTGGAATCCAAACTTTGCAGAGTTTTGATGGTCCTTTAGCCACTGTTTCTTTCTTTCATTCTTGTCTTTGTTGTGAGAGAGCACGGTCATGAGCAGTGTTTACATAACATTTTTGTGTACATTCTTTGAGGGTTAAGCGAGCCCTTTTGACAAGAGTCCATTCATCCGTCGTCAATTTAGCAGAGATATGAGTGATTGGTGTTTGAGACAACTGAACCACTCGATGCCTCCTCGACTCTAAGTCCGCATGATAACGAACTCCGTCAGGTTGTTCCAAGGTTTTAGCCATTTGGCGAGCGCGGCGTTGGCGTTGTCTCTGACGAGCTCTTTGCGTCAATGCCGGCGGGCTTTGATTTAATGACTCCTTCATTGGAGAAGAGTCATTATGAGCAGAGAGGTTGCGAGTAGAATCCTCAGCAACAATTAAGCAAGACTCTTCATCTGTAGTGTTTGATAACTTCAACAAAGATGAAATCTTCCTGCATTTACGAGGTGAGGAAGACTTTACAGATGAGGATGACAAATACTCCTCAAACTTCGCTTGGTCGAACTCGTACTCGACCGTTGATTCAATCGGGATCTTGATCGGCTGCGACACGACGGTCTCGGTAGCGAGACTGTTGGCTCCCACTGTGGTCGCCAGTTTGTTTTCATCAAAAGTTGGTCTCGTTGTGGAATTCATTATATCTTCGATCGATTACAATAAATTCAAAGGAATAGTCTTTTTATAAGACCTCTTTTACACAACAAAAGAAAATCACAACTCTTTTACACAACAATAAATTCTACCCGAGAGAGGCCCCTTTCATCAGTTCTCCCCAGAAACCCTAGCCCCCTTTCCCCTCTTAAACCCTAGCTTTGGATTTTTGGCGTTTTTGGGAGATTTTCGGGGAATTTCAGCAGCTTCTTATGGTTTGCAGCGAAGAAAATCGTTCTTCAGCACACCAGAAGCGAGTAACATCTCGCCCAATCCTTCTCCCATGTTTTTAAGAGTTTTAAACGTTTTTCATGAGATTTATTGAGCCTAAGAGTTATTTTCAAGCACAAATCGATGTTCTTACTAGTGTAAATGCTAAAAATCATGTGTTTCAGATCTCTAAATTCTCACCAGCGAATCTTTGATAAAACCCAGATCTGGGAATTTATTTAAAAACCAGTTTTCATATTGATTAAATACTCTCATACATGTTTAGGGATTAAATGTTAGATCTAACATGCAAGATTTTGTTTTCCATGTTTTATACAAATTTTACACTGTCTCATATGTTTAGAATTGATAGTACATTGTTTGGGTTTGATGAATTTTATTTTTAGATGAATTTTTGCAAATAAACACAACATGCACGAACAGGGAAAACCCCTCTGTTCAGTCGACTGTGAGTCGACCGATGCCCCCAGTCGACTGTGAGTCGACTGATGACCCCAGTCGACTGTGAGTCGACTATCGGGTTTCAGTTTTGTTCTTCTTTCGGTCGACCATGAGTCGACTGGGGATCCCAGTCGACCGTGAGTCGACTGATGACCCTAGTCGACTGTGAGTCGACTGACGAGTGATTTATTTTATGTTTCTGTTTAACCACCTACTGTGTATATCTATATAGTGTATATATATTCGAGTGTACTGTTTATCATTTTGAGTACGAGGAGCCACCTCGTTTATCGGGTATTAATTACAGTATTGATGGTTTCATCTACACATATAAGATGACACATTTGTCACAAGCTTAGATCTGTACATCAAGACACGTACAGGAATAGGATATGTATATTTTAACATTTGCATTCCATGGTTTATATCCACAGTCCTCATGTTGGACATTCACAAATCAGTCCATGTGTTGGATATTGGTTAAACCACGAGCATGACACTTAGCTAAATAAGGACATGATATGATTATATGAAGTTGAGACATGATAGCTACTAGACTGGACATGACACATATGTGGTTCTGACATGACATTTGTTTTACGTATTGTAATAGGTTGCTTCTTTTCTTTATTGTTCTTGTATTAGACTTTAGGTTCGGTATTTAGGGATTTACAATTTGAGATATAAGGTATATACATGAGGATTTCCCTGTTTGGATTATTTCGCTCGATGTACCTACGCTCGTGTTGTAGTTCCCTAAATACTAAAACCCTTTATTTGTTAGGAGTAATGATATGATTATTCTATGTATAAATCTGTATTTTCTTATACAACGAGCCCTTTCCCTTGGGGTTGGTTGTGATGTTGCTCGTTAGTGCTTTGACGCTCGTTGTTCCTCCCCCTTTCAGGTAATGAGCCCGAAGCCCGAAGAGTCGCAGGTTGAGGACGATACTCATTAGCACCTGTTTTTCTTTCATAGATATCATTGTATTGTTAGAGCTCCACTATAGACTGTTTTATCTAGATATGAGAGTTTATTCTAGAGTTGTAAAGGCCGTGTGCCTTATTTACTTCTTTACAGACATTGTGTACTTGAGACATGTTGAGATCTCCATATTGTTATTATTTATTTCCGACATTGACTATGTATTCCAGCTTGTTTGATTGGTGAGATGTATTAATTTGAGTTCTATCATTTTATCATTTATTTGTTGTATAATCTTTTACTTGCTTTGTACCTACACCTGTAGTTGATTCCACTAAAGAGATAGTAATTATGATGGTAAAACATGTTATTGCACGGTGTGGTACATGGTAGGTTTGACATTTTTGGTTTCACCTTGGACTGTAGCCTTGCGTGAACCCAGGGGCGTCACAAGGAGTGCCTTGCAGATAGAGTTAAAGAATAGGTCGAAGTTCAGCTACCTCTTCTTAGTTGATGATCCTAGTTTCTTTTTTAGCATTTCCTTTTCCACTTGATCATTATATTTTATATTCTCCAGTATTTCATTCAGATAATTTTGTATAAGGGCATGTTGACCCGAATATTATGTCTCAGATGTTATCCCATTTGTGATATGATATTTTTTATTCTGAGTTTGTCTATTATATTCCTTCTATCTGTGATCGGGGACCTATGACTTCACATTGTATTTATTTTTTGATGCTTAGCGTATTAGGTTGAGGAGAAATATTTATTTTTATTTATTCTTCTTGATCTAATACGTCGCGGGCTTGTTCACGTTCTGACTCCTGGGTATTTTAGGAAACTGGGCGTGACATTTTGCTGTGAGGCAGCGACGGCGTGGGGAAGCAGTGGCGGTGGCATAGGGAGAGAGGAGATCAGATAGGGGGAACGAGGGGAGAGAGGAGGTATAGGGGTTAGGGGAACGGGGCCGAGGGATGCGGCAGCGAGGGATG
>NC_033800.1:101010564-101015490 GCF_001876935.1 Asparagus officinalis
AACGAATGAAATTTTGGGGGGAACGAATGGAACGAATGAAATTTTGGGGGGGAGGGGGAACGAATGAATTTTTGGCTACGCAGATGAATAAAAAAGCGTTGTAAAAAATAGACCTTTTAACGACACAAAGCAGGGACGTTGTGAAAAAGAGACTTTTAGCGACGCTAACCTAACACGTCGCGATAAATGCACACTATTAGCGACGCCAACCCTAAAACGTCGCTAAAAATATATATTTTTACCGACGAAAATGAAAAACGTCGTGAAATCCATACATTTTTAACGACGCTAAGTTAAAACGTCACAAATAATATACACTTTTAGCGACAATTATAAACGCGGGGTAAAATATATGTTTTGCCGACGCTAACTAAAATTGTCGGGAAAAACATAATTTTCGGCGACATATTTAACCATCCGTCGAGAATAAGCGTTGGGAAAAATGTAATTTGTTGTAGTGTATAGAGTAGAAAAGAAAACGCTAACCCTTTAGGATTAGGAACCGGTTTACCAAAGAATCGGTTTGAGCCCACTTAGGATCCACCCACTCAATTGCACGGACCCCATAAATTCTAGAAAATACTTTTGTATTGGAGCCGAATCAAATTATTAAGTCTAAAAAATAGAAAACCGATTAGGTTGTTTACAAGACAATACAGCATCAAACAATACAGCATGTCATTACCAAACAATACAGCATCAAACAAATACAGCATGTCATTACCAAACAATGTCTCAAACCCACCATACAACATCCTTATTTTGGCATTAATTAGTCATGTCATTACCAAACAATACAGCATCAAACAAATAGCAAACAAACACAAGCTCAATGCTTCCTTAATCCAAACAGTAGCAAATCCTCCTAAACACCTCCACATGTTCCTCCAAGAGTGCCAAGTACACATCAACCCCACCCGTCTCCTTGTACGAAGGCACAAACACCATAAGCCCCTCCACAGGCAAATTTGGAGGTAAGAAAGCGCAAGGCCCTCCACTCCCGAAATCCAACTCATGGAAATTAAACCTCAGCCAACTGTCCACCTCCAAATTTGGACACAACGCGCTCCCGCTCTCCGGTGCAGACCCTACTAGCTTATGCCCTCCCTCATGCCCTCCCTCTCTCTTCATAATCTCTCCAAAATCAACGAAAGACTTGAAGTATTCATCATTGGTCCCGCTCACCGCATCACGGATCACGGTGACTGCATGTACGTGATCCAACCGAACCAGGTCTCCTGCTTGAGCCTTTGGGTGAGCCCACAGCACCATGTTGCCAAAAAAGTTCATCGGGACAGCTGGCCTCATCCTAGCTCTACCGTTCACCGCAATTCTAACACTGGTGATTTCATCCTCGTGGAGCCCTCTTGCAACTGTGATCTTTCTCCATAAATGGGCGAGTAGGCACTCGAACGTTGACCTCCGGCCTGGGACTTTCGATTTGAGCTCGGCGATGAACTTTGCAGAGAAATGTGCTACAAAGTTAGTAACAGGGCCTTTGATTGGTTTTTTCGGGTCCGATGAGTCGGAGCTTTGCTTGAATTCGATGTCGAGGTGGTTGAAGTCGGAGTGTGGAGGGTTTCTCGGTATGGAGAAGGTGGATCGATCAAGGTAAGGGGATGGGACGGTTGTGGTTGAAGGGTTGCGGACCATCTCGGCCCAGCTGGCGAGGAATTGACTCAAGGATATGGCCATTCTGCACTTGCGCATTGATGGCCACGTGAAGCCGATTCTACTCCACCACAATTGTATTGTTTTAATTGCACTTGGAGCGATAGTTTCCTCAATAACCTGAAAGAATAATTTTAAATAATTTGGCTGTTTGTGTATATATATATATATATATATATATATATATATATATATAAATCATATATTATATAATATTATATTATATATTATGAATTGATTTGGGAAGCTTAAGCGTAGAACAAATAAATTAGTCATAATTCATTTGGAGGTAAGCCGCGTAACAAATAAAATTTAGTCATTAGTCTACAACAGTGCTCTTTCACACGGACAAAAAAAGACAAAGTAGCGCTTAATATTAGTGTTAGAACAATATTTATTTTTGTGTATTATGACGCTTGAGGCTGATACCTTAATTAGCATTGACATTTTTTCGTCAATCAACTAATATTATTATGTTATTAGTACACCCTGTTTGAAAAAAATTCAAATTTAATGCATTGGTTCTTCTAAACAAGCATGACCAGGCATATATATATATAATATATATATATATATATACTATTATATATATATAGTATATATATATATATATAGAATTGGACCCTCTCCACAAATAACATAAATAAAGTAATGGAGAGATCATTGTTTTTTATCGCAATCAATAATTATTTATTTGGTGATTGTAATTTTTTTCTAAATCTAATGCTCATTATTTCTCATGAATTGCATTAATTCGTAATTTGCATTCTCAAAGAAAAATCATAAACGTCTACTATCAATGATTGTAATAAATGTAGTGCTTCCTTTACTGTTTATTTTATAGTAAAGAAGATCTGAGTCCTTTAAGACGTCAAGAGAGGGTCAATTGTTTTGGACAATTCTATCGATGGTTCACCCAAGACGATCATTAACTAGATTTGCAAATTAATCTTCAAACTCACTTGCAGCGGAAGGGTCATAGCGCACCAGCCGATGTTCGTTCCACTGTCTGAAGAGAATCAAACTTAACCATCACAAGATTAGTGAGTTCATTAGTAATCATTTTTTGTAAAACCTAGCTTGTGGATAAATTAAGAGATTTCTTAAACAACAGATCGAGGAGATTTATCATATATAATTTATCAAAACCCGTCGCATATAAAGATTTCATAACTAAACACAAACCTTCAACTGAGGGATGCAACTCCGTCGTGTTTGTGGTCCCCTCAAGTGGCATTTTCTCCGCCAAGGTAGCACCGACCCTCGCTTCAACCACCCTAACTCCCGCATTGTTCAACAAAATACAGGGCTGCCCGCTGTCATCAACGGTGAGTCTCCCAGCAAGGTGCGGAAAGTAAGCCAGCACTCTGCACAGTCCTTCAATGATCTCCAAGTTTTCAGGCATCGGAGCCCTGTACGCGTGGACTGTTGCAACGTGGAGGTCCATGGCAGCAAGGTCAAAGACGGTGAGGGGCACAAGTGTGTTTGTTAGCGGATGGGGAGGGGTTGTGCATGGCTTCAAGATTCTGGAACTAGTTATCTCTATAGCCATCTGATGAACTCAGTTCATATGGGGTCAAGACCTTGATACCTTAGGATATGAGTCTACACTTCGCACGTTAGTGATGCCCTTATATAGAGGATGTATTTGCACACAACGCAAGTTCTCAAAATTTACTGGCATGCTATAGTTTGAAAGTGTGGCATGTTTGCGAGAAAATGGAGAATGTGAGTTGGTGTTGAAAGCGACTTTAATGTAAAATCAAAGTAAGCGACCTTAATGTAAAATCAAAGTCTATATATATATATATATGAGAAAAATGGAGAAACTTGGTACCAAGTTGCTCCAAGCAACTTGGTAGTGATGTGGTCTAATCTTGTCCCTACATCTACATTAGAGTTAGGGGCTGTTTGGTTGTTGTTGGTAAAGTTGTGTTTTTATGACACAACTTTGAAAGTTGTTGTCCACCTCATCAATTTCACTTTTATACTTTTCTTTGTTTGTTTTTTATTCCATTGGAATCATAAAATACTTGTTTGGTTTGTAAAATGAAACTTTAATTGTTTGTTTGGAAAGTGTAAAAAGTAATCCCTACTCAAATGATCATATTGGTTAGAATTATTTTTTATTATTTTTTCCTCCACCTCATCAATTTCACTTTTATACTTTTCTTTGTTTGTTTTTTATTCCATTGGAATCATAAAATACTTGTTTGGTTTGTAAAATGAAACTTTAATTGTTTGTTTGGAAAGTGTAAAAAGTGGTCCCTACTCAAATGATCATATTGGTTGGAATTATTTTTTATTATTTTTTCCTAACTTCAATAGTTAGCTTTCTCCTAAAATCATGTCTTTTTTTCATGAAATCACTTTACAAGCCACATCAGCATATGAAATCACTTTACACTATTTTCACAACTACAAACAAACAATTGAAAGTGATGAAAGCTGACATTGGGACCCACTTTTTTACACTTTACATCCTTTTACATGGTAAAAACATACAACCAAACAGCCCCTTAGTGAAGGTTGGTTGAAGATCTATGATCTTATGTCCTTTTCAAAACATTCTCCTTTTCTTTTAAAGAAAAATTCTCCAATGACCCAAAATATGGGACCAATAGAAGGGACAAGTGAGGTGTCCCCCTCCTATTGGATAATGAGTTGGTCATCATTAATGATGGCCAACTCATTATCCAACCAATAGGAGGGGGACAACTCACTTGTCCCCCCTATTGGTCTCATATTTTGGATCCCTGTAGCAAAGCTCTCTTTTAAAAGAAGATGGCATTAAATCATCTTTATATATGTTATCTACAATATATTCAAAATATTAAATTCTGAGTATTAAATACATATGCCTAAAGACAATTTTAAATATAGTTTAATAGTTGAAAAAAGGGTAATTCATAAGCTTATCTCAGAGCTTTGTGCAATTTGTGCATTAAGGTACACATTAGCTATTGATATAGCTCAAATGATATGTTAGAAAACTTTTAATTTATTAAAATATACTACATTAAAATTTGGGAAAAATGTGTCTAGGCCCCCAAAACAGAAACTTCATGTGCTGCAGCCCCTCCTAGTTTACCCCATGTGGTTCAGCCCCTTGAAGTGTGACATTTTGTGCTGCAGCCCCTTTTTAGCAATTATTATATGTCAGCTAAGCTAAAATCTCCAAAATAACCTTATCCCTTCTCCTCAATCCTTCAAACCCAGTTCTCTCTCTCTCTCTCTCTCTCTCTCTCTCTCTCT
>NC_033800.1:101016657-101023284 GCF_001876935.1 Asparagus officinalis
GATATGATTTATCGTTGTAAGTTTGTGCGTGTGTGTGAGAACAGATAAGCGTTGGTGTGTGATCTAGACCTGTATGATATGATTTATCGTTGTAAGTTTGTGCGTGTGTGTGAGAACAGATAAGCGTTGGTGTGTGATCTAGACGATATGATTTATCGTTGTAAGTTTGTGCGTGTGTGTGAGAACAGATAAGCGTTGGTGTGTGATCTAGACCTGTATATATACTGTGAACTGAAGAACTAGGAGCCAGGTGTAAGATTGTAAACTGGCAGGTGGAACAGATAAGCTTTCCGAACGAATCCGAATTAATTATCATGGTTTTGTTCTTTTTGTGCCGGCACGTGTTGATCTCTGAAGTGGTACTGTAATTCATATTCAATTAGCATTGCTCATGTCTGGCTTCTTTATCTAAAGGTAAAGGATAAAAGTAGAGCGAACCTAACTCCACCTTTCACCGAATCCTTGACTAATCTAATACACGCTTGTAAGATTTGGATAAGCTCTCCATTAGGCAATTTACGTCACATTGGCTTTGAAAAAAAAAATTTAAGGTTACGTATTCAGTGCACTCGCCTTAATTTATTGCTTGTTTTGAATGAGGCTTAATATCATAAATCACCCCCTTAACTTTGGAAGATTATTAGAAAACCCCTCTTAACTTTCAAAATATCAGAAACTCCCCTAACTTTTATGGGTTATCAGAAAACCCCCTTTAATTTTAAGGTTTTATCATAAAACCCAACTAACGGCAGTATCCCTCATTGTCTTAAATTTTTTGTGGACAAAAATACCCTCAAGTAGGTATTACACATCGACGTGATTAAAAAATATTAAAAAATTAGTTTAGCACATTTATCTAATTTCTTGCTAAAAAGCTCTCCCACCAAAAATCCATGCAGAGGTATATTTGTCCACTCAACAATTTGGAGTAACAACGGATAACTGTTTTAGGAGGTTTTGTTTAAAACCTTAAAGTTAAAGGAGGTTTTTTGATAATCCTTAAATTTAAGAGGTGTTTTCTAATGTTTTGAAAGTTAAAAAGGGTTTTCATAACCGCCCAAACCTTTTTCTATTTTTATTTTTTTTATTTTATTTTTTTGGGTGGGTTTTGTTTTTTTAGGACCAGTATTAAGCCTTTAGGCCCCGTTTGGCAAGGGGTTAAGCAGGAGGGATTAAAGAAAAGGGTTAACTTAATTAATCCATCGTGAAGGGTTAAAAAAATTCTAAACCTGTTTGGATACGATAGTTAAAACAAGGGGTTAAGTCTTTTGTGTTTGGCAAATGAAGAGGGGTTAAGAAGATTAATCTCATTACTTTTTTAAAAAACTACCAGTTTCGTCCTTATTGGAGATTTATAAATAATTACCTCATCAAAAAAAATTTAGGCTAAATAAACACAGACTTCTCTTCTGCTACAGCGTCAATTAATACCATTATCCAGGCAACCCTATGAATTGATGGAAGCTTACTAATAAGAATGTTAGCCTTCCCTTGGACAAAGGGATGCTTCACCATGGTTTCGTAGATTGTCGAGGGTCGAATTGAAGCAAATCTTCTGATGAAGATAAAGAAATCATAGTAGTTGTTCATGCTTTACTCCTGGCTGCAGACTGTCTACCAGAAGCTGCATTCCTCCTGGCACTTCCTCCACTTTTCGGAGAAATTTGTTGATCTACATTACATGGTTTAAACCATAATCATTCTAATATGCTTGGCTATTTGGTATGTGAAACACTGTTCTAGTTCCTGCTGCAGAAACATTATGACTGGTTCCCACCGAGTCATCTCTTTGAATAGTATCAATTTGGTTAATTTGGTGATTAAATGAGAGGTTCACCGTGTCCTCCTTTGAAAATTGAGTTGCCGCAGCTCGTGCACCCGCAATAGTTGCATCAACTCTCGGTGGTTTCGCTACTGCAGAAATTCTGGATACAGTGAATTTCGAGGTAAGTGCTCCTGGCCTTAGCGATGACAGATTATGTGGGTCTGGAAATGGAAACTTCACCGGTTGAGGTCCTTCAACTTGACGGAGGCCTCGTACTGCTGCATCATAAATCTGAGAGGTAATAAGTGCACATTGAAAATCACAAGAACAGTGGTCAGATATGTAAAAGCCAAAATAAGCTTTGCCCAACATAAAAGAAGAATTTTGACTGCTTACCCTTTTTTCAAATTATAGACCCCTTGATAACCTCTCATTTCAAATGGAACCGTCAATTTCTGCATTGATAAATTCCATAAGAATCTTAGAAAAGACATCTAAACCAAAAATTTGTAAATTAAAAGCAAAAGCAATAGGCAACTGATAGCATGTCACGCAACCAATTAATAAACAAAAGAAATATCGTCATTTAGTATTAGAATCTATGATGTCATATTTTTAAACCTTAATTATTTATGTATACATGTGGTTGTTCACAAAGCCAGCAGAAGTGTGTTAAACCTTCAAGCCTTACCTGTAAGAATTCATCATTATTGATGAATAAGGGAGGGAAAATAGAGACGTTATACCAAAATATTGATCAAGAGAATATTAAAAATGTACTCATAGAGTAATTCAAAGGTTTACCTATTCTGGTACAGCCTCCCAGCCCACTAGCTCTTCACATTTAAGACATCCGACAACTTCAACATAGCCTATAACCAGAATCATATACAACAATTAGTTACGTGGTGACGCTATAACGAGGAGAAACGATGACAAATAATTTCGTTCCAGATCATTTCATAGCAAATAATATCCAAATACCTTGATTGTAAGATTATGTGTAAAGAAATATAGTCCATCTATTATTAATGCACATGACATAAAGATGTGAAACTTACAAATGGTCATACGTAAAGAAATATAGTCCATCTATTATTAATGCACATGACATAAAGATGTGAAACTTACAAATGGTCATACGTAAATCAAGTCCAGCTCTTATCATATCGGTACATATTAAATGATGGAAATGTATGATCATTCTGGTTCCATAAATCATATCATACTTGTCTTAGAACAAAATACAAAACCGAAAAAGCTAATTCCTAGGGGTAGCTGAAGAAGAATAATCCAAGGTAGTTTTTACCTCAGATCGATGGTAAGAACATAAAAATTTGGTACGGGTTAAATATGCCGCTATGCCTACGGACATGGTCCTTTCTTTTCTATGTTTACATACATTTCAATACAAACATGACAAAGAATTAATAAGCACCATATAGAAATTAAACAGATTCCACACTAAACGTACTCGTTCTAACTTATATATAGATCAATGTTAATTTTCTTAAACTTTAGTCTACGGGGGAAAAAGTTGCGATCTTTAATAAAAATATAAGAAAAAATATCGAATTCAGTACGCACCAAGAAGTCGAGACACCGGATAATACTCAGGGAACTTAATATCAGTAATCCCATTAACATCATAAATCTCCCTGTAGAAATCCTCCATTGCTTTGATGGTCTCGAGCTCTGGAACTTTGGAAGCAACATGAATCCAAAGACGACCTTCAAATTACAAGAAAATCATATTAAAACAACTTCAAACTTTAAAAAAAAAAAACCCTAACACAACGAATTGGCGAAGACCAGCGATGCGGTGGAATCGATGGAGGCGGTGGAGGAGGAGGCGGAGGATCGAGAGCGCCGGCGAAGATGAGGCAGAGAAGGATCGCGAGGGTCGACGAAGACGAGGTGGAGGCGAAGATCAGGAGTACACGAGGGAGGTGGAATTTGAGAGGGTGGAGTGAAAATTTTGGGGATGAAATTTTTGGCGCCACTGTGTGAAAAAGGAAAATGATTTAAAAACCCAAAATATAGGACCAAGGGAGGGGACAGGTGATGTGTTCCATTTCTATTGCATAATGAGTTGATGTGTTCCCTTTCTATTGCATAATGAGTTGGCATGACCAACTCATTGTGCAATAGAAAGGGAACACCTCACATGTCCACTCCCTTAGTCCCATATTTTGGGTCCTCGTAGCAGCACTCGGTGAAAAATTGGGGAGAACGTGCGGGTTAGAAAAACTGATTGTAATTTTTTTTTTAAAGTCTAACATATAACTCCCAAACGGTTTCAACCGTTTGGGCTAATACGTTCCAAACGGTTTAAACCGTTTGGGAGCTCCGTTTGGGGTTATTTAATAGTCCAAATGGTTTTAATCGTTTGGGATAATTAATCCAAACGGTTTAAACTGTTTGGGCTATTTCGACTTGTCCAAACGGTTCCAATAACCGTTTGGCCATATCTGTTTTGTACTAGTGTTCTATATGGATATAAAGTCAAAACTACACCATAGAGCATGTAACTAAAACAATAAAAGAAATATATAGATGAAGAAATCTACAAAAGGACGGAGTCTAACTACGAGTTCACAACTCCACAAAGGGAAAGGATAATAAAAGAATTTACATCATAGTGTAGAAAAAAAAGTCACATATGACTCAAGAAAAATTCTAAACCAATAACTACCTAAACCAACTGAACTAAAGAACTGATGGACTAAAAGGTGATCACTGCCGCTGGACTTGCTCCTCAAAATATTCTCGATCCTGCAAAGAAAGAATAGTTCCCGAGTCTAGGATGCGCAAACCACAGGGGAGTTAGAAAACTCCCAACAAGCATGTAAAATAAAGGAAATGTGCGCGTGTAACTGTATGTAGTAGACATAAAGAAAAGATGAAAACTCAATTAAAGATGATAAAAAATGCTAATTGTAAATATTAAACAATGTCTATCCCAATGCACACAAGCACATTATTATTATTTTAGGTGTTATTTAAATTAGAGAAGAATATTTTTATGTATATAAGTCGGGTTCCCGTAAATCATCTCGGGAACACGGCTTCAAGTCAGGCCCATTTATATACATGTAATTCTCCATCCAATTCTCCTTATAAACCCCACTTTTATTCATTTATTTTAAGTGGTTGTATATGAAATATTGTTCACTAACCACATAGTTGTCGTGGAACGGAACGACTTCCATAAAATTTATTAAAAATAATCATGAACTAAAACATGTCCAATCAAAATGGGTGCATCATCTAGTCAATGATATTATAATAATAGTAACAATCAAGAGAAACTCCTCACATTGGGATATCAATTTCGAGGGTATAGCCATGTTATGATAACACGTTTATAAATCATATTTCTTGACGAAAGTCGTCTTCATGCACAATCAACCCTATTAAACGTCACTAGGTAATCAAACATAGCATTAGGTGATCCAAAAAGATCGAAAGATCGAGAGATCAAACAATATCATTATTTATCTTAACAAATGGAAAAATAAATAATTAACATGATTGTTTAGTGTCAAAGCGGGCCAAACAGGTTTGATTTAACGGTATAAAAATCTATAAAACTGATTTTAGTGGGCAAAAGTCCCAAACGGGTCTGAAATTTGAGGTTTAGACCCGAACGGGTCTAGTATTTGATGTTGGACTCCAACCGGGTCGTTTGGGTTCAAAACCCGATCCAAAAGAATTTTCGTGAAAACTCAAGGTTCTTGGGATTCTAACGCCAGACCTTTGAATCATTGTCACATGCAACTAACCACTACAAACATCAATCTTTTATGTCAAAGGTGATGTAGGTAATAACTAAATGTCGGTTTCAGCTAAAGTCCTCAATACATATTTTCTGATAAGTAAATGACATACTTATATATATTATAAAAGTCAAAAATTAAGCTTCTGATTTGTACGAATTTTTATTTTTATGTGAAAGTAATCGTACTAATTGCAACAATAATGTTAAGATCATGGAGGAAAAAGAAAAAAATAAGATAGTAAAAAAGATAAATCGTAGGATTATAAATCCCAAACAGGTCAGGTCTGGAAATTGATATTGGATCCTAACCGGGTCAAACAGGTCTGTAATTTGAATTATAAACCCAAACGGGTCTGTAAATTGATATTGGATCCTAACTGGACCGAGTTTGAGTTCACAACAGACCCAAATAGCTTTTGAAAAAAATAAAGGGCGAAGTATTCGAACTCAAGATCTAAGAGCTAATAACCAAGCTCCTTAACCACTATACCCAAGGGTCCTCTATCTTAGGACTTCTGCAATAATTGTTTACATATAGTCTCAATTAACTATGATTCTACCGAATAAAAATATAAGTAAAAGGATTTATAAAACTTAAATGCTCTGTTATGGCCGAAAATAATAATAATAATAAGTTTATTATCCGAAAAAGGGAATTTAACAGAAAAAAATAACATAATTAATTACAAGCATTTTAACCATGTATCGACACCTAAGAAAGATATAACTAAGTATAACTAAGATGCCCTACAACAAGCTATATCGACATGAATTGATACTCGTGGAGGAAACTAAACATTAAGAGAAATTCCTTAAATATCATAAATAAAAAATATAAATTTTGAGAAATTTAAATTTGTTGTTGGGTAAAAAATAATTTTCATGCTATAACCAAAATAGTCCCATAATTAAACATATACTTAAACCATCATCAACATATAAAGATTCTAATCAACTAGAAATATAACATGCTAGCATTATCTACCAAACATCTATATTTTCACAAGCTATGAAAGGATTTATGAAGATGAAACTTTTTGAAAAGAAAAGGGAAAGGATATAAGGAAAAATATGCTTGCCG